>NC_083285.1:44102997-44402997 GCF_963506605.1 Zootoca vivipara
TGTACAAAAGTACAAATAGTACTTTTGGGGGGAATGGGACTAGCTGAGCAACCCCCCCCCAAAAAAAAACAGCCCAATGAGGGTTCAGCATGTTCAGTGGCCAAAGAAGGCGGAAAACCAGGAAGGAAAATGGAGTATCCTAAGGAGGGGCACATTCTGCAGGTTGTAGGACAATTTGAACAGAAGGTGGGATAAAATGACAGCCTGCCTTACCGTGTGGTCTTGGCAGCCATGGACTGTGCAATGGCATTGCTCTCCATGAGCAGATCCAGAGCCTTGGAGGCACAGCCCACCACGGCAGGAGGCAAACTATTGGAAAAGAGGTAAGGGCGCGAACGTTGGCGAAGGAGGTCAATGAGCGCTTTGGGGCCAGTTGTGTAGCCACCTGCAAAGAGAAAAAAGACAAGGTTAGTTCAAGGCCCCAATGGGCCACCATAGATGACAAGTGGCCTGTGCTCTTCACGGGGGTGGGGCAGGGGGTGGAGGGAGACGCTCATTTGTTGTGCTCATCTGCTCTACCCAAGAGGTGGGGGAAACCTTTGACCCTCCAGATGTTGCTGGACTACAACTCCCATCATCCCTGCTGCGGCCATGCTTGCTGGGGGTGATGGGAGCTGTCGTTCAACAATGGCGGGAGGGCCAATGGGTCCTCACACCTGCTCTAGAGCAATCCCTCCTAGGTTGTAAAAAGGATTTTGTCAATGGCAGATGCTCAGAACTGAATCACTCTTCCTTTAAGGCAGGGGCAGGGAGAGAGACAAAAGTGGGCAGAGCCAAGGATGCACTTTTACCTTGACACAGAAGGCTGCATTCCAGCCACACACACAAACACACACCTCTCTCTTCTCCATCCAAGCAAGTGAAATACATTATCACAGTTCAAGGGTACATTCCAGCCAGGCAAAAGCACTTGAGCACAGAGCAGAGACAGTGAGGGCTGTGGTCTACGGAGAAGGGGGTTGGCCTGACGAGGGGCATTGTCTCCTAAGAGTTCCAGGGGCCAGGCAGAGAAGCCTGGAGGGCCACATGCTGCCCCAATGCCTGAGATTCCCAATCTACGATTTAAGGTATCAGGTGCTGCCACAGCCAAGGCAGAATTGGGGGCTGGGGACTTTGCTGCTTTCCAATTTCTACTTGAAACAGAGAGAGGTGAGAGGAAGAATAATGAACAGGGGGAGCTCTGGGAAATGGATGGTGGTGAAGAAGATGTCAGCTGTTCTGAGTTTAGAAAGACAAGCAGGGCAGAAGTTATTAATACAAAAAAAATTAAATGTATTTTTCTCCCCTACACTTCTAATTAGGATACTGCTAGTTAGCAACTGCACCTGCTGCTCCCCCAAGCGCCTTCCCAAGTGTGGAGTTGATTATAGTGACTTGGTCCATCACTCCCAAGAGTTCATCAGTGCCCCTACAAGGAGAAAATAACTCTTATTAGCTTAGGCTTCAGAATTCTGCCATTCGTCTGTTCCAGAGCTGCGGAAGATTTCTCCTCCAGGTGCTGCTGGACTACAACTCCCATCACCCCCAGCAAGGGGAAATGCTGTGATGGCCTGCATGTGGTCTGGGAAACAGCTATGAATATAAATGTAGGCCGGTCACCAACTCTCAGCCTAACCTACCTAAATAGTAAGGCAGGTTGGTGAGACAGTGCCCCATTCACTCTAATGGAACAGACACCACAGCTGGTTTGTTTCCCTTCTAACAAGCCCGAATTGCTAGCCAGGATGAAACCATGGTTTGTTGTTGGCTTACAGACTGTGGTTCGTTACAGAACAACAAACCATGATCTCAGGTTCAAACTGAAGACAAAGCAATCTCCTTCCTGATTGTTTGCCCTCTTTCTATTAATATTATTTATTAAATGTGTATGCCACCCTTACATCTCAAGATTACAGGGAGGTCCACACATCGGCCAGTGAATGGGGGGTTCCATGAAAGCCATAACAAAGTACAGTATGGTTTATTAAGCTTCCTAATTTATCGCTATGAGCTAACTTAGCCAGGGCAAAAAAGATATCACTCTTCTTCAACCATCCCATTGGTCTTTTTATGATGACTAAACTGCTGTTCTGTTTTATATTCTGCTATTTTAAGTCATTATCATCATTGTCACTATCTTATAATGCAAAGCTGGGATTTATATAGTGTGTTTGATACTGTATTTTCACTTGTGTGCCACTTTTGGGGCTAAAGAGCAGCACAAAATTAATCTTCACTAATTATTCTCAGGGCTGCTACCCATGCCCACTTCTTTTGCCAACCTCCTTCCCTATACACTTGGCCAACCTTGCCAAACCCACCCTTACAGGCCACTCAAACCCTAGCACAGGTAAGCTACAGAGGAAGAGGCAGGACAAGCTGGGCCAACTCTCCAGCAACCATCTGGCTCTGTGCCCACTTCCCTCCTTGATCTCTGACCCTGTTGAGGCCAAAGTAGCAGCATCAGTATGCTGTCCTGGTGTTCCTCTGCGGTTTGCCATGACCACCTGCTCGTTCACCTGCCTGCCTGGGCTGCCCACATGCTATTCGCTGCCTTGCTGCAGCAAATTGCACCTTGACAACATCCTTACAATTTTATTATATAGTTAGAAATCACTGGTGATCATTTTTCTTTGCTAAAAACGACAGCAACAAAGAATGCGACAACAGAGAATAATTTGGTTTTTTTTACCGTCCGTTGGGCCCAATAAATCCAGTGGCGTGACATTCATCAACAAAAACAATGGCTTTGTATTTCTGGGACAGCCTACAGATTTCCTGCAAGGGAGCAATGTCACCATCCATGGAGAAAGCACCATCCGTAGCCACCATCCTCAAACGATATTTCTGTGTAGGAGAGCAAGTAGGGATGCGGTCAATGGAGAGCAAGTAAGCAAGAACCTAAGAAAAATTGCTCATGGAGAGGTGGACACTTGGAAAAGCAGCAATCTCACTTTGCTTTGGAACCACAGCACCAACTTACTTGGGCATCCTGCAACTTGGCTTCCAGGTCCTGCATGTCCATGTGCTTATAGCGATATTTGTTGGCTTTACACAGCCGGATCCCATCAATGATAGAGGCATGATTCAGTTCATCTGAAAGTATTGCATCTTCAGGGGTCAGTAGAGCCTGTAGATACCGCAAGGCAGAGAGAATAGTTACAGCAAGCACCTGCTTACTATACATCACTTAACAACTGATGTTTCATACTTCCCTAAAATAATAGGCTACTCCACAGACTATTAAAAAGCGCCCATAAGAGTCCTGTGGCATTTTTCTTTCCCAATACAAGGGATATTTAACTTAAGCCAGTGTTGTATAATGGTTAGACCTAGGAGACAAGGGTTTGAATCCCCACTCATGCATGAAGCTCACTGGGTGACCTTGGGCCAGTCACAGAATCATAGAGTTGGAAGAGACCACAAGGGCCATCCAATCCAAGCCCCTGCCAAGCAGGAAACACCATCAAAGCATTCCTGACATATGGCCGTCAAACCTCCGCTTAAAGACCTCCAAAGAAGGAGACTCCACCACACTCCTTGGCAGCAAGTTCCACTGTCGAACAGCTCTTACTGTCAGGAAGTTCTTCCTAATGTTTAGGTGGAATCTTCTTTCTTGTAGTTTGAATCCATTGCTCCATGTCCGCTTCTCTGGAGCAGCAGAAAACAACCTTTCACCCTCCTCTATATGACATCCTTTTATATATTTGAACATGGCTATCATATCACCCCTTAACCTTCTCTTCTCCAGGCTAAACATACCGAGCTCCCTAAGCCGTTCCTCATAAGGCATCATTTCCAGGCCTTTGACCATTTTGGTTGCCCTCCTCTGGACACGTTCCAGCTTGTCAGTATCCTTCTTGAACTGTGGTGCCCAGAACTGGACACAGTATTCCAGGTGAGGTCTGACCAGAGCGGAATACAGTGGTACTATTACTTCCCTTGATCTAGATGCTATACTCCTATTGATGCAGCCCAGAATTACATTGGCTTTTTTAGCTGCTGCATCACACTGTTGACTCATGTCAAGTTTGTGGTCTACCAAGACTCCTAGATCCTTTTCACATGTACTGCTCTCAAGCCAGGTGTCACCCATCCTATATTTGTGCCTTTCATTTTTTTGTGCCCAAGTGTAGTACATACTTTACATTTCTCCTTGTTAAAATTCATCTTGTTTGCTTTGGCCCAGTTGTCTAATCTGTTCAGGTCATTTTGAAGTGTGATCCTGTCCTCTGGGGTATTAGCCACCCCTCCCAATTTGGTGTCATCTGCAAACTTGCATCTCTTAGCCTAACCTACCTCACAGGGTTGTTGTGAGGATGAAATGGGGAAGACAAGAACCATGTACACTACCTTGAGCCCCTTCAAAGAAAAAGGTGGTATATAAACTAATAAATAAAATATCTCCCGGTATGCTGTGATGCTTGTGCTATCCATTATGGCCATTGTAAATGGTCTGTGTGATTTTTGGATACATAGAAGTTTAACACAGGGGTTGCTAACCCGTGGCCCTGATGTTACTCCATCCAGTGTGGCTAATGGTCAGGGATATTGGGATCTGTAGCCCAGTAACATCTGAAGAGCCATAACTTTCCCAACTCCACTTTAACAAAATTGTCATGGACACCTTGGGTTAAACCACTGAGCCTAGGGCTTGCCGATCAGGTCGGCGGTTCGAATCCCTGTGACAGGGTGAGCACCCGTTGCTTGGTCCCAGCTCCTGCCAACCTAGCAGTTCGAAAGCACGTCAAAATGCAAGTAGATAAATAGGAACCGCTACAGCGGGAAGGTAAACGGCGTTTCCATGTGCTGCTCTGGTTTGCCAGAAGCGGCTTTGTCATGCTGGCCACATGACCTGGAAGCTATACGCCGGCTCCCTCGGCCAATAATGCGAGATGAGCGCGCAACCCCAGAGTCGGTCACGACTGGACCTAATGGTCAGGGGTCCCTTTACCTTTATGTGTATTTTTTGCACGTTCTTTCCTTTTGTCCTCACTGTCTCTCTCTCTCTCACACACACACACACCTCCCAGTATGTGGCTGTGCATGTCTACCAACTGAAGATAACCATGCATATTATGACGTAAACCTTAGTCCACAAAAATTATGCCACAATAAAGTTGCTTAGTTTCTAAGTGCCGTGATATTCTTAGTTCCCTGTTGGTGCAACATATTAACATGGCTACCCCTCTGGAAATCTGTCACAAAGAGAGTTGCTTTGGGATTTTGATGCTTTCCACTGACCACCCCCCAAACACCAACATCCAACTTCCTGAACACAAAGTGCTATGAACCTCAAAGATCCCAGCATTGGCATCAAAGCAGCTGGCGTAGAGAATGGCGTCTTCTCTCTGATGGAAACGGGCAATCTTCTCCTCCAGATCCTTGTGTATATTCTAATGAGAAAGCACAAAAGGTACCAATGGTTATCCTGTTAAGTTGCTTTGAGACATTTTCTTTTTCTCATAAACCAACGAACAAATTTAATACATTATAGATTATTGTCATCATTAATGTTATAGCCAAACATTCTAGATCACTTATTTATAAACACCAAAAGTTAAATTGGGATCCTCTTTTGTTCCAGCATTCTATCCCTGCTAAGATTTGTACAGTTGAACAGCTTGGCTCCTGAACAAATCGGCTCCAAAATGCCACAAACCTGGAAGTGTGTGTTCAGTTTTGCAAATGTTTTTTGGAAGCCGGACGTCCGATGTGGCTTCTGTGGCTTCCGATTGAGTGTAGGAAACTCCTGCAGCCAACTGGAAACCGCGCCTTGGTTTTCAAATGGTTCTGGGAGTCGAATGGACTCCCGGAATGGATTAAGTTCGACAACCAAGGTACTCCAGTCCTACTTAGCCAGTCTGCTTGCCCCCAGGGCCCAGCACTGAAACATCTACATGACTTTACCTTTTATTCTGTAGGATCTACCTTGCCTGAAACAGGCGTATGGGAAAGGCTATTACTATCCAAAACAGGCCCGGCTTTCTTGCCAGAAACATCTTGATAACTGTGGAACTACCACTATAAGGAGAGCCATGCTGGATCAGGCCAAAAGCACATTTATTCCGGCATCCTGTTCTCACAAACAGATGCCTATGGGGAGACAGCAAGAAGGACCTGAACGCAACAGCACTCTCTCTACTTGTGCTTCCCAGCAAATGGGACGCAGAGACATACAGCTTCCAGCTATGAAATTTAACATATAAATTCATTTCCCCCGAGTTTGTATATTGGCAAATTCATATACCGATAAGTTTGGCAGCTCTGTGTGTGGGGTGGTGGATAGGCCTGTACAGTGATCCTTCCCATTATTATTTTTTCTGGGGAGCGGGGTGATGGAAAGTGTATGTGTCTGCACCTAATTCAAAGGCTAATTCCTATGTATGATGACAGGTTCTTCATCAATGGTGGTGCACTGAAGCTTTAGAAAGATGCCCTTATTGTTCAGGGCCATTTCTAAGACACATGAGATAATTCCCCTGAGAGGAGCTGCATCATCATTCTACCGGGATAGCTCAAGTGAGTTTTAGGTGGGGCTGCCTAGGGGCAGAAATTGTTAACTTGTGCATAACTCAGCATTGTGGGAATCTTTTTTCTTAGAATGATGTTTCTAGCCCGTACATGTTGAGAGTGTGTGGGTAACATCTGATAATATCAAATAGTCAACTATGGGGTGGAGACAGGATGCCCTGTGTGGTTTCTTCTTACTGCTTCTTCCCACAACCATAAGAAGCGTAAAATTATGCAAAGCATGCAAATACATATAAATATGCTTATTCTGTATCATTACTGCTACAGACTTTCATTGTTTTCTTCATGCAGAACTTTTAATTTCCTTCTCCCCCCCCCCACAAAAATGCAAAGTCCTTGGATTACAGCTGCTTGTGAATTAATAAAAAAGCATCAATGCAACCAGAGCTTTTCCTTAATTGCTAAAACAATAGCAGTTTTAATCAAGAAGCTTGCCCTCAAAGCAATTACTTGAAGCAGGCCAGTGGCATTTTCAGATGCTTGCACTGCGAATATGGTTAGGTCTTTGCAACACTCCTGCTCATTCCTACTTGTGTTCCACAGATGAAGCGGACAGAACTGAGGCCAGCTCCATACTTCTCCAGGGCATCCAGTCCAGAACGGATCACCTTGGGATGGCTGGACAATCCTAGGTAATTGTTGGCACAAAAATTCAGGATATCTGCAACAACGAGAAGAGGATTGAAACAAATGAGCACACGCTCCTACCTTATTCTTCTTCTTAAGTAGCTGCATATTTCTCACTTTGATTCAGGAAGCCGCCTTGGACCAAGTCAGGCTACTTAGCTCTCTACCATCTTCTCGAGAGTCCCATGGACTGCAAGAAGATCAAACCTATCCATTCTGAAGGAAATCAGCCCTGAGTGCTCACTGGAAGGACAGATCCTGAAGCTGAGGCTCCAATTCTTTGGCCATCTCATGAGAAGAGAAGATTCCTTGGAAAAGACCCTGATGTTGGGAAAGAGAAGGGGACGACAGAGGACGAGATGGTTGGACAGTGTTCTTGAAGCCACGAACATGAGTTTGACCAAACTGCGGGAGGCAGTGGAAGACAGGAGTGCCTGGCGTGCGCTGGTCCACAAGGTCATGAAGCGTCGGACACGACTGAACAACTAAACAACAACTGTCTTCAGTGATGCTCTTTCGGATCTCCAGCAGATGTTTTCTCTACCACCCACTATCTGATCCCTTTAATGTTGGGGGCTGAAACTGGAGCCTTCTACATGCAAACCACGAGTTCCCCCATCAAGCTGGCCTCCCCCTTCCAACCTGGTGATACCCAGATATTTTGCACTGCAACTCCCACTATCTCTCACCATTCACTATTCCTTCTTGGGCAGATGGGAGTTGTAGTCCAAAATATACAGAAGGCACCTGGTTGAAGAAGACTGCGCCCAGTTATAGTCTCTTCCCTATAGTTGGAGCTAGAGGTCAGGGGGTGTTCATAGCATAATGCTTCTGTAGAGGGAAATGAGAAGAGAAGTCACTGCTGTTGCAATACTCATATGCCATGTCCACCCTACCTTACCCAGCTTAAGGGAATTTGGGGTGGGGAGGGCTGGCTGGCTAAGGAGAGAAGTTTTATTACAAATCAAGCAGTAAATTTTATTAAACGAAACAAACAATTTACTGGTAGTCTTGGACATGTTTGTAAAACAGAGGATATTAAATGCGTACTTTGTGACGAAGCACTATGCACACTTGAAATGCTAGGAATTTAAAGTTAAAATCCCAAATCAAACTTTCTAGCCCATTTTTGATGCTGAGAATTTGCGCTTATGTAATGCACTGTATTTTTAGCCACTGGAAATGTACAGAATACTTGAAAGAACTGGCTGCTTGAAATCTTTGGAGGAGGAGAATTTGATTCATGAGAAATTACGGTTCAAAGCAGAGCTCCACAAAGTGCCCCCCACCCCAGTTTGTGTGTGAAGCAGCTACATAGTTCAAGCACAGGTCAAGTATCTGTGGCATCCAGATGTTGTTGGACAGTCATCAACTCCAGCCACCATGACTAATCTTCCATATTAAGGGTGGTGCAAACTGTGTCAAGCCACATTGGGAGGCCCACAGATTCCTCATCCCTGATGAATTAAATAGAAAGGATACAGATTTTTCTCAAAAATGATAGCCCAACTCAAAAGAAGTTAGGCAATGAGTCTAAATTCTGGAGTTTACACAAAAAGATCTGGCAACTGGTAAGAAAAGCAGAACTAAAACACACACACTCTCTCTCCGTTTGTTTAGCAATGTTACTTGGAACCAGGTCAACTATTCAAGCCTCCATGAGCTAAAAAGCTAAAACAAACACAGCAAGAGTACTGAGCACAGGATCAGAACTATCGAAGCAGTCCAGTTAAGGAAGGTTCTATCAAACATATGCTAAGTTTCTACTGGCTAAATCAATTACAACAATATATATTCTCACAATTGGGGCTCATTTTGTAAGAATAAATAATACTTAGTAATCTATATAATAGGCTATTACAGACATGATTAGTTTTCATATCAAGTCAGTTTTAAGGAACAGGTGTTGGCTAATAGCCTGCTCACAAACAAAAAGGAGGAAGGAAAAACTGACACAGGACCTGAATGCTGTGGATTAATGCTGTTTTGCTGTCCAGCTGCCTTGTGAAACTGATGGATCAGCTGGATCCAACCTTTTAAACAATACACTCATCCCCTACACCTACCGCTTTTGTTTCTGCACTGCATCTTCCTGTGCCCCAATATATGTTTTCACACCCTTCAGGCACTGTAAAAGCCCTCCTTTCCATCAATATGAGTTACCATTCTTTAACTTCAACCGCAGCTAGACTAGTAACACTGAACTGAACATATTTTTCTTCAAACAGAAAGCAATTTTGCAAGTATACTTTCAGTTCTGCATAGCTCCATGGAATTGCAGCACTCACTAGATAAATTACATTGCTGAGGGTAATAGGAGCCATGTGATGCTTTCTCCTTATAGCCACCAGCACCTACCGGTAAGTTCAACAAGTTTAACAGGCCAAGGAACCCTGAGAGAAGCGGGAAGAAAGGCGGCCATGTTCTCTTGGAGCTGTCAAAAGGAATCCTATAAGGCAGGGGTTCCCAACAAAATTTTCTCGAGGACCCCTCACCGAGCCGCTATTGTGACAAGGACCCCCATTAATTCCTACTCCTAAAATTAAAAAGTGAGAGCCAAATTAAGAGTTTTTATATTTTATATTTATACTTTTTTTTTACAGTTCTTCCTCTTCATCTTAAAGCCTTTGTCGTTTTAATGAACCACTTTTTAACCAACGGTCCATTTTTAACTACGCGAACTGTAGCTTCCGCGAAAAACAACGCTTTGTTTACAAACACTACTGTTTTGCAAAGAGGCAGCGCGCGCCAGGGAGGAGGGAGGGGAATGGAGAAGACAGGGTACCTGCGCAGTAGCGCACAAATGAAGCCGACGCGCGCAAAGCATCTTGGGGAGGTGAGCGTTAGTAGAATGTGCGCGCTGCCTCTTTGCAAAACAGTAGTGTTTGTAAAGCGCCACCTAACAGCATATAGCAGAACTACTGCCTCTATCTAATTCTAGTTTTGCGCTAGACTCTGCTCATGCAGGAAGCGGCCAAAACAAAAAATCTGTTATCATACGAAATATATTTAATATTTTTTTTATTCTAATAGCATCTTGCGGACCCCTCTGGCATAGCTCACGGACCCCTGGGGGTCCCCGGACCACCTGTTGGGAACCACTGCTATAAGGCAAAAACTTTCCTCCGTAACCAGGCCTTTAATCTGTGGCCTTTTAGAAGTGAGTGCAAAGTTTTAATCTCTTTCCTCTTGGTTTTAATGTATCTATGTAGGGTTTCTCGTCTATCTGTTTTGGTTGTTAAGTCGCTTTAGGTTGCTCTGGGCAAGATAAAGCGACTGGCAAAATTCAATTAATTAATTTAATATAATAATAAGGCAACTCCACCCGAAGCTGTCATTCTCCTATCCAAGTCCCCGCCCCTGGATTTTGCCTCTTAGTTAAGCAGCAGCAAGGTGCCTTCCCGCCTGCCCCGCCACCTACCTCCGTGGCTGCCTTCCACCTGGATGCGCGGTCCTTGCCTCGACGTGATCACCCTCTCGCCCTTCCAGGTGCCCGCGCCGCGGATGCCCTCGAGCTCCCCCTCCAGCACCTGCTGCAGCTGCGCCAGGGCAGACTGGGCCCGGGAGGGGCTGCCCAGGCCCGGAGAAAGCGGGGTCTTCAAGAGGCGCCCGCACCACCACATTGCCAAGCTCCGCGTGCAAAGCGAAAGAGAGGAGGAAGAGGAGGAGGAGGAGGAGAGAGGCAGGTTGCTGGAGGCGTAGGCCGAGCCAGCCAATCAGGCCTCCGTGGAAGCAGAACCAATGGGCGGCGGAGCTCATTTAAAGGGACAGAAAAGAAGTCTGCGGGAAGAGGTGCAAATTGCAGGATGCTCTCAGCTTCGTGGATATGACTTTCACTGCTGTTTTTTGGTAAGTTTCCATTATTTTTAACGCAGGCTTCCAGTGCGCGATATGGAGCCGGACCTTAAGGTGGTGTATTCGGGCTAACCCTTTTCTCCATCCGTATCTATCAGCCCGCCACCCTGCTTCAATTTATACTTGGGGGAGGATTGTCATTCGCTGCCATGGGACATTCCCCCCGTGTGCGAACTGCAGGCATGCATCCGGGTCGGGACCGTTTTGTGTGCATACGACAAATGCCTATTACCGCCTCCCACACTCTTTTTTTTTAAGCCGGATCTAAAAATTTAAAATAAATTAATAGTTGTTCGGCCTTCAGTTCCATACCAGCGGCAAAGCAGGTGCTTTGGAAGGGGAAAGGGTTCCAGGTTCACTCCGTTCTCTCTCTCGTATGACGCCCAGGAGAGCCGCTGCTGCCGGTCAGTGTCCGCAGTACTGAGCTTAGATGGGCTACTGAACTGGGCTGACTTGGAATAAGGCAGCTTCCTACGTCCCGGTCAGCAGGACCTGCGGCAGAAATGATGATGAGGGACAATAAGAGCGTGGCTAAGAGCGGAGGTTTCGACTGGAGAGGTTTCATGGAGCTAAGAGGGCTGCTTACATGCTGGCCAGGTTTGGCAAGATCCTCCTTTCGGTGGGGAGATAGCTGTCTGATTTCTGAATGGCTTGTCTAGGAAACACCGAGAAGGTACTGAAAGGGGCATATGTCTTTCTGACCCCCTGCCACCTGCACCCTAGCTGAGGTGCTTTAGGTCTGTGAAAAAGAAAATAAGCCGGAGAGGGAGAGATCTGAGGCTCTGTTCTGGGGCAGTAGGCTTTAGCTGTTTGTTGGAATGTTTAAGCTGTTCCTCCACTTATTATCAACCTATATATTTCTATGTAATATGTAAACTTGTATGTCAGAGTGCATTTGATTTATACTGTGTCCATTCATAATGAATTAATTTTAATGAAACGATGCATTTCTAAAAGGGGGGTTTCCTCCCATGGAAAGAGAGATTACGGGAAGCAGGGTTGCACTGCTGGCCCCACCTCCCAGATATCCACAGTTAGGCTAGGCTGTGTGCATATGGAAAGTTTTACATTCCTGTTCAGCGACATAATTCACTTGGTAATTATTGGTCATCATTATTTCTCAGCCTAGCCTACTACAAGTGGCTGAGAAGGTGAAATGGGAAAGAAGAAACCCTGAGCTTGGAGGGTTGCATAGAAATAAACGGGAACTATAAGGAGGACAGGGAGGTGTGATGGACAAGTTTGACACTTTCAGATGTGGGCTCCAAGGTCAGCACATAAAATTATAGTTGTGTGTGTGCACGCATGCATGCACAACACACACACGTGCTTAAGAAAAGTGCAAAAGTGCAGAACATAGAATTATAGAATCATAGAGTTGGAAGAGACCACAGGGGCCATCCAGTCCAACCCCCTGCCAAGCAGGAAACACCACCAAAGCATTCTTGACATATGCCTGTCAAGCCTCTGCTTAAAGACCTCCAAAGAAGGAGACTCCACCACACTCCTTGGCAGCAAATTCCACTGTCGAACAGCTCTTACTGTCAGTATATAAGAGCTCTGCAGGATCAGACCAAAGGCCCATTTGTTTCAGCATCCTGTCCTTAGAGAGGGCAACTTGATATCCCAAGGGTGCTCCCAAGCAGGACCTGAGTGCAAGAGCACTCTCTCCACTTGTGATTCCTCGCAACTGGCAGGCAGAGTCATACTGCCTTTGACAGTAGAGGGAGAACATAGCCAACATGGGTAGTAGCCATTGTAGCCTAATCCTCCATGAATGTGTCTAATCCTCTTTTAAAGACATGCAAGTTGGTGGTCATCACATCATCTTGTGGGAGCTTATTCCATAGTTTGACGATGTGCCTTTCCTCTGTCTGTTTTGTCCTGAATCTTTCAGTATTCAGCTTCAGTGGATGGACAGGTCCCTGCCACAAGGAGCTTACATTTTTTAAAATGTAAAATACAGAGGAGGCACTTGGGTCAGTAAGGGACAAAAAGCAGTCTTTTGAAGTGTGCAGGAAAGCTGTGGGTGGTGGTCAATGTGGAGGAGGAGGGCTGGAGACGTGAAGAAGACTACAGGGCAGGGATTTATTGGAACGTAAAACCAAAGAGAGAAGCAAGGAGGACATAGCTGGCTTTGATAAATAAGGACAAGGAACTTGTGTTGGATGCAGGAACAGACAGAAAGCCAGTGCAGGAATTTAAGAAAGTGTCACATGATCAGAACATTGCGAGAGGTGAATGATGTTGGTGACAGAGTACTGAATAATATATATGATTGGCAATTATCCCTAATTTTATAAAAAACTTGTATGTCTAGAAGAAATTTATGGAGTCAACTGACTTGAAGCTTAGCCTGGGATCTTCAGTACCTTCTTCCCGTCTTTTAAATTTGATAATGAATGATCTAGCTGTTTGCTCTCCCACCTTTCACATAAGCACTGGCAGAGAGATGTTTTCCCCTCCTCTGTAGTTATACAACCTCACACTTGCTTGCCTCTTTCCTTTTCATTCTTTTAAAAGTGCTCAGAGAGTCTGGGTCCTTGTCTGCGGCTATTCCCAGAAGATTCTGGCACCACACCTAAGTGAATGTTGTTTGTATAAGTGTGTGCAATGTGCTGGGAAAGTATTGCAATGGTTTAATTTGCAATGCAATCCTAACCACATCTGCTCATAAGTCCTATTGGATTTAATGGGGTTCAGTCCTAAGTGAGTAGGGTTAAGACTGCAGCCTAAATCCATTTTATCCCTGTTCATTAAAAAAAAATGCTGTTCCCTATATACATTTGCTACTTTTAATATATTGTTTATAGGTTTTAATTGTTTCAATTCTGTTTTAAGTGTGCATCTGTATGTCAACCTAGGAGCTTGCATGAAGGCAAAAAACACTTTAATAGTAACACCACCACCACTGTCGCTCTGGATTTTGCTCACAAAATTATCTTACTAGGCAATGAAATAATGGATTAATAACTCATTATAAAAGGTAGCAGCACAAACTGAAGCCAATCCAATCTCTATATATTTAGAGTAAGCAGTGGCCTCTACTAGTTAAGCCATAGATTTGTGTTGAAAATGCAAGCATTGGAAATCTCAAAACTGGATTAGGACTTGGGCAGAGAGCTGGGGGAGAGGCAACAGAATTCTTCATTAGAGATACATACACTGAATTTTCTTTTTGGATCATGATTTCCACAGCTACCAGCTGTGCTTTAGAACAAAGTTTTCTTTTATATTCCACACAGGCTTGCCCTAAGCTTTACCCACTACTCAGCCCAACCTGTGCTACAAGCTATCTATTTACTCAGCCAGAATCTGCTCAGACTTTGTCTGTCTCTGGCTGCCCTAGCCATAAACACTTGCTACAGGAGAGACAGCTGCCTGCAGTTTTTCCCCCTTGTCATAGAGTAAGGTTTCTCGTCCCCTTTTCCAGGCACAGGCTGGGCACCCAACATTCGAAACTCGACTTATAAAACGACACCAAGAACGTTATTGTAATAGAGCCCCAAATTGAAACTATTTTTTGTGTTCTGTCCGCAGGCTTGCATTCTGCTTGGTGACACTGGGACCTTCAACATGGCAGAGCTGTTCTTGCATGCAAATTTTGTTCAGTGTCTACACGTCAGCCTCATCAAAACAGTGCTCCATACACCTACTCCCAATTCAATACAGATTTATCGTTCCCTTGGTTGTTGTTTTCACTTATCAAATTTTCTGGAGGAAATGTGGAACGAACAGAAAACAGCATGGGATGGCATTTTTGAGAGGGCGATGTCATGTAAGTGTTGCACAAAACTTGCACCACGAGCAGCATCCATTGGCCCTGATGTCGCACACAACAGTGCAGTACAAAGACTGGCAAGATGCAGTTAACAAGCGCACTGGCCTGAGGCAGTGGTTTTACATTGGACGTACCTGATCTGCATCACAAGCAGATGAGGAAATGTGCATTGCCACTATGTAGTACGCTGCAAGATTGTGGTGGACGCACTATACAATATGCAGACACACACCTGCATCCAACATATTCCACAGAATGGGTCCTGCATGTGACCCCACATGGGAAGCCACATGAAGCTCCTAACCCTGGATGTAGGGAATAAGTGTGGGGAACTCTGCATGTTGAAGGTCTCACGGTTTAGTTCTCAGCCTCTCCAACTAGGGATAGGAAAGACCCCTTTATGAAACTTTGACAAGGCTGTATTGGTCAGGGTAGACAATACTAAGGCTATACGCCAGTTTACTCAGCACCCAGTGCTCCAGTCACTGGTTTGAGAAATGGTGTACGCACAGCATTAACCACAATCCACATGTAACCTGTAATTTGTTAAAATGAAGTACTGTACCTTTTGATGCCTTTCTCCACAAACCAGCTTCAATCTCAATTGAAAGAACAGTTTGGCTACAGTTTAAGCCAATAATGTGTACACAGCCAAAGTTAAAGGGACCAAAAGTATGAATCTGGATTGGACACGGGGCACCTAGTTTTACACGGGGGAAGTCGTAATATAGTGATCAGCAGGGAAGTCTGTTTCCCACCAGAAATTTCCATCTATAAGCATGCCACACATATTTCATTGATTTCAATTTCATAGAAATTCACGGGCATTTCAGGGGATCCGATGCATTCATTCTGTGAATCCATTTCCTGCATTCCATGTACGCTGCCCTTTATTCTTACTCAAAATAGTAATTGTAGACCAGCACAGGCCTTGGGGCATCTCACTGTGTTACCATGCAACAGAAAAGTAACTGCTCTCCGCCCCCCACAATTATCTTCAGTGAAATGGGAAAGTATAAGAACAACAGGTAGTGGCAAACCAGTGTTTTGGATGGGAAGTGCATTTGCCATGTGGACTTTAGAATGAAGCACTGTTTTAAACACATAATGGACACACCTCAAGGAGCAAAGTTGGGTAGGAGGGGAGAGAAATTCAATTCCTTTAACATTATAAAAGTGTAATCTACTGAACAGACACTTTACAAAATTATGATTAGGAGAAATTCAAAATGCTGGTGGCTTTTCATGATGATTTTTTTGTTTTTTAAAAAAAACCAAACTGCTACAGAAATATGGAGAATTTAAGATTGGAAAAATGAAAAAGTGAGAGAACTGAAATTGACAGTTGGGTTTTCATGCACGTGTCTATTGTGCTCACAAATACATTTACATTCCACAGCACTTAATCACTGCCTATGCTGAAACATGCTTGCCACATATTGTGGATCAGTTTGCATAGGACTAAGGAACCTACTTGCAAATTGGTTGGCCTTTTCCCTGTGAAACACACAACTATTTCTTAACTGCCTTTTTTCCATTGTAAAGCGAGAGCATGCCTTGCTAGGCTGCCATCTAGTGGCTAATTATGTGGAGTTTTTCATGGTGAAACTTTCCATTCATCCAGATCCTTCACAAAAACCCAAGAAAGTGTTCCCATAGTTTAGACACCAACAAAGTTTGTTTCCTTCCATTGCACTTTCACTGATGCAGAACTGTCTTCCCTCCCCCCCTTCCCTTCAAACTTTACAGAATCAACCGCACACAGTCCCATTTTGAGAATGTACAGCTGAGCCTGAATTTTCAATGTTTAAAGTTGTTTTATATAGCTGTATTGCAAAAGACAGTACACCGTGGGAAACCTAAGCCATTATGCTGTTTACATTTTATTTTTAACTCTAAAATTACAAAGACAGCTAAATCCTTCTTGCACAAAATTACACATACAAAATAAAATGGACAATCAGCTATCAGTCCTATGAGAATCTTCCATTGTTTAAACAAGCATACCTTTTTAAAAATAAGAGTACTGAAAATTATCCTTTCCATTCTCCCTCATGGGAGAAAAAACCCCAATCCCAAACCTAAGCAATGGTAACAGAGCTTTATAAAGTTACCTCAATAACAAGTCTGTCCCCCTCTACATTCATTCTTCCCTCCCTCCCCCATTCAAGATCCACAATTGAAAAAATAAAGATTGCTGGAGGTGTAGGATGCACTGCAGACACAAGACTTTAAACACAAAAAAGCTGTGGCTTAGGAGACAGGCACTGAAGGATTGGGAAGAATGGAGCTTCTATTAACACCTTCTCCTGGAAGTTGCTGGGGACCAAGACAGTGGTCAGACTTGTTTGGAAAGAGACAGGAAATTAAACTTTCACTCTATCCCCACTTTGTTGTGGTCAAACTACCATGATTCTAAATAGAGGATCCCCCCCCCCAATGATTCATTTTAATTCCTTGTCTCCCAACTCTACCACCCACTCCAGACAACAGCAGTCCTCCCCTTGAAAGAGCAGTTAAAAGCTTATCTCAGTCTATCCAGTCCTTGCCAGGGCTAGAAAGACATCATCCTACATGTATGCAATTACATTAGAATCTTAGCCACCATGAAATTTTGAAGTTCTGTAAAAAATGAAGTTACCCCATTCCATTTTAGGTGGCTTCCACTATTAGTTACATTTCTTAATCTCACCATTTCAGGACCTTGGCTAAGAAAGTCATCCAATGCAAGTCCCTTTCTTAATTCAAATATTTCTAAAAATCACCTCCAAGCAATAGGAACACTAAAATATTCCCTTATCTGACCTGGTCTTCCCTCATGCTCAAAACACAAACAAGTATTGCATACCTTTAAGAGGGAGGGGAAGAAAGATGAACATAGAAATCTATTTTAAAAATCCTAATTGGGGGAAAAAATTCAAACCAAAAAAAGGGGAGACTTTCATATTGACGAGTGTCATTTAAAAAAGCTATCGATTGAAAGCATTATAGGCGGAATAGTTCAGTCTTTTATAAAGCTGCAATAGAAAGGAGTAGAGAACAAAGAAGGAATCTATTTACAGAGTAGAGGTCAAGAAGAAAGTCCAAGAAAGAAGGTCCCAAGGATGCACTTCACTTTTTCTTGGCCGACTTCTTTGCACTGGACTTTGCTTTGGGTTTTGACGCTTTTGCCTTTTTAGGCTTTGACGCCTTCACTGGCTTAGCTTTGACAGTCTTTGGCTTCTTGGCTTTCTTTGGAGCAGGCGCTGGCTTCTTTTTGGCTTTTTTGGGCGCAGGTTTGGGCTTCTTGGCCGGTGACTTGGCAGCAGCCTTCTTGGGCTTGGCTGCTTTCTTGGGTGTTGCGGCCTTCTTGACTTCCTTCTTGGCCTTCTTCACGGGTGCTTTCTTGGGCTCATCCCCCTTGGCCAGGCGGAAGGACCCTGAGGCGCCGACGCCTTTTGTCTGCTTGAGGACACCTGTCGTCACCAACCTCTTGATGGACAACTTGATCTGGGAGTCAGCATTCTCCCCCACTTTGTAGTGGCTCTTGATGTATTTCTGGATGGACTGGCGCGAGGAGCCAGCTCGGCTCTTTTCGGCTTGGATGGCGGCCACTATCATATCCGAGTACTTGGGGTGGTCCGTCGACTTCTTGGCTGCCTTGGCCCGCTTGGGCTTGGCAGCAGGTGCCGTGGACGAGTTCTCGGTCATCCTTGCTTTGGAAGTTTCCCTTCAGGAAAACAGGCTCTTCGCCTCTGCCACTGGTGGCTCCTGAACAGCAGCACGTGGGACTCCTCCCTTGTTGATGAGGGGAGCAACACTTTTCACCCCCCCTCAAAGAGTCTCCTCGTGGCTTAAAACAACACCACGCGAGAGTGTGGCTGTCGCCCCCCTTAAGGCTCCTGCTGGCGGGGTGTGGTCTGAGCAGCCGTCTCAGCGAATGCCCCCCAAGGAAACTTAAGGAGCTCCGGGCTCAGGCCTTTTGTGCACCTGACCAGCTTCTTCCGTGGGCAAGCGGCCACGGTCAGCCCTCGCTCGCGTGGCTCTGTCCAGCGGCCCGGGCCCTGTTCGCCCCCCTCTTTCCCCGCTTCTCTCTCCGGGGCGCCACTGGACACCTCCTTCCTCCTCCGCCGCTGCTGCTGCCTGTGCCTCCCGCTCTGCGTCTGGCTCTCTAGGCAGCAGCCGGCGCATCCGGGTATTTAGCGCTCAGGCGCGGACCGCGGTGAGGACAGGGCTGCTGGCTGCCTGTTCAGGCCCCGAATGGCGCCGCGCCGCTGACATCTGTGTTTCTTCCGCCGCCTAAAGCGGCTTTTTCCCGCGTCCCCCGGCGCCTCCTGGGCCCCGCACCGCGGCCGCCGGCTGCTCCGGTCCTTGAGCTCTTGGGCCCCGCCGCCGGCTCGCTCTCCCGCCGTCCCGCGCCTCCTCAGGGCGCCCCAAACGGCGCTGGGTGCGAGTGGGGCGCGGCGACATTTCCCCTTTGCGCCCCCATAGCCGAGCAGCCGAGGGGAGCCCCGGCAGGGGGTAAGGCGAGGACCAAGAGGCACCCCTGGGCCACCGGGGGACCCCCGTCCCGGCCCTCTGAGCGCCCCGAGAGCCGCGCAGGGGCCCCGGGAGCAGACCCCAACTAACACAGGGAGCCCCGAGCCAGGCGAGGCTCAGCTCAGACCTGGCCGGGGAGGGGGGAGGAGTGACTCCCCCAAGGGTGGGGGGTCTTTAGGGGGACCCGTGCCCCCCATCCCGTGGACCCCCTCCTCCAGACGCCCCCTCCCCGAAGCGCTAGCGCTGCAAAAACTTTCCTTTTTGTCGGATGGGAAGTTTGCAGCCATCCCCTCCCCCAAGGAGCACCTGGCAGCCCCCTGCTTGGAATTGGGGGTCTATAGCCAGGGTGGGGGGCACAGGCTTGCCTTGCTTGAGCTAAGGGGTAGAAAGGGACAGAGGGGGAGTTTGCCTTGCTAACTCTTGGTCCCTCAAAAAAGTATTTCACTGGCCGCAGTGGTTTTCTAAATAATAACAAGTATGCCTATATAGGAAAGGATTGGGGAGGGGGGACGCGATGCCCCCATATCTTAGTCATCCTAGGCGCCTTTTCAGAAACCCCCCACCATTCCTGTACTACACCTGTCCCCCCGCCCCCGGATCACTTTGAACCCCCACAAAAATGTTATCGAGATTTACATAGGCTGTTTTGTTCCTCCTCGGATTTTCAAGGTGGAGTCGATCCTATTACTTAAAAATACTTTCTCGACAAAAGTTATCGGGGAGGGGGGAATGTAGGTGACGAATTGGGGTGCAGGGCAGTTTCTTTAAATGTGTTAACCCTAATTTCCCAGTCCTGTGGGAGTGCTTAACTGTTGTTAGGAGATTAAATGTACGTGCCATCGCCATCTTGCTGGAAGAACTGAGGTTGTTTTTTCCCCATCTCCCCTCTTCAGATTTTCCCCTTTCTTAATAAAGATATTAATTAAAAGCGTTGTGGATGCAAAATTGAAGATGCGGAGCTGCAATCTGACGGCTTGTGGCATTGAGTAACTCCGGGGTGGGAAAGTAAAAAGCACATCTAGAATACTTTTTAAGAATTATAAAAACAACCTGGGATCCTAGCAACACGGAGAGCACACTAGCAACAAATATATGTATATATAAACGGGCACTTTGGTACCTCTGTCTCCACCTCCCCCCATCCTCATAGGATCACCCCCGAACCCCATAGCAGCTCAGTTTGAGGCTTTTAAACGTGCGCTTTGCCTTTAGCTTTATTTAAAAATGATCATGGGGATTGCAGTTCTACGGCTGTAGCAGGCGAATAAACATCACTATCTTTGAAATGCTCGTATCTTTTCCAGTGTTTTTATCTAGTAGAGTTCTTCCTCCAAAAGCAATCGGACTGATGTTTGTCTACTTGGAATAAGTGCAAACACTAATTTAAATATTTTAAAAGGAGTCTTGTGTCCGGATATAATTCTACTCAGTGAGGGAGAGCTACAGACTTGCGTGGTAGTGTTAACCCACCACTAAACACGGCTAAGTTGTTTAGGGAGTTCAAAGTGAAATGATAACAGGGGGCAGGGAGACCCGTCCGCACACACCCTAGCCCCTTTCCATTGTTTGGATTCCCGGTGTGGATAAAGGTGTGGGGCTTTTTTTGGCAAGGTACACAGTTCCGGGATCCTTCAGTAGCCAACACCCTTTACCACTATCCTGATGAGTGCATATATAAAAACTGTATATGTAAGTTTTTGCATTTAAGTTAAGAGAGTTTGTGAAACACGCACACACTTGGGTGCGGCGATGGAGCGGCGGGTAGATAACGTGCTGTTTTGAAAGAAACTCGTTTTTTTAAAGGTGTCTTTCCTCTTGACTTGTTCTACGGAGATAACGTATCAGAAACGTTGTTAACAGGGGAGAGGGTTGCATTCGTGTAAGTTCTGAATGCCCCGCTAACCAGTATTTTTAAGGGGGGGGGGCATGGAAAGTTATCGATGCAGCAGGTAGAGTAAAAAGGCAAAACTGAAACGGGTGTTTTTCGAAAAAGGCAAAGATGGAGTGTTTTTAGGGAAATAACGACAACGACAAAAGGTGAAATCGCGCTTTTAAAATTTATTGTGTGCTGAGAAAATTGTTCTCATGAAAGTGGCTTTATAAGGGCTGGGCGAGTGTTTAGTGAAGAGCTGAGAATGATCCTGAAAAAGGACCGTGGAGGAAGCAGCCCCGTGCACAATAGCCCATTGACAGCCCTCTGTTGACAGTAGTCATAGCTGCTTTGAAGAGCCTCTCATCAGTCAGCTGATTAATTCTTAAAGAGGGTACAGCCGAGGCAAAAGCTCGCTCGCGTCGCTCTGGGCCACCGTAGGATGCCTGAGCCGTGGCTTGTGGGAAATGTAGTCGGCACGCTGCTGGGTGCCCTCTGATGGGCAGCAACAAATGTAGCTCTCTCAAAAATGCGACGGGATAGGATTGCCGTAAGCAGCTGCTGGCTGGCCAATGCACGGCGCCTGTCGAGAACTCGCCTCCTTGCACTGTGCAAGGATTGCCCCTCCCCGCTCTCCACGTTACGCGCACACACGATATAACAATTATTTTTTTGCAGATTTCGTTCTCCTCAACCGTAAGCGAGATCTCGCTGCCTTTGTTGCAGCGCTGGTCGAAGCCACTACAGTACGGTGGTTTCTTTTTGATTTCTCGCGGTAGGTATTTTACTTCCCTTTTTGTGGTTTGCCACAGAACTAGTGGCTTCCTCTCGTATCTCCACCGATGCCTCAGACGTTTTTTGGAGCGCACCTCGGTGACAAAAATAAGATCAGAAATGGCTTTTTAGTGGGCTGCTGTTGTACATGCGTTTTGCCGAGTAGAAAGGCTGTTGAGCTCAGTTTCTTACTTCCGAGTAGGCATGCCTAAGGCGGCACTGAGAGCCATTTTGAAGAGCAAATTTGCATTCTTAAAAAGAAACTTCGATTGAAAAGGGAATTTTAAGCAGTAGGTTTACATACAAACCTGTGACAATTCCTAATAGCGGTTCATATTTAAGATGATTCTATTTTAAAACTCAGGTTTTTAATGCCCAGCCCCATCACAAATCTTATTACTAAGGCAAGAGGTGGAGATAAGCAATGGTGTAAATGACTTATTTTAAAAACATATAAATGCAGGGTACTAGCTTTCTGCCACGCTAGACAAGAATGGCATTTCCATTGCAAGTTACCTCATGACCAAGTACTGAAGATACCCATCCCCAGTTTTGTCTACCTTTATTTCACCCCCTACAGATGCTCCACCTGTCAATCATCTGACTTGTGACTGGCAGGTAGATGGCCCCATCCACCTGTCAATGTTGGCAAGTGGGAGATGATGACCAAGCAGGATTGAACCCTGCTACCCATCAGCTGATGCAGTGAGGGGTTCAATCCCGCTTTCTGCAAGGATCTACTCCAGGCATCCCCAAACTGCAGCCCTCCAGATGTTTTGGCCTACAACTCCCATGATCCCTAGCTAACAGGACCAGTGATCAGGGATGATGGGAATTGTAGTCCAAAAAATCTGGAGGGCTGAAGTTTGGGGGTGCCTGATCTACTCTGTTAATGTCACCAGCCCACTGGGGTGATTGGCAGGTGAGCATGGTTTCAGAAAAACTGATGTGGGCCAAACTGCAACCTCTGACAGACCAGAGGTCCCCCACCTCTCCTTCAGGATTTTTGTCACAATGCAACAAAGGCCATGGGTGAGGTATGAGGTCACCATATTATTGAAGCTAAGATGATCTGGGTAAATTCTGAAGTACTGATGCTCTTTGTGACCACTCTCATATCCATGCTACTTCCAATGATTAACTTTGGGCCAATGGATGCATTATACGTAACTTTAATGTCAAGCCAGCTTTTTCTTCGCAAACCAACTCACTGTGCTCAACATCCAGATTGATGAATAGTTTTAGTGAACTCAGAACCACATTTATGTCACCTTGGGTTCCACAATAGAAGAAAACCAGGAAACTAATGTAAGAAATAACATTAAATGAGCACCATAAGGAGTACTGTGGTCCTTTCTGGGTCTATGGTGATAGCCTTGGGTGGGGGAAATCTCAAGACTGGTGCTTGTGAGGTTTATGAATGCAGAGATGGATCTGCAAGAACTATTGTTTCTTGCTTTACAATATGTACATAACAGTCAACCAAGCTACAGATAAGTGCCAATTATGACGATGCCAGCGAAGCGAATGCAGATGTTGAATATTTTGTTGTTGTTGTTGTTGTTGTTGTTGTTGTTGTTGTTGTTTAGTCGTTTAGTCGTGTCCGACTCTTCGTGACCCCATGGACCATAGCACGCCAGGCACTCCTGTCTTGCACTGCCTCCCGCAGTTTGGTCAAACTCATGTTCGTAGCTTCGAGAACACTGTCCAACCATCTTGTCCTCTGTCGTCCCCTTCTCCTAGTGCCCTCAATCTTTCCCAACATCAGGGTCTTTTCCAAGGATTCTTCTCTTCTCATGAGGTGGCCAAAGTATTGGAGCCTCAGCTTCAGGATCTGTCCTTCCAGGGAGCACTCAGGGCTGATTTCCTTAAGAATGGATAGGTTTGATCTTCTAGCAGTCCATGGGACTCTCAAGAGTCTCCTCCAGCACCATAATTCAAAAGCATCAATTCTTCGGCGATCAGCCTTCTTTATGGTCCAGCTCTCACTTCCATACATCACTACTGGGAAAACCATAGCTTTAACTATACGGACCTTTGTCGGCAAGGTGATGTCTCTGCTTTTTAAGATGCTGTCTAGGTTTGTCATTGCTTTTCTCCCAAGAAGCAGGCGTCTTTTAATTTCGTGACTGCTGTCACCATCTGCAGTGATCAAGGAGCCCAAGAAGGTAAAATCTCTCACTGCCTCCATTTCTTCCCCTTCTATTTGCCAGGAGGGCTTAAGTTACTGTAAAGAATTCATGTTAACTTCTTTTGCCGACCCCAAAAAGCAACACCATCTTTGGTATTTGAGGATCTTTATTAAGTTAGTTTATAATTGTGCAGAAAGAAAAAAAATCAGCCACCTTCATCATTTGGCTCTGGCGGACATTAGCAGTGACATCCCTCCCCACAGGAACACACAGGTGGAAGACTAGCTTCTGGAATGTGGCCGGTGCTGACTTTGCAGTAGGATGCACAGACGTTTCATCAGCATAAGGGGGGGGGGGAACCACTGCCTTTGCTTTTAGTACATGAAAACAAACAGCTGGTCCCAAACAAAAAACAAACAAACCCATATTCTCAGAACAAAACCAGTTTCATCTGAGGAACATCCTCCTCCTCCTGGCACCGTGCATCTCAAAACATGGATCACTGTGGATCAACACCGTCCACCCAAGGAGACTTGCCATAAACTTGGAACATGTGTAAATTCTGTCTCTTTGCTTGGAAGAGAATTGGGAGCAAGAGGTCATTTGTGGTTTCAGATATATTCAAGGACCTGGAACAAGGATTCTGTTAGGACTAAAAGAAGGCTGGGGAAAATCTCTGGCTCACTTCTCTTGTCAACTGCTGGTTAAAAACATAATACAGGATTTTAAAATATAACACCCCACCCCCATATAAAATATATTTTCATGTATAAAATCCCAAAGAAGGTGCAAGTAGTAGGATCCAGCCCCAAACACGCCGAGTTATGCAGGTGCACGTGATGAATAGTTTGATAGAGGCTTGGTCCATTTCCTGGAGGGGGGTGCTGGTTGCTAGGATACAGCTTTGTCCTCCAAAACAAGGTACACAAAGCTGACTAACCTATGGAGCAAACAGACAAAGTTAAGTAAATTGACTTACACCTGAAACGTACCAAAATCTGCAAGGTATGTCATCATACCACAGGTTTAACAGTTCTTGTTTATAAACTTGTTTTAGACCCAGAGCCATTTCAAGGAAGCACAGGCCTGAATTCATGCCTATAAAGCTGTTTCAGGAGATTTACCGTATTGCCTGAATACAAGACGCACCCGCAAATAAGCCACACCTTTAAAATTAAAGGCTTATTTGCGGGTGTGGCCTGCCTCCCGGCACTACCTCCCCAAGCCAGTGCCGGGGCGGGGGGGCTTGGGAGTGGCGGGTGGGCTGCACGCCATTTTCCCGTACTCCCCACGGCCCTCGTGTCCAGCTGCTTCAGCAGCGATACCCTAAGGTTGTGAATATAAGCCGCACTTTAACTTTTCGAGATTTGGGGGGAAAGTGCAGCTTATATTCGGGCCAGTACGGTAGACTCTGTAGAGCAGAGATAGCACGGTGGAATACAGCTCCCATCATCCATGCATGTTGGCTGGGGCTGATAGGAGTTGGAGTCCAAGGAAAAACTAGAGAGGAGAAAACATTGTGCTGAGAACAAAGGAAGTGTTCACGTCTTAATGTTGGTGTTTTTAGATACCTGGGTCACCAGAAGAATTCTGCAGGCCAATTCTGAGCTTGTGCAGGGAGGGCAGCCTGCTGCTCTAGGCCTAACTTCAAAAATACAATGAAAGTTGGCAATTCAGACCTGTGGCAAGTGCAATTTGTCCCTTCCCCTGGAGCCTGTTGGGCAACATGGAAAAGAGGGCGGGGAGAGAAAAAAGGAACAGCCCCATCCATTTTTGGATATGGCCTAACCTACTCACCTCTAGCATGTGCGCTGCCACATGCTACACACACACACACATGAGAATGAAGGCAAGAAAATAGCACCCTCCTAGAACACTCTTCTTGAAGGAATAGCTTCACATTGTTTTAGGGTAAGACTAGTTTTGATCATTGTGGCAAGCAGAAGGCAGAGACGCCATGCCCAATATAAGTGCCATCCCCCAGGCTGGGAGCAAAGGTGGCCTCTCAAATCCTGTCTCTGCCTCTGCACCCTTGCTCGTTCATAGCTCCACCCGACGTCCCCTTGTCAGGCCTGATAGCGGCTCTCGTCTACTTGCCGATACTGTTGTGCAGCATCTCTTTCTCTTGCAGGGCTGCCATGGCCAGGCGCAGATGCTCCTTCAGCTGCTCAATCTCTCGCTCTGACCGCTGTTTGATGTGGTTCAGCTCCATGTAGACATCCTGGTATTTCCCCGAGGCAAACCTCTTATCCTGCAGGGCAAAGGAATCCACACGCTGATGATTGGTATCCAACCCAGAGAGAGACTCGGTTCAAATCCTCTTCTCCAGGATCTCCTGCAGTCTACACACCAGGGATGTGGAACCTGTGGCTCACCAGATGTTGTTCAGACTCCAGCCCCCAGCTAGCAAGGGATGATGGGAGATGGAGTTCAACAACATCTGTACGTCTGTCTGTGCTGTCCTCTGCAACAGTCTCATTAGCTAATAAACAGAAGTAGAAGATTTGGAACAGGGGCAGGGGACCTCAGACCAAATGGGGCCCTCAATACTTTTCCCAGGAAACACCTTCCACTCAAGTGCTCTTGGCCTGGCTCTGCATTCAAATGCTTTTGGCCTGGCTGGAATGTGTCCTTGAAATGTGATAATAAACCTCTGACATGTACATGGCAGGAACACAGCCTACTGTTCAAAGTTGAGAATCTCCTCCATTGCTCTACCTACTTTTTGTCTCTGGCCCTGCCTACCACTGGCATGTTAGCCACTGTGAGAAGATGGGCCATTGTCTGGTCCAGCAGGGCTATTCTTCTGAAGATCTGCCGTTCTTTCCCATTTCCCCAAAGTCTATACCTTCAGCTTCCTCTGGCCCTCGATGGTCCAGAAAAGATGGAAGCAGGGGAGACTTATTCTGACCTAACTTAAAAAGCTGCCTTATACCAAGCCAGACCATTGGTCCATCTAGCTTAGTACAGTCTGTACTGATTGGCAGTGGATCTCCAAGATTTCAGATGGGACTCTTCCAGCCCTACCTGGAGATGCCAAGAATTGAACCTGGAACTTTCTGCATGAAAGCAGATGCTCTACAGAGCAGATTGATGTTGCAGATGGGAATCGCACAGTGACATCAGCATCAGGGTACCAAACGATGCCACACAGAAGTCAGCATACAGAGTACAAGTAACTCTGGCCCTGCCTGCAAGACTTGAGCAAAGGAGGGGCTCTGCCTTTTCCCTGCTGGCAAGCAAACCTGACTTGCTCCCAGGAATCTACCTTTTGCATCATTTGGAGTTCGTCCCTAAGACACCGGATTTCTTGCTTCAGGTACAGAAGTTCGTTCTCTTTCACTCGCAGCAGCACCTGCAGAGGAGAGCAGAAGGGGAGAGGTAAGGAAATGGGTTGAAAACTTGCCGAGGGCGCAGGTAAAATGGGTTTCCTAATCCCCTTGGGAGAATAAGCAACAATAGCTAGGTTGCTCAAGTGTCCCATATAGCATATCAGCAAAATGGCTTCTGGTACAAAGCAGAATATCAGAACACACACACATTTTCATGAATGGACCAAGGGGTCGTCTAAGAGTGCAGCCACACTCAGCAAGTCACCCATCTTGAGCAACAACAATTGGGCCTCATCCCAAGCTTCTTCAAATAACTACTTCACAGCCTATGGCAGCTATTGGGGAGGGAAATAGGTCGCCCCATGTCAAAGTCTAGCTACGTTAGCCCTCAGAAAGACAAGTTATATGCCTCTGCTTCCAATGTTCTGACCAGCATAGATCATACCTAGCAGCACACCACTGCGAAACAGTGTTCACTGTGGCACACCAATAGCCAATCCAAACTGAACTCAGTGCAAGGTTGTCAGACACCTATGGCTGTCACACTGTGGGGGTTAAGCAGCTGCAAGCTGTTAATTGGCAGCCGTCTTCCCTCATGGCTGTTGTGTGTGAAGAGGCCTTGAGTTTCCTCCAGATTTAACCACCTGCATGGGATTTCTGTTTGCTTAACAAATAATCATTTCTAGATTCAAGTGCTTTGGGCAAACTGAAGGTAAAAATCAAATTAAAGCTGAGTTTCTGTTTTTATTAGTCAGACTTATGGCTTGTCCTTCCTTTGGAGAAGTTCATTGTGTTTTACACATGGTTCCTAGGCATTTCACATTCAGTTTCTTACTCTAAATTTCTAAGTGGCTTGATTGTATAGATATTCCTATTGCAAACTGCTTTGATTTTTTAAAATGATATAGTGGTATATAAATGTATTTATAAATAAAACATAGTTCTAGTTACAGGTAGGTAGCCGTGTTGGTCTGAGTCGAAGCAAAATAAAAAAATTCCTTCAGTAGCACCTTAAAGACCAACTAAGTTTATATTTTGGTATGAGCTTTCGTGTGCATCTGAAGAAGTGTGCATGCACACGAAAGCTCATACCAAAATATAAACTTAGTTGGTCTTTAAGGTGCTACTGAAGGAATTTTTAAATAAAACATGTAACTCTTTGCTATTTCGTCATGGCATTGCTCGAGTATGAAAAGCTTCACTGTCCTTACAGTGCTCACAACTGCCATCTTTTCACGGACTGGGCTGCCCTAGGATTACTCAGGAAGCCCGAAGCCAAGGGTAGCTCACCCAAAGTCAGACAACATCCACTGTCCTCCAAATCAAAATCACTCTCCTTAGTTGCTGTACTCAGTGTTTTATCTGCTGTACTACCATTCCAAGCACAGTTCTCACAGGCAACTGCACAAACGTTTCCCCTTTCCAGCCTTTGATAGCCACTCCTTTCCAAACTGATTACTCTTCTCCTGACACTTCGGAAGCGGCAAGCTCTCAGATATAAGCAGCACTTCATATCTGAGGCACTCGGCGCACAATGGGCATTGAACCAGGTTATAAAAAGAAACGAGTCCTTACCTCCAGCTCACAAGAGTTCCTCTCGTTGTTGTGTGAAGCACCATCACGTGAGCCTTGGGCTGCAATGAATGCCCGTAGTTGCCCAATTTCCTCCGACAGGCGCCTCTGTAACTCCTGGGGACAAGGAGGGGAAGAGTCAGGCTTCGTTTATCTGCTGCTCTTAAACAAACAGGCAGATACTTGGCATCTTACAAAGCCTGCCTTTCCAGGGATTCTTAATGGAAATGGCCAAGTCCTAAATGCCTCCAGCTTTAAACCCCCCCCCCCTGCACAAGAATCCTATGAACTGGCCCTCATCATCATCATCATCATCACCACAGCTGTTGCCAACACCAGTCAGTAGCATGAACCACCAGCAGCAGCTCAATAGGAATTTTAGGTAAGAGCTAGGAGCTTTGGGGCTGTCTTTTGAAAGGCTTTGTGCATCTTAAACATTAACAAATATTGCAATGGTCCTCCTCTCCCCACACACAAAGGCCCCCCCCTCCTGCTTTCATAAGCTACCCAGTCATCGCGGTAAGCCTGACTATCGTGGTTACCAATTCGTTTCTGGTCTCCACCCAAAGTGCTGGTTTGGACCTATAAAGCCTTAGGACCCTCAAACCTCAAGGACTGCCCCTCCCCACATGAATGAGCCCAGATCCTGTGGGTGTTCATCAGAGGCCCCTTTCCGTGTGTCTCATCTAAGGGAAGGGCAGAGAGTGGCCACAAAAAATGCACTTTTTCCGGTGGTCTTCCCACCAATTGTTGTGGAACACTCTCCCCAGGGAAACTTGCCTATCACTATCATTGTCAGTTTTTAGGTGCCAGACTAAGAGGTTGGTTAGTTGGTTATGTTTGTATAGGGAATTTTTTAATGATTGATGTTTTATTGTGTCTTTATATTTTGCTGGAAGCAAAATAAAATTATTAATATTGTCATCATCATTATCAACCCAGGCCTTTGGGAATGATGTTAGCTTCTACTGCAGCACTTGTCTTTTTGTGTTGTGGCGGTCTTCCTTGTGTTGCTGGAAGCCCATTTTAGGATTTTTTTTTCTTTTGGCTTTTAATTAATTGATTTCATCTGTTTATATTTTATATTGTGCAGTTGCTTTGATACCCTTTCATATAGAGCAATTAATAAATTCAATTAATGAAAATAATGAAAATCATCATCATCATTATAATTTATTATTTATACCCCACCCATCTGGTGGGGTTTCCCCAACCACTCTGGGCAGCTTCCAGCAAAATATTAAAAATACAATAAAACATCAGACATTAATAAACTTCCCTGAACAGGGCTGCCTTCAGGTGTCTTCTAAAAGTCATAAAGTTGTTTATTTCCTTGACATCTGATGGGAGGGCATTCCACAGGGCGGGCGCCACTACCGAGAAGGCCCTCTGCCTGGTTCCTTGTAACTTCGCTTCTTGCAGTGAAAGTAAATAATGATGAAGATGAAGAAGATATTCTCTTCCACACCAACTTTCTTCTTCCCAATTCCCACCCTTGGATCAGGTGTGGGGAACCTTTGGCCTTTCCAATGGTGCTGAGCAATAATTCCCATCATCCCCAGCAATTGCTAGGTCTGATGGAAGTTGTAGTTCAGCAACATTGGGCGGGCCAAAGGTTCCCCACTCCGGTCTACGCAGAAAGCCACTCGCCTGGTTTTGCCGCAGCAACTCCTTTCCCTCCTGTTGGCAGCGCTGCAGCATATGCTCCTGCTCTTCTGCCTTCTGCACAAGGCCCCCAATCTCCAGGCACTTCTGGGAATACTGCTCTGAAAGAACCTGCAGCTCCCTCTTTAGGGACTCAACGTCAGACCTGCAGCAGAGGTTAAAATAAAATAAAATGCTGTTGCCAAGAGCTGTCACCCCATCCCAGGGCTCTTCCACAAACACAGCCGACCTCCCCGTCTCTGATGGCCTCTTCTGCCATCACTGGTATCCGAGGGTTCCCCTTGTGGGCTGTACAAGCTGACCCTTGACCAGAGAACAAAGGTGCTAGATGACAGATGGGATTGGTCATAACTCTGCACAAATGACCATTGGTTACAAGATCATTGTCATCCAGTGAAAACTACAGTACTGATAGCATCTATTATACCACAGCACTTTGGCTTAAGATAGCTGCATGCTCAGAAACACTAAAAGCTGGACAGAGGCAGTATTCAGGGCAGTTTCCTAACCTAATCTGATTCCCAGTGTATCTTGGGATAAGAGAGTGTCCCAAACCAAGCCATGTGTGTTGCTTCAGGAGAAAGGCTCTTATCGACTTCCCCAAATCACTTTTTGCTTGGTGGGGGATATGGTAGTTAAAAGAAAAGACACTGACAAACAGTTTTAGGTGGGAGTTCTCTATCCCAAGCCAAATTCAAATGTGCCTCAAGGTGGGAAAATGTCCCAAAAGAAAACCAGATGAAGGGTTCTAGTCTGTTTTTCCTGGATTGGTTTTTCTTGGAAAAACCACAAGGGACTTTAAAACAAAAACAAACAAAAAAACCAACCCAAAAAACTGCAACCCAGTACATTAATATTGGCTGGGGCAAAAAAATCACCCAATAGTAAACATCAAAAGCCTTCATTATTTTTTTTTCTTCAGGTGTTTTTCATTTACATAACCAAAATGCTAAATTGTTAAGTGTCTGAAACTTTGGGACAGTGTTTACTACCATGGAGGTGACAATTATTGCTGGAGACTTATTTCAATGTAAATTCTGAAATGTAAAGTGACCCCAGGCTGGATTTCCACCCACATTTATGCTGAAGAGCTGCATGTTGGACAAAAGATCCCACCATTGCAGGGGGTTGGACTAGATGACCCTCCCTTTCAACTCTACAATTCTATGATTCTGTGATTAGTTATCAGGATCCCACAATCCCCCATCCCTCCTTTCCATCAGACCCAACGATATTGCAAGCTGCACTTGGGAACACAGAACCCTCCCCTCCTCTCTAAACTCAGGGACACTATTCCAAGTTCAGAACGGAGGCCAAAGAACCATTGCAGTTGCTCACTGATGCTGCCGCCGGAGTGTATCGGTGTCTGAACCACCCTTCTGGAAGCTGCGGGTCCTGCCCAGTTCTTTATTCAGCTCTTCCCTGTGTGCCTTCTTCAGTGCTTCAATGGCTAGAGGGAAAGAAAATTTGAAAAAAAATGGGCAAAAGGAACAGAAGTCGGGGAAGACACGCGAGATGCGTGTCTGCAATAATGCTTCCTAGCTAAATGGGAGAAGCCAAGCCTTCTTGGGGAAGGGACAGAGCTCAGTGGGGACACAGCACACACTTTAAATTCCATCTCTGCCATCTCGCCAGTTTAAACAAAAGCAGCGACTGAGCAGGCAGCACACAACAAGGAAGATCCTTTGTGCAAGAACCTGGAGAGATTCTGCCAGCCAAAGTAGACAACAGTGGGTGAGATAGACCCATGGTCTGTCTCAGTAGAAGTAAGCCTCATATGTACACAAACCCCCCATTATTCTATTCCACGTATCAGAGAAGATGCTTGAAGATGTCTATACAATATGCATAAATGCACATACACATATGTATATAGACAGTCATGGCATGTGTCCTGATGATATCAAATTGTGTCCCACCTTTCTAAGATGGAAAAGACAATCATCCCCCAAGCCTGCATTCTACCTTCACAATCATGCTGTGCAATAGGTTAGGGCTTCATATCCAAGGAGGGATTTAGAACTGGATTTCCCCAATCCTAGGGCCACTTGAAACAGTCATGGTTTCTCCCAAAGAATCCTGGGAGCTGGAGTCTCTTAAAGCTGCCAGGAATTGTTAGGACTGCTCTAATGACTATATCAGGCACCCCCAAACTTCGGCCCGCCAGATATTTTGGACTACAATTCCCATCTTCCCTGACCACTGGTCCTGTTAGCTAGGGATCATGGGAGTTGTAGGCCAAAACATCTGGAGGGCCGCAGTTTGGGGATGCCTGGACTATATCTTAGCTAGACAAAGGGGCACATGCAGCAACCCATCAAGCAAGTGTACAAAAACACACAGTGGCTCCTACCTGCAGCTGTAGCAGCTGCCTCCTCAGACAGAAGCCGCTCCTTCTCTTGCCGCAACCGCTCCATCTCCTGCTGGTGATGCCGCTGCAGTTCCGTCATAACCTGTTGATGGGAAGTCTCCATCTCTGCTAAACTGCGCTCACATGCCTCCTGCCAGAGAGATCGGGAGTTGGGGGTGGCGGGGGGGGGGGAAGAGGAGAAGAGAATGAAATGCTGCCTGCGAGACTTAAGTGGGGGAAATCTAGGGTGAACAAAGGTTGAGCTTGGCAAACCAAGCCATGGAGCCTGATTCAAGAGACATTTCAGGTGCTTAAAAGACAGCTGGCTCAGTGGCCATGTGTACCCAACTTTTTCCTATAAGTAGTAGCAGCAGCTGTAGTCATCATGACGTCATCCTACAACTCTCCCCATTGTTCAGGGATGGGGAACTTGCAGCCCTGCAGATGATGTCAGGCTCCAAATCATGGCCAAGGATCAGGGATGATGCGAGTTGTAGTTCAGCGACATCTGGAGGGCAATAAGCAGTGGCGGAGCTTCATGCTCCGGCACCAGGGGCGGGGCTGGCGCCCATTCTGGGGGCGGGGCACACCTCCCGGGGTGGGGTGGGGCACATCTCCCGGAGGGCCATGGCGCACATTCCAGGGGTGGGGCGCACCTCCCAGAGGTGCCCCTATCTTCCTATGCCCCTGGTAATAAGGTTCTCCACCCTGGCCAGAGCTAGTTGCATGTCTCTCTCCCCTCTCCCTCTCCCCCTCTCTCTCCCCTCTCCCTCTCCCTCTCTCTCTCTCTCACACACACGGTGAAATGGAAACATTCAGAAGTGCCTTCCCCCCTCATGGTTGTATCTCGGGTTGCCACGTGGGGGCCTACAAAAAGCAAATGATCGCAAAAGAATGGCAGAGATCCCCCACCACAGACACTGTACACTAGATGGAGTTGTATGACCATTCGTTTATAAAAACCACATCGCAAATGGAAAGAAATGTACAGTATTAGAAACACAAAAGCGGGGCAAAACTGAGCCTTTATAAGGCTTACAGTTCATTACACGAAGACTGCAAACCAGTTCTCAATATTTCTCTCCGCGGCTTTAAACGTATGTACCAACAATTTTAAAAATGTAGTGCACAAATATACGTATTTTACACTTTTGTTTCTAGAGTTTGATGTGCATGACGCAGAACAGAGCAGATGGCTGCAATCATATGGCAACTCGCTTCAGAGGCCAAGAGTGCAATAAATAACTTTCAGTGTTAGCTAAACTTGCCGCTCTTTCCTCCTGCTTATTTTTGGTAGATAAATAGACCAACAAAGGTGACGCATAAGGACAGGCCAGGATCTGGCTCTCTTCTGATTTTTCCTAAAGCCGACTGCCCTGGCCATGCATTAGGCAGGGAGGTCTTTGCATACAGCAGTTATAAATAATTAGCATTGATTACAGATGGGTCTGATTGTGGTTGCTATGGCAGCAATAAGCTATATTAAGTGCAAGCAAATGAGGTGGACTCTCCACCCCCACCCCCCAGTCCTTGCTTCCCTGCCCTTATGGCATGGGCTTGGTGGGGAGGAGAGAGAGAAAATGAAAAGCTGGCGGATTCAGATCACCACACTAGGCTATGTTGTTACCTGGGAGATGTAGCCTCGAGGCGCATGCCCATCTCTGTGAGATTTTGCTTCACTGTGGGCACGCAGGGACTCTAGCTGTGACCTCAGAACCTGGACCTGTGTAGGAAAAAAATGAGGTCTAACCATATTGAAGGATTTTTTTCAAATCCACATGCTGCACTAACCTCTGTCTGCCCTTACCCGGCCCCCACCTGCCTGCCATCTTGCCAGTCTAAGGGGTGGCCACTAGGGTGATGACTTTTTCAATTTTTCCCCTCAAAAATTATTTCCTGTAGCACAAATGGATTAACTTTTGCCTATTAATGACTAAAATGAGGTATATTCCATTGAAATATTTTAAAAGGTTACGCACAAACCGTTATTAATTTTTTTTTTGTATGCCGTTTTACCATTTCATAAAATTGTATTAACAATTCTATATATATTTCGTATCAAATTTGGACACAACACCACATTCCACAATGGGGAGTGTTCTTAGCAACATAGGGTATACAAATGTCACACCTGCGCAAGGTAAAAGCCGCTTTTTGTGACATCAAAACTCAGCCAGCAGATCCTGCTGGGCATGCTGGGAAAAGAACCTACAGGAGAGGTAGCAAAACATCGTCCTCTAGTGGCGTCTATACTGTTATTGCAGCTAAAAAAAGCTTCCTTGTGTGTTTGATGACCCTATATAATGTTGTATATATGTGACTCTAAAAGCTTGGGTTCAATTTTATATCTGCTTACAGTGACTTCAAAAATGGTAAAAAAACTGATAAATAAAAATTTTAAAATTAATTTGGTGCGTGAGGTTTTTTTAATCAAATCTCTTTGAAAGTAAGATTTTATCTAATCTTTAATGAAAGCTCATCAAATTATGATACAGGGAAATGAGGTTGTAAAAAAGTCATCGCCCTAGTGGGCACTGACTGGCAGATTTCCCCTCCTCCTTAAGTCTCCGCAGTGCTCCTTGCAGGACCTAGCAGGGAGGAGGAAGAGGGAGGATAAAGCTGCAATCAGTGGGCTCTGCCCGCTGTTGGCTTTGGCTCCCCCTACTGCTGGTCTCCCTGCCTGCCACCCTACCAGTCTCAAGGGGCATCAGCCACCACTTCTCTTTGCAACAAGGCAATAAGCACTCAGAACAGAGAGAGGCCGAGGCACCCAGAGAAGGGTTAGAAATTAGCCAAGCGCTTTTTGCGACTGGCGAGGGTCCAATTGCGACTCTGTGGAGATATCTGGATGCCGGGTTGGCAACTGACATCTGGCTAGCCTCTCCAGCTTTCTTAAGCAGGCAAACAGAAGAGCTAATTTACTGCATTTAAATCCCACCTTTTCCTCCAAGGAATACATGGTTCACCCCATTCCTCAGTTAATGCCTACAACCACCCTGTGGTTAAGAGGTTGTAAGTTGCCCAAGGTCACCTAGTGAGCTTCATAACTGAGTGGGGAATTGAACCCTGATCTCCCAGGTCCTAGTTTTGGCACTCTTAAAACACTACACCAGCCTGGCTCCTAGAGTACTTCTGCTATGGAGCAGCTCTATAAATTAAGTAGGAAAATTAACATGGGGGAAAGCCACATGTCATTTAGAGAAGGATCTGAAATATTTTCCTGGAAGCTTGAATTTGTTTTATTCTGAATTGTTTTATTTGATGTTTTAATGTGAGATTACCCCCTTTAAAATATAAAGCGATATAGGAATGGAATGATTAATAATAGTAATTTTAAAAATCTCATTTTACGAGACCACTGTAAGCAGATGAAAACATTAGCAGGATTTTAATCTCACTTGTAACATAACAAGCACTATGGATAATACGGATAGATACAAAATATAGATTATGAAATAATAGGCAGTTGAAAATGTTGACAATAGGACCCATGGAGGGGATTGGCGAGTCTTGAGAGTCAGAGAAATCTCTTTATACAGATATGTATTTGGTATTGTTATATATTTATAAAATCAAATAAAAACAATTAAAATAAATAAAATCTCATTGCAAAAAAGGTGCCACGGGGCGATTAGCTTACATTCCTGAGTTTCTAACACTGACACAAAATATGAAACAAGCTTGTGAAAAAAAGAAAACAGCACTCTCTTCCGGAAAACGATTAAGGCCATGCCATGACTAACCGTACCTCTTTCTCCAGCGCCTCGCTTGCACCCTCGTGGGCTCCTTTGCCCTGGTTCAGCAATGCCATCAGGGGCACCCGCTTGGATTCCTTCAGGGGCAAGCGCTCCAGCTCCTGCCACTTCTTCTCTATCTCTTCGCTCAGCCGAGTCCTCTGGGCTTCGGAGAGGGGGGGCCCTGGAGCCTCGTGGCCTCCTGCTTTAGGGCAGACGTCCCCTGCCAGGCCATCTGTCTGCAGGACCCCACTGGCTGAAGACTCAAACCACTTCCGCCTTTCCTCGGAGCGGAGAGCCAGCTCCCTCTCCAGCTCCTCGCGCTTGGCCACGCCCTCCGTGGCTCTCGTGCTCCCTCTTGTCCATTGAGAAGATCCGTGGCCTGCGGGCCCCTGCTGCAAGGGGGACAGCTCCACGTAGTCAAAAGCGTGGCGCGTCCCATCGGCTCTCCTGCTGCTGCCGCTCCTGGTTCCCACCTCAGATCCTGTGCTTGGCCGCTGCTCCTCTGTCCTGACGGAGCTCTTGGGGGATCCGTAGCTGCGGAAGGAATTCTCCTTATTGCTGTCAGAGAGCCTAGAATCAGGAGGAGAGGTGGGAATGGCGCAGGCAAGCATCGTGAAAGTGGGCCATACAAAGTTCTCCCCAATCCTGTTATGTGGTCATGCCCAGACCTGGGAACAGCTCAAGCGCAGTCAGCCCTGTTACGTCATGCGGCAACAGAAAAGGTTGTGGTTTTTTTGGTGGCTGCAGGATCAGGCCAAAGACCCATCGAGCCCATGAGGGACAGACCATGACAGAGGCTTCACCTGGCAGTATATCAGCAGCCATTATAGCTTGTTCCTCTCTCGGCTACTTTAAACTGCTCTGTGGAAGCACAGACAGCTATGCGCTTCTCAGCAGAGCAATTTAAAGAAGCCTCTGGCTTGTGTGAGCCAGAGGTGGGGCAAGAGCAGTTTAATGCTCAGCTGGGGTGGGGTGGGGGTGGGAGCCTTCGTGCCCCCCAGCTGAGCAGCGCAAGTTCCCTCCATGCCAAGTGCTGGGGACGGAGGGAATCCCTCTGCCCCCAGCGCCATTACAAGTTGCATCGTCCCCGGTCCCATGAGGTGCTGAAGTGAAACTGCCTTAGCTCCCTCGGTGAGAACAGCAGCAGTTTCAAGCTGGCGCCTCGAGAGCCGGGGTCAATGCAGCTTGTTGTGTCAACACAGCCCAACCCTAATCCTGTTCTTACAGAGGCCCGACAGATTGCACAGGCTTGGCATGTAGAAAGTCCCTGCTTTAATCTCTTGCATCTCCAATCAGGACTATAAAAGACCCCTGCCTGGTACCCTGGAGAGCGACTGATGGTTACTGTAGACAACACTGAGCAAGATCAGTGGGCCGGTTCATACCTGCTTGGAGAGCTCAGTCAGTAGAGCATGAGACTCTTAATCTCAGAGTTGTGGGTTCGAGCCCCACATTGGGCAAAAGACTCCTGCATTGCAGGGTGTTGGGCTAGATGCCACCTGTTACAGCTTGGTCCCCTCCAACTGTACAATTTTTATGATTCTAGGTGGGCAGAGTGACATCAGATGAGTGTTGTTTTTTTGGCTGCCAGGGTCTTGCTTTGTAATGCACGCTTTGTAATGCACGCTGAAAGACGCGCTGTGACCACCAGCTGACAACAAGCTGATGGGTGGTGCCTACAAACCCCCTTTTCAGCCGAGCCAGGTTTTTACCCACCTCACCCCGGATGACCTCAGGTATAGGGCAAGTGTGTGTGCCATGGCTCCAATGGCCAGCAGGGCCAAATGGGAAGGGTCTGGCCCATGGGCTGGAGACTCCCTAATCTCAAACTAGATAGATGCAGCTTCCTAACTCTGTAAAAACTCTGCCAGACTCTTTAGCATCACAGTTCTACCACGTTTGTTCTGAACGTGGCCTCCAGAACTCCCCACCCAAAGGATATGAGTATTAACCTACTGTCAGAACTACCAAAAGAGAACTTGTGCGTGTTTCTTTGCTTGTCTGGCTAAGAGCTCATTACTGCCCACCTGCCCCTAAGCAGTGGCTAATGATTTGCTGCAGCAAGAATCTGTGTATTATAGGAGTAATAGCAAATAGCTTATCTGGGACATAGGATAACACACTGAGCAACTGCAATGGCCAAAGGAACAAAACTAGATTTACTGAAACAAGTGTTCTTGGCTTGTTCTCATGTTTTGTTTTGTTTTGGAGAGAGAAAAAATGGTGAGCATATGTTTCTTGCCTAATGCCAAGTCAGCGCTCTGATCCGTTTCCTCCCAGTGTGGCAGGAGGAGAGGACCCATTTGAGCACTGTGCACCAACCCCCTCAATCATCCCCAGTAAGCCACAGTTTGTTTAACTTTGGCTTACTGTTTCATACAAATCAGGCCAATTAATCAATCAGGAAAATGGATCAAAACTGCTGTGCTGTCAGAGACAAGGGGGGGGGGAAGTATCTGAAGGTGCCTACTTTGTGACATCTGGCACACTGGCAGGGCGTATACTTTTCCTCAGAGCTTCTATCCAATTCCGCCGGATTCCCGATGTCATTGCAGACAATGTAAAGACACCATCTTTAGTCTGAAAGGGAAAAACAGACATATTCAGTACTCTCCTTCCAATACAGTAAAGAGATCTGAAGATGCGATGCAAGGGTTCAGTGACAATGAGCATATCTGGCAAACATATCTATTTCCACAGAGCCTAAAAATGTGGGGCTGGCTAAACAGGGCCTCATATATGCTCATCCCAATAGCAACTGCCAAGCCCCCCTGAACTCCCCACCACCACATCATCATCATCATCATCATTATTAATTGAGTTGTTTTGGATTCAGGAGGGTTGCCTAATTTTTTGGCCTGGTGCCATTGGTGATTCATGAATTTTGCCTGTTTGGAGGTCCTGAGCATGACCAGTTTTTCTTCCGTGAAATGGGTATTTAATGGTGCCCACAATTGTTTTCTTATACAGTGGTACCTTGACTTACGAACGACTCGACAACTGAATTTTTCGACTTACGAATGGGGGTAATGGCCTCAGGCTTACGAATGTCTCGACAACCGAAAGGAAACCACGGCGGTTTTAGATAGGGATTTTTCAACTTACGAATTTTTAGATAGGGTTGCTTCGACTTACGAATTTTTCCGTTTCCAATGCATTCCTATAGGAAATCGCGTGTCCAGTGGCGTTTTTCGACTTACAAATTTTTCAACCTTCGGAGTGGATTAAATTCGTAAGTCGAGGCACCACTGTATTCCCAAAATCTAAATAGGAGAGCCTTTTGAATTAAGTGAGTCTTGAGTCCAAGACTCCTTGGTCCAAACCAAACTCTTTATTTACTGGGTCTCACTTTCTCCATGTAAATTACAGGCACGTTTTTGCAGACACTTAATAAGACGTTGGTCCCTGACTCCGCTCCCCTTCTCCTTTCTGGCTGCAGATGCTCCTGTTCCATGGGATTGAATCCATCCATTAGAAAAGAGAGATCACTGAAGCTGGCAGCAGACAGGCCACTCCAAGCATCCCCAGGGGTGCTTGCCACCTGGAAGTGTGTCCATGGGCTGTGGTACCTCTTCCTTAGCTTGAGCAGCAACGTTATCAAATCAAGAATTAGGCCAATAAGAATAGAAGAAGCCCCTTGCCACTCATCCACCCAACGTATGTGCCCTGGTGTTAGAATGAAGAACTTGCACATTATATAATTAAGGACTGGAGTGAACTGCAGGCAGAAATATCCACCCCATCTCCGCACTTCAAACAACATGGTTATTGCAGCAGTATCTAATAATCTAAAAAATGCATTTGTGGTGGGAACCATAGGCCAGGTGGCCTTTTTGCTCCTTCCAAGCACTCACATGTATCTGGAAGCCATAGTTCCGCTGCACTGCATATTCTGTCACGTCGGTGCAAGAGCGAAGGTCAATCTCTCCATCCAGTTCATCAGCCTGAAATGACCACCAGACCATCAGCTTAAAAAAAGGAACCTCACTTAACAGCCTCACTTAATCACCACCACCACCAACAACAACAAAAAGCATGCATGTGTGTACACACATACACTCTGCACTTGTCTATCACATCCTATCTACTTTCCTCCAATATTTTTCCCTAAACCCCCCAGACCTGACATTATTAAAATTCTAGTTTACTAATCCTCCTCAGTTAATAGAAAATAGGATACAGGATTCCCATAGCTTCCACTCTGTCCTTACAAGCTTTGTCCCATGCACACTTTTGCTTGTTCCCCCGCCAAATAATAATGTCCAACAAGCAGAAACTGTAACAAAATGTTGCAGTATGGTATGCTCAGGATTCCAGACATTCCCACTCCCATCCCTCCAGTTTTCTATTTTTAGACCAACAGTCAGCATTAGGGTGAGCACTGAGCATGCTCAGTCCTCCCTGAGTCCTCCTTTGGGTTCCACCCCCTCAAAGATTCTTGCACTTTTGCAAAATTGATTTCCCCCAAGCCTGCCAATGCCTCCCCTGCGTACATCTGCACCATACGTTTAAAGCAGGACCACCTCACTTTAAGCAGCCATGTCTTCCTGCAAACCATCCTGAGAACTGAAGATAGTTAAGGGTGCTGAGAATCGTTAGGAGACCCCGTTTCCCCCTTAGAGGGCTACAATTCTCCAAGTTTCCAAGAAAGGGGGATTCATCATTAAACCAATCTATTAATATCAGGCACCACCTTCACTGTACTCTTTCTGGCTGCTGCAAAATCATTTTTGTTTAAGAAAACCTAACCAGACAATGTAAAATAATTACATGTGTTTCAATCTGGTTTTTAGCTGATTGGTGATTCTGATTATGTTTTGAATGTTTTAAATCTCTGCTTTTAACTGTTTCTTACTTGTAGTTTTATAAACTGCTTGGGAGGCTTTATTACAATAAAGTGGTATCTAAATCTAGTGAAACAAATTTAGGGCGTCCTCCCATCAGATGCCAAGGAGATAAACAACTACAATTGCACCTCTGAAGTCGAACAGAATCCTTTCCGGAGGTCCGTTCAACTTCCAAAACGTTCGGAAACCAAGGTGCGGCTTCCGATTGGCTGCAGGAAGCTCCTGCAGCCAATCGGAAGCCGCGTCGGACATTCGGGTTCCAAAGAACGTTCGCAAAGCAGAACACTTACTTCCAGGTTTGTGGCGTTCGGGAGCCAAAATGTTTTGACTTGCAAGGTGTTCAGGCTCTAAGGTACGACTGTATCTGACTTTTAGAAGACATCTGGAGGCAGCTCTGTTTAGGGAAGTTTTTAAGGATTGATGTTTGTAAGCTGCCCAGAGTGGCTGGGGAAACCCAGCCAGATGGGTGGGGTATAAATAATAAAATTATTATTATTATTATTATTATTATTATTATTATTATTATTATTATTAAACTAACACATGGTGCAGCCAGGACCTGTGCTTGTGTGGTGCTGTGTGGGCTGCACAAGGAACGGCACTCACAACCTGAAAATTGGAAACAAGAGGTCATAATGGCATGCTGTGCTTTTAACGAAGCAAATTAACCCGTAAATTTCTCTCCATCACTGTGCAAGTTCCCCCATGCAGGAGAGGTCATGCAGGCCAGGAAGCTTTTCTTACCTCCTCAGCATTGGAGTCCCTGTAATATCTCAGGCTCGAGTCTGTCAACACAAACCAATGCTTCGTCCACTGCAGACAGAACCATTAAAAAGGGAAGGAAAAGGGGGAGGGCAAGACAAGAGGGGAGAGCTAAATTAAAACGTCAGCGGAAGTGCACTGCACAGCGTTCATTGACCTTTCAAACTTGCACTCAATAAAGAAAGGTGGTGGTGTCAACCTCGACTCTGACCACTCCATCTGCTCAGGAGACACCTCCCTCCCAGCATTTATTCAATGAGATGTAGGGCGGAGATTGAGAGGAAATGTGTTATGGAATACACAAAGCATGCTAGGTAAAAGTAGCAGTAAGAATGCCTAGTCTTGGGCTGCCCAGGTTCTCAGCTGGGCATCCATTCCATTCCAAAAAGGAATTCTGCAAGGTTGCGCCAGAGAGGTTCGCTTTCTGTACATTTGTTGGCTTGTTTTTAAAATCCGGAGAGATTTTCACGCACCAGGCAGAAGAAAAGCTTCCGAGAAACAGCACATTTAACCATGAAGGGAAATCAAAAGCAGCAGTCATCCTTGCCATAGGTGCCAACTTCCAGATTGAAAAATCCGGGATCGGCAGCTGCGCGGAACCGGAAGTTGCGCTGTGGCCATTTTGGAACTGGGCAGAGCAGCACCGGAAGTCGCTTCTACGCATGCTCTGCCCAGTTCCAAAATGGCTGCAGCGCCAGAAATCGCTTCTGTGCATGGCCAGAGACTACAGGCATGCTCAGAAGGAGCCTCCCTGGGTTGGTAAGAATCCAGGGGATTTATTGGGGGGGGGGTTAAATCCGGGCTGCCAGCAGGAAATGGCTGGAAAAATGGGGGTTTCCTGGGGAATACGGGAGACTTGGCAGCTATGCATCCTTGCTGCTTGTTGGGGAGGAGGGAGAAGAGGACTACCACTTATTTCTTTAGCCTTACCTCTCCTGGCTCATCCAATATGGACATCCATCCCTTCTTGAAGTTGAGAAGATCCGGCTGGAAAGAGGGAGGGGTAAACACACAGAGACATTTATGAAATGGCATGAGATTGAAGGCAAACGTAGACATCTACAAGAAATCTGTATGTCTGAGATCTAACAATACCTGAACAAAAAAATGAAGACTTTTTTTTATTCTAGCAGGTGTTATCCAACTACTGGATCAGAAGACATTCAGTGGAAATTAAAGACATTGTGCCCGTGGCTGAGGACAACTGTTTGAACCCTTCCAATGGATTATGGGTGGGGGAGGGGGTGGGAAAGGAAAGGAAAAATGGTATGGGAAATTAAAAATTGGAAGGAGAGAATATAATGTATGTAAAAATTCTCGTACTTTAATAAAAATCTTTTTTTTTAAAAAAAAAAGCAGGCGTTATCACTGAATTCTGATTTTATAGTCTGTAGACGATGGAGATAATGGGCTGAGTTTCTGTATACCATGCATACACAATTGTAATTAATATGGATTAAATGGTTGAAATGAGTATCTGGAAAACTGGAGGGTAGAAAGATGACACTTGTGGCAATTAGAAGAATCAAGTTCTACGCTTACTTGTAACGAGCAGAGGTGGTGTCTGGCTAGTTTCTGGTTGTGCAAAAATGAAAACGATACATTTCCCCAACCTGCTGCCCTCCAGAAGTTTTGGAGTAGAATTCCCTAGTCCCTGACTATTGAGCATGCTGGCTGGGGCTGATGGGAGGCCAAAACACCTGCAGATCAAGGAAGGCAGGACCAGACAGACCTTTAAGCTGATTCAGCAAGTTTTTTTAAAAAAAGAGAGGCACCTAAGACTTTTTACTATGCCCCTGGTTAAGGCACTCCAAGAGAGAAAATTTGAGCTAGATCTAATTTGCCTAGCCCCAATAACTATTACAGTTCAGCACTCCAGGGATTTCTGTTCTTTGAAGAGGAGCAATTATCCCCAGCAAACATGGTGCAGTGGTTAGTGTGTCTGACTAGGACCTGGGAGATCAGGGTTCAAATACCCACTCAGCCATGAAGCTCACTGGGTGACCTTCAGCCAGTCACTGTTTCGCAGCCTAACCTGGTTGTTGTGAGAACCACATATGCCAACTTAAAGCTCACTGGGGGAAAAGTGGGATATGAATGCAATAATAAATAATTGCACAATCTTAAGCTTACCATTAATTGATGCTACTGTGAAATTTTTGTGTGTGTGAAGCATTTTGATTTTAACCACACTGTATTTTCCTGAAGCCAAAACATAATATATATTTATCTGGTTCTTTGGGTTGTTTTTTTTAAAAAAAATCCCACAATGCTGAGTGTATATACATATACATAAACAGTGAATTAGCCTCCTGATTCAATCAGATAGCACACAGCATCTAACAATTTCTTTTGTAAGCAGCACACCAAGAACAGAGAAACAGGAGACACCAGATTTAAATTACATATTCATTAGGGATGCTGCTAAAATATTTCAGTACAGATTTTGAGAAACACTTACTGTAGTACCGAATCATAGAATCTTAGAATTGAAAGGGACTCCAAGGCTCATCTAGTCCAACCCCCTGCAATAGGGGAATCTCAGCTAAAGCATCCCTGACAGATGGCCATCCAACCCGCTGCTTAAAAACCTCCAAGGAACGAGAGTCCACAACTTCCCGAGGGAGTCAGCTCCACTGGCAAACAGTATAAAAATTAACAGCTGCTCATTTCTGCAAGTAATTCTGGCCCTCCCCCAATGATTTCCTCACCCATAGTGAATATTGTGTCAAATCGTGAGACATGATTTGAAGAAACGGAGCTTTGCTTCAGAAATTGCACCTTTTCATTATTAACTAGAATTGTTACTGTCAGGGGGACTCCCTACAGGGAGCCTCCCCCCATCATCCTGACCAGCACTTCGCCCAGCGACAGCACTAGCAGCGGGTCAGGGGGAAGCGGGAGGGAGGAGGGACTGCTCAGGGAGGCGTCAGAGCCCAGGCACGGCTCCACCCGGCAAAGGAAAGAAGGCACCGCTCTTTCCGGCACCCAAACGCAGGGCTAAGGGTCGGCGTTTCGGGGTGCCCAGGTTATTATGCTGGCCCCGAAGCAGACGGGCGCCATTGCCAGATTCTGAGAGTGACTAGGAGGTCATGTTTTCTGCTATCTCTGCACTGTAAATAGTATGCACAAGAAAACCTTTAAAGACACAACGGACTGGAGCGTCTTTACTCAGGAGTAGCTGCAACAACTCCCTGACAGTTACCATGAAGTAGAAAGACTGGATTCTGTTTTGTTTGTGAAAACGAAAAAGAAAAAAGGATCCAAAGTGTATTTTCATCAGCTTTCGTTTGAACAAGCAAACAAGCATTCATTTTGTCATGTCCACACAAGAGAGGAGTAAACATAGAAATATATTAAAATTACTTGCCCAAGGCTATGGAACAAGTCAGATCTGAGATTACAAGCACTTTTCTTGAAGCGCAAAGGAGGTTTCTCCGATGAGCATCTTCCACCATCACCCCATCTGCTGGCAAAGGCCTTGTGCACAGTCAACAGAAACAGGGTGGATGCCATGGGAAATCAAAGCCAAAATGCCACACACTCACTCACTCAGTCTCACCAAACGGTTGCTACAGACGAACCAGTTTTGCCTCCCAGTTCAGAACAGCTGACACAGAGCAACATTCATCCCTCTTGCTTCACAAAAATCAAACCTGGGCACAGACCCCACCCACACAGCACACACACAATAAAAATCCGGAGAAAACATTTAAATATTTGGATGCACGGGGAACGGAGGGACAAATAAAGGTATCAAAAGCAGCAGGCTAGATCAAACCCCCATTCACAAGCAAAATGTACCCCCACCCCCCACACAAATGCCTTCCTATCTCCCCCACCCCCCACACAAATGCCTTCCTATCTTGCCTCTCCTCCGATCCTCTTGGGTTTCGGTACTTTTCAGAACAATTTCAACTTTGCTAATGACGCTTCCTGCCTTCCAGGTGCTGTTTATTCTGCTTCCCCACTCTGCCCACATAGCTCCGTTCCTAGTGAGGCAGGGAAGATCTGCTTCTCCTCAAAACCCGAGCTTTTCAAATCGGGGGTGCCTCAGACCCAGTCTGAACACAAGCCAGTAGGTGGAAGTATATCTGGATTCTATAACCCTGAGACTTCAAGGTGGGTTTCCATGCCGTAGCGAGACCAGACGGGCGCCTCTTTCCACCCCGGAAACGGGAAAAGCAGAAGGGGACAATATCCATACCAGAGAGTCATCTGCATCATGGTGGCCATTCACAGGAAAGCTGTCCAGCCACCGGGCCACATCCTGCCACATCCTCCACACCTGGGGAGAAGGTTAAGAGTGGGAAGCAGCTCCTTCCAAGTGGGTGCTCAGAGTTCCCTGCCGTTTTCCCAAGAAAGCATCCGTAAGGTGATTTTGCAAACCCAGCTCAGCGAAACTTTCCCTGCTTTCATCTCCCAAGGCTGAGTTATTGGGTTACACCCAAGGTTATGGGCAGGCAGGCAGGCTCAAAGCACAGAGGAGTCCCGGCCCGCCCCAAACGGTACAACCGGATTGGACACGGGGCAGGGCCACCTGTTGCTACAACTGCCATTCCCAGCCTATCGCTGCCCCGGGCCGGGCTGGGGTGTCCGATTGCAGGGACTGGATGTCAACAGGGAGGAGGGGAAAGAAAAGCCACATGGAAACCAGAGCCAGGTGACCGAGGCTCCTTCACTCTGCACCTCCAGGATTGCTAAACACCCCAGGGAGGAGGCAGGGGACGCAAAGTCAACAAATGGGACTGTGCAGTCCTCACGTCCTCACTGCTTCACGCTCAAACCACCCTTTCCCTGCCGAGAAACAGTTGCACCTAGGCACATCAGTACAGATGGATTTCAAGCTCTCAAACCCAGAAGAATGTTTAACCTTTAAACGGGATCGGACGTTGTTTGCTCCACTTTATTGTTTTGCAACTTGCTAAGTTGTCACAGAATGATCATCACAGAATGATGGGTGGCGGCTAACAGATTGAGGTTGAATCCTGACAAGACAGAAGTACTGTTTGTGAGGGGCAGGAGGCGGGCAGGAGTGGAGGACTCCCTGGTCCTGAATGGGGTAACTGTGCCCCTGAAGGACCAGGTGTGCAGCCTGGGAGTCATTTTGGACTCACAGTTGTCCATGGAGGCTCAGGTCAGTTCTGTGTCCAGGGCACCTCCATCTGGTACGCAGGCTGAGACCCTACCTGCCCGCAGACTGTCTCGCCAGAGCGGTGCATGCTCTGGTTATCTCCTGCTTGGACTACTGCAATGCGCTCTACGTGGGGCTACCTTTGAAGGTGACCCGGAAACTGCAACTAATCCAGAATGCAGCAGCTAGACTGGTGACTGGGAGTGGCTGCCAAGACCACATAACACCGGTCTTGAAAGATCTACATTGGTTCCCAGTACGTTTCCGAGCACAATTCAAAGTGTTGGTGCTGACCTTTCAAGCCCTAAATGGCCTCGGTCCAGTATACCTGAAGGAGCATCTCCACCCCCACCATTCAGCCCGGACACTGAGGTCCAGTGCCGAGGGCCTTCTGGCGGTTCCCTCGTTGCGAGAAGCCAAGTTGCAGGGAACCAGGCAGAGGGCCTTCTCGGTGGTGGCGCCCGCCCGGTGGAACCCATAAGATGTCAAGAGAAAAACAGCTACCAGATTTTTAGAAGACATCTGAAGGCAGCCCTGTTTAGAGAGGCTTTTAATCTTTAATCGATTATTTGATTCTTCTGTTGGAAGCCGCCCAGAGTGGCTGGGGAAACCCAGCCAGATGGGCGGGGTATAAATAATTTATTATTATTATTATTATTATTATTATTAATTATTAGTATTAGTATTACTACTACTACTATCTCTACTTTTTTGAAGTCAGGATTATTATTATTAACATTTTAATGTCATTCTGTTATTGTTATGTTATCCTGTGTCTTATTTTGTTTCTTTGCCGCCCTTTACTTTAATCTACTGTAAAAATGTATAATAAAATTTAAAAATAATAACTTATTATTTAACAACAACAACAACGCTCCGAAGATGACAACATAAAGTGGAGCATACACCAAATTTGGCAGATCCTTCCTCCTGGAGCAAGTGTAGAAGCAACAACTATTTAAAGCGGGATCAGGGCCGTCTCGAGCAGGTCGGTTGCCCCGGCGCGGAGATTTCTCCGGTACCCCCGCCCTCGAAGCGCGGCTTCGCCACGCAGCACCCCCCCCCTGCCGGCCCTGCACCACCGGGAGTGCACCTAGAGCCGGGCCTGAGCGGGATCATAGTGCTTTAAATGCATTGCATGAATATGGCCTAAAAGTCTAGTGCAGGAGTCAAGCATTTTTAGAAAACTTGAAAAAACAGAATTGTCCTGTCCAACCCAGACATACACACGCCCCAATGGTTTTTTTGTTGCCTCAGCTCAACAGAGACGTCACGTTACAAATCAACTCGGAAGTGGAGTGATGAGCCATCCGGTTGAAACCAAAAGGCTTCCCTTGGCCAGCAAAGAGGCAAGAATGAAAAAGTAACAGGAAGCCAAGGAAATCATGCTGACAATTGGGATGTGATAAAACATGACTGCAGTCTAAACATTTGCCAGAGCATGAATACCGAAACAATTGCTTGGGCAGCATATTGGGGTGGGGGGTGGGGGGACTGAAGAGCCACAAGGATCTGAAGAACACTGTCGTATTGTGTTGAGTTGGGAAGCCATTGCCCATTTTGCTTCCCCCAAAGGCAACTGGAAATCACGGCGGGAGGTAGAAAATGGTGCAAACAGCAGCAAGGAACCATTCCCCAATGCAGAAAATCTGTTGCTACAGCATCTCCAATTAGCAGAGGCCTAAAAATATCAAACCAAGTAAAGCCCACAACTTTCTGAGGCAGTCTGCTTTCACTACAAAATGGCTCAGACTTTCAGGAAGTTCTTCCTGACGTTCTTTCTCGTAATTTAAACCAGTTGGTCCATACATTTCCCTCTCCGTCCAAAGAATCCTGGGAACTGTAGTTTAAAGGTACTGGGAACTGTGTGGGGTTAACTGCAGTCCCCAGAATCATTTGGGAGAAGTCGTGTATTTTAAATGTATGCAGGCTCCATTCAACAGCAATTTAAGATGGCTATGCTAAAAAACGTGCAATTAATTGTGAACTTCAATTTTACTCCATTGCCCACCCACCCCTGGGTCACAACAAGCAATGCTAAATTCAAGGAGCACTAGCGGCACTGTGCAAGGCAACAACAAATCTAGATCATCTCCAGTGACTTCAGATTCGCTAGGATTGCTGTTCTAGCTTCGTTAAGAGTCATCACCATTTAATTCCAGAATACCACATATGTTGTACAGTACTAAAACATTTGCTGCAGCAGAAGCATCATTGCATCATTTACCAAACCAGAGAACCATGCTCTTATCCACTTCCTAGTTCCTTCCATCTCATTCCAGATTAACCACCAATGTCTGTCTGGCTAGCTCCCAGAAGAAGAAATACACGAGGAGTTTTGCAAGAAAATCCCTGGGTATTGAAATGGTCACAGAAACATGAACAATAAACAGCAAGCGATTATAATGGATCACTCGAGCCAGTTACACCCAGGTTTCAAAAGGGGCCAAAGGAATGCAGCATGTGTAATATATTTGCATTTTTGCAGCCAAATGTTGTACTGCGTCTCCATGGCATTTTAAGTCCAAATAGACTGGGCCGTCACGCAGATTAGAAGCAAGATAGCCCAGAAGTAGTAGCCGCAACAAACATCAAAGTAATGAGATGGAGCACATTTATCTAAGAAAGATGCATGGTGTGTGTCAGGCATTTTCCCCAGTGGGAAAAAGAGCAAGGATAAAATTTAACCCTGTATGATGGCAACACTAAAATGATGGAGAGCTGCAAGCCACATGGGCCAGGCTTCAGCTTGTGGGTCTTCCATATTATACAGTGGCACTCCAGATATTGCTGGACTCTGAACTCTCCATCAAGGTCAACCCCAGGCAGCATGGCCAATGGTCAGGGCTGATGGGAGTGGTAGGCTAAGCATATCTGGAGGATCAGCTGGAAATGCCAGTTTTAAGATGGTTCTGCAGAAAACAGCCAAAGTGATTTAGCAGCACTCCCATGGGTTGTGTTTCGTCTTATAACACCATGCCATTTGGACACAGAAACAAAGCCAAACTGATCGGAGGGGTGAATCGGCTGCATTGCATGAAAAGATTAAAGGGAATCAAATCAGGTCTACAGGGGGGAGCATGATAATAGTGTGCAAAGATCGCAAGCACCAAAAGGAGGAAAGGAATTGCATAGGATGGCACAAACGGGTAAAGGAGGAACAAGAAAAAAACGCTCAAAAGGCTTGTATGGAGATAATTCAGTCCAGTGGTGAGCATGCAACTAGCCTGAATAAAAAGGCAGTCCATAATTTCCTGAGTGTATGGAAGATATTTAACCTCTTGAGGGTGAAAGCTGAATTCATGGCCGGTTACATCCCAGACTGACAAGAGAAGGGTAGTTGGGTGGGTCATGGTGTTTGGCACATAATAGCAACCAACCCACGTCTGGTGCAGAAGAAGAGAATTCTGCTGTGAGGAATCAAATTTTAATCCCTGTTCACTCGCAAATCTTACTGGCTGTTCTGGCAAAGTTACTATGTAGGAATTGACCTATGTATTGACCTTCTTCAACCTACTTCATAGAGTTGTTATGAGAATTAAAGTGGCACAAATTTTTCAAACATGCTTTGGAACCTGACAGAAATGATACGGCAATTTGTAGCAGAATCACTAGGACACCCCAGGTCTATTTTCCACTGGGGCAACTGAAAAAGGAAGTACTGTAGATCTTGTCAAAATGGCAGATCTTTTCCATGTGTAAATCACACACTAAAAATAGTCAAAACCAGTCTAGAAAATTTAAGTGGACAAAGGTTAAGGCAAGCACAAGGGCTCACCCAAACCACTACCCAAAAGCTTGGTGACAGGACATCTGGTAACAGAGGGCTAATGAACAGAGAGCTGGATCTGATCTGCAGGAAGACCTAAGTTTGGCTGCATCTGCACTACACATTAGAAGCATCATGCCACTTTAGAGAGTCATGGGTTGCCCCAAGGAATCCTGGGAACTTGCAGAAAAGTCCCACTTCCAGCCAAGGTGCATGATCAACCTCTAAATCACCTGAACTGCACATCCCTTTCCCTACACACCAGAAAACTGCCATTAAAAACCCTGTTTATGTTGATAACATGGAAAGAGAGTGCACATCCCAATCAAAATTATTCAGGATTCAAACTCCATCAAGTCAGTTGACCAGCTCACCACGGCTGAAGGCCCCCATTAAAGTAAACAGCGCATGGAATCCAGGGCAAGGAAAAACAAACACACACTTTATTAAAAATAGGTTGTGTGACAGATAGGGATGAGATAAGGAGGACACAATATCGGTTAGAAGGGGGGGGAAACCAAACACAGCATGCTGTTCCCTACTTAGGGTCTTTTTAACCCATTCCACGTCTGGTTTTCACTAATAAGGTTTGACCAGCAATAAGAAAGTTCTTATGCTTAGTGTTGTATTATCCTGCTGTGGAGTCTGGAAAATAATTATTTTATGGAGCTCAGAGTCTTATCTAGCAGCGTAGTGGCAAATTCAGAGGTGTGGGGTCTTTTCAAAACAGTCACACACACCTGCCTTCTAAGATTATACAACAATCCTATAATGATGCAATAATAATTAGGGACACATTCCAATGATTACTGCAAATCTTCATGCACTGCCTTTCAGCTACAGCTACCATTTTCTGTGCACATCTATTGTGCGGATCGAGCCGTGTGGGTTCAAGCATAGGAGGAATCGTAACGAGTTAAGATCTATGCCAGGGGTCAGCAAACTTTTTCAGCAGGGGGCCGGTCCACTGTCCCTCAGACCTTGTGGGGGGCCGGACTATATTTTGAAAAAAAATATGAATGAATTCCTATACCCCACAAATAACCCAGAGATGCATTTTAAATAAAAGGACACATTCTACTCATGTAAAAACACACTGATTCCTGGACCGTCCACGGGCCGGATTTAGAAGGTGATTGGGCTGCATCCGGCCCTCGGGCCTTAGTTTGGGAACCCCTGATCTATGCAAACAACTTGCTGCAGAAACCAAATCAGCTGCAAAAGCGGCATTGCCAGTAGCTACTTTGAATGTAAGCAGAAAAGCAGCAAATATTTTTTTGGAAAAATGTAAATAAAAATCAAGTGGTGCAGACAGTAGTAGCTAAATACCAGAAACACAAGTAATAGTCCACAAGCAGGATATTGATGGATCCTCATCACAACCACACATCACTGTACCATGTGCCCAGCTTGCCAACAAACTAGATTTGTTGTGGGGCAATTCAGGTGACTGTAGATGTAAACAAAAACAAAAAAAAACACCAAACCAACCCACAGAAACAATTAAGCAAGGGAGGGTGGAATGGAAGGGAGAAAACGTCTCCCTCTGCTTTCTTTAAAAGCTTTGATGTGTCTCTACTTCCTAATTTTTAAATGCAAACCCTTCTGCTTGATGCACAATTAATCTATGCTTTGCAACATTGTCCTGATTCATGGCACTAGTAATATGATCTTTCAAGTAGCACGGTCATGTGTTTTTTAAACAGGCATTCAGCTAGTTGCTTACCTGGAGTAAAAAAACCAACCTCAGGTGACAGAGCAGGAACACTTTTGTAAACTCCGTGTTAGGTCTCTCCCACCTCACCCAACAAAACAGGCCATTAACATGTCACAAATGGCTTTTTTTTTTAAGGTATGTGCATGTAGGCTAGCTAGTAACTTTCCGAACATACTTGAGGGCAAAAAAAGAAGCTGCCAACAATCCTTTCTGGAAACCGTTCCCTAGCCAGAATAACTCCTCACAGGGCTAACAAATTAGTTAGGATACTTCCATATGATCTGTCAAGATTAACTGTGGGACACACAGTCGAAAGAACTCTGATTTCTAATAAAAGTTGAGGACAGAACATTTGCAAATCTCTCCCCTGAACGTGAGTGGGGAGATGAAGTGTACGCCTAAATAGTTAAGCGATTTCAAACCCACCTGGAAAGCGCAAGTTTGACAGACAACACAGCCCTATTTGGGTGTTCACTTCCCACGCGTAATCAGAATAGTGCAAGGGAGAGCGAGGAAGAGGCCCGCTGCCTCTATCATGGACCCTTTGGGTGGCCATGCTGCCTTCCATGTGTAAGCGCCCCTAGCAGGAAGCCTGCTGTCCACAAGAAGAGATGCCACGCAGTTTGGAATCCTAATTGTTCAGGGTTCTTGACTGCACAAGGAGTCTCTCAGCAGATACTTGACTGGAAATGTGTGGAGGGGTTGGCATCCGGGCACAATTGGGGTGCGGGTTAGCACATTTTCACATATGAGACGAAAGCCTGAGCCCCTTATTATCAACAATGGAAAACTGTGAAAGGAAAATAAAAGATGAAGCTAATAGTCAAGGCCCAGGGCAAAGGTCCTTCCTCACAAGTTCTCTTTCCCCCTTATCTATGGCACTTAAAGTAAAAGGTAAAGGGACCCCTGACCATTAGGTCCAGTCATGACTGACTCTGGGGTTGCGGCGCTCATCTCGTGTTATTGGCCGAGGGAGCCGGCGTACAGCTTCCAGGTCATGCGGCCAGCATGACTAAGCCGCTTCTGGCAAACCCGAGAAGCGCACAGAAACGCCGTTTACCTTCCCGCCAGAGAGGTATCTATTTATCTACTTGCACTTTGACATGCTTTCGAACTGCTAGGTGGGCAGGAGCAGGGACCGAGCAACAGGAGCTCACCCCATTGCAGGGATTCGAACGACCAACTTTCTGATCGGCAAGCCCTTAGCTCTGTGGTTTAGACCGCAGCGCCACCCACATCCCTAAGTGCTCTATGGCACTTAGAGGCAGCCAAACTTTGCTTTGCAGCAAGCCATAGTTTGGTGTTTCATCTCGCTGGGTAGACAATAGTTTGAATCAGGATCCCAAATACGTTTGGCTTTGCAGCCCATTGCAAACCAGAGTTTGCCCAGCAGGACAAAAGGGCAGAGTATGGCTGAATACAATACATAGATCAGATGTTTCCAATTGCCATGAGCACAAAGAATGAGCTGAATGCTCATTACGTTCTCAACATACCCTACATGGGCAAAAGCTACAGCTGACTGGTTCTCTGTGTATTTCTATAAATATTGCTCTAGGTATGCGTCTGTTAAACTTCTGTCTTCTCACCCTTTTTGGTGAAACTCTGAGGATCAGAAGGCATGTCTTTCTCCAACCAATCCTTACATGAGCACCGATTACAATCTCCTTTCTGCCCAGATTTGTCTATCTAGTTAACCATGTTCTATGCTCGGAAAAGCAGCGAGAAGGTTAATCAGATAACAAAGTGCCATGAAGTGATCTGGAGCAGGAGGCACCCATAGATGCTGAACTGGGAACAAGACCACGCCGGCAGGGGAAAATGGGTGGTGGTGCCTACTTCAGTCTTGCGTATCTGATGAGATGGAATCCAACCCTCCTAGAGATTAAAAACAGCTCCCTTTCTGCTAGGCTTGGCTATCGACCAAAGACACCCACTCCCTCCTCTCCCCCAACAAAAGCAGGGGGAATGCAAAACAAACAGGGCAAGCTTGGTTAGGATTTATGCCACTGTTAGGCAAAAGGGTAAGGGGAGGGGGAAGTTATTACAATTCTACCCTTCAGGCCTCAATAAGGGGGGAAGAGCATTTTCACATGTCAGTTTCTTCCTCTCCCACTCCATTAGCAATTATGCTTGGTTTGGGTGCCAGAGCGCGTGGAGGGAGAGGAAAAGGAGCGGTGTCTCCAGGAAGGATAGGAAGGGCTGCAGGATGTTGCGAGGCTGTAGGAAGCACAGGCCAAGAGAGCTCACGGCCGAACTCAGAGCTGTGGGTCATTGCCTTCCCCTAATATGGATGTGCACACAGGCATGATGCCTCCGTTCCCCACGCAGCCAGCCATAGCTAATTGCCATCACATACACACACACACACCCTCATTTGCACCAGGCATTTTTCTTTCACACACAAACTACAAGGCCAAGGGCTACAGAGGTGGAGAGAGGAAGGGAAAGGAGCCAAGTGCTCATTCATTTTTGCCTCCTCTTGACTTCAGGAGCTTTCACGTAGGAGTCTCCTGACAAATCTCCCATTAGACCAGGGCTGCCAGCAAAAGCAGCGGCCTTCCTCATCCTTGGGTCACCAGATGTTGGTGGATGATCATTTCCACCACCCCCTAATCATTGGAAATACTGGCTGGAGGCATTGGGGGGGTGGAATGTTTATAGCTGCTCAGTCATGTCTGGTTGGTGGACATTGGTCCCCAACAGAGAAAGGGAACCTTTGGCTCTCCAGCTGTTGCTGAACCACATCCAGTGTTAGAAATTAGCCAGGCACCAGGTGTGTTTTGCGGCTGGTGCAGGTCCAATTGCGACCCTCTGGAAGCCAGGTTGGTGACTGGGGAAAGAAAGCAAAAGGCCACTTAGAGAAGGACCTGAACTATTTTCCCGGAAGTTCGATTTTGTTTTATTCTGGATTGTTTTATCTGATGTCTTAATGTGTTGTAAACTACTATGAGATTTGTTCTTTAAAATATGAAGCAATATATAAACAAAATTAATAATAATAATAAACTCAATTGCAAAAAAAGCAAAAAAAGTTTAAGGTGCTGTTGGGCAATCAGATTATATATATCTGCATTTCAAACACGGACCACAACTCCCATCAGCCCCAGCTGGCATGGCTAAGGATGATGAGAACTGTAGTTCAGCAACATCTGGAGGGCCAGAGATATTCTCCACAGCTGCTCTACAAGAACAGAGAAGGAGCTGGCAGGCCATCGTGCACCGCTGATAGACTACATTAAACTGGACAGGGCACATGGAGTGCAAGTCCTGCCCCCCCCAGCCGCAAGCAACTGCTTCCTAAGAAGCCCTGGAGAGAGACCTATAGCCATCATTTGCAAAAAGCAACCAAGACTTCTTGCTGTCCCACCATTAGCTCTCTCCATCAGGAATACACACACAAACACCACACTTATCTGTCCCAGATGTGATCAGCAATCCCATTAAATCCTCACTCAGGTAGAATAGGAAACTCAATCTCAGGGCCGTGGGTTCAAGCCCCACGTTGGGCAAAAGATTCCTGTGCATTGCAGGTGGTTGGCCTAGATGACCCTCATGGTCCCTTCAAACTCTGTGATTCTGTGACATTGTCTGCAATGAGCCATGGAGATGGGGACTGGACCCTTAAAAAACCTCTGTAGGAGGAGAAGCAGGGAGGAAGAGACAGGAGGGTTAGAAGACAACAAGAAGGCCAAAAGGTGAGGCAGCCCCAGAGGCCAGAGCTCAGCTTTCTAAATCCTTTGGCTGGTTTGTAATGTGTTTTGACATCACAAAAGAACGAAAAAAAGACACAGGCCAAAACAAGAGTAATAATCGGGCCTTTTCCAAAACCAGCATAATGTTCATGTCCGAAAGAGAGAGTGAATCCATTCCATGATTGCAGCACACCCACCCACTCCCAGGAGGCCAGGGTGGGGGAGGAAAAGGGGCTGGAGGAAGGACTGCAGTTGTGCAAACTGGCTCCTGGAGCACCTCCGAAGGCCAGGACGGGAAGCAGCTTCCGAGAGGCAACGGTCCCTCCTCGGACAGGGAAACATTTCCCTAACCCGGCCGCAGAGACGGCAGTTCTTCCTGATTACATACACGCCTGCTCTCCAGAGGCGATTTTAAAGGTGGGAACAGTGTATCGAGGAAGATCGCTTGCTTCCTAACCCCGCTTTTTCGAATGTAGAGAATATATAATATTAAAATAAAAATAAAAATGGAAACATATGTAGGCTGGCTTTCCCGTTAACACAGAACTTTTTCCGCAGCCGCCCTGTTTTGAACTCAGAACTGGCACGCGCCTAGCCAAGCGGAAGGTGATCTTAAAATAAATAAATGTATCGTGCTCTCTATATCGTCTCTAACGGCCCTGGAACATGGCAACACGCCAACACTTCGTACTCCACGCCTGTGTTCGAACGTGTGAATCCTGCCAGCCTCGGCACAACAACAGCGTTGAGGAAACTCTGGGCCTAGAAAGGGGCACGCTAGCTACGGGGGTGTGTGATGGAGGTCTAGCCCGGAAACCTTTACGAACGGGAGGGTGGGCGAAAAAAAAGGGGGGCGACAGACTGGCACGGAATCCAGCACCCCTCTTCTGCCGCAAGAGGAAGCCCCCTCCCCCGCCAAGCAGGAATCCGGATCTTGTGGCTGAGGAGTAGCTGCCTACCTGTCCTTGCCCTCCAGCCCCCTAACAGAAACTTCTGCACGACTACGGTAGCAATAAAGTGGCAACTCACCGTCATGCTGCCGGCTGCGCTCAAAGCGGCTAGAGAAGTTCGCTGGTTACTTTTCCAAACCTAGCAAAGCAAAATCGAAATCACCTCCAAGCAGTAGCGGCGGCAGCCTCGATGTCCATTTCCCCACCCTCCCCCTTTCTCTCCCTCCGCTCTCAGCACTCCCAACCTCTTCTATCCGCCCAGAATAAACTTTTTTTCCTCTCTCGCTCTTTCTTTAAAACTTCCTGGAAGGACCCTTCCTAGCCAATGGGAAGAGATCGAATTTGCAACTTTTACAGGGCGCAAGTCGCGGGCAGCCAATGAGCAGGCGAAGAGGAGGAGGCGGGGGCGGAGCCCGGCTGCCCGAATGCAAAGAGAGAGAGAGAAAAGCGCCAATGAGGAAGCGGAGGGGCAAGGCTTCAGCCATAATAATGAAAAAAATAGAGATGCAAGCTAAATGTTAAGAGAGGCGCCCGTGAGTCCCCTTTGCCTTGCCAGAGGACAGAAAGAGCATGCCAGGCAGTGCTGCCAAGGGTCAGTGGCAAGCCGTTGATGGTGGATTGGGGGGGGAGTGCTGTCTGGTTGCAGGCAAGCTGGACAAAGCTACCCCACCATTTATGCAAAGCCACCCTGGTTATAATTCGAGCAGAGCTGCAGAGGACAAGATCTGAGCCTTAAAGTTCTGCTAGTTTCTTCGTCTTGCTCCTGTGCCTTCTCCCAACGCTGGGAATTGGGGGTTGGGGACCGGCATATGGTTGCAATTTACTGAAAGGAAAGGAGCCCGTTTGACCTACTGCGGAGGCCTTACACCTCTGCCTTCCTCGCTTCCGAATGTTAAACTTGTCGCAGTAAGAATCAGTGGGGCTGAGGGTGCAACAGAAAGATGGGGGATTGAGAGGAGGTGATGTTTAACTGGGTTTCACGATGGTTTAACTGGCAGCTTTTTCCTTGCACAAGCGGCAGTCTGATGATCCTAGTGCCCCCAAACTATAAAGCAAACAAGCGCCTTGGCTATATTAATACACCAGGTTAGAATCAGTGGGGCTGCAAGGTCACCTCTAAACTGTCAATATTTTTGCAGGAGGATCATAGCAAATACCTGGAAATCCACATTACAAAAAAACCACTTTAAAAAAAGAAACACTTTTTGCTGTCAGGAAAGTGACTGTGAAATGCACTGAAAAATGTGGGATGAACTGATTATTAATGGGGAAATGTACGAACACAGTGCAAACAAATCACAGTGAATGCTCAATAGAGTGTGGTTACTCATAAATATACAGTCAGAATAAAAATGTTTAGCTTTCCCTTACACCAGAGATCTAACAATTACACACATATTGGGCTCAGAAATCAGAATGATACTGAATGGTAACAGCTCACATATGAATTTTGTTTCCATGAAGTTCCTAAAATTAAAATTTATGCCACTTAAAACCATCAAGGTTCAAGTTCCTTTGCTGGCAATTCACAAACGCACACCTCAACATACAAAAGGACCCCCATGAAGTCCACAAAAAGCAGTAACCAAAAAAGAAACAAACATTGAATGGTACATAGAAGCTCCCTTGCCTACTCCAAGCACTAGAAAAGTGTCTACCTCCGCTGCACAGATGCACACAAGGGCACAGAACAATTTAGCCCATAAAAAATCACATTCACAAAGCTTAAGTGCATGCACATAGAGACACATGCCTCCCCCTGCTTGAACCATCTTAGGGAAGCCTGCCTCACACCAAGACTCATACCATTGAGAGAATGTTAGGAATGCCATAAAGAATTTGCAAATAAAGGAGTAGGAACTGCACAGAACATACCTTCCAATGTTTCTTCTCTGTTATCCTAATTATTATAGAGAACTGCAATTATGTTAGGCACTTCAGACTGTTTGATAGGTTATATCTGCCAGCTGTGTTTATTCCAGCATACAGCACAGAGGACTCTCCTGTGCCTTGCCTACAGCCCTCTGAATATTACAAGGTTAGCAAGTCGCCTTTTCTTCTTTCTCCCACAGTCCTTTAGGGGACAAACAAACAAACAAACAAACCAGGCTCTCATGCCTGCAGTTCAGCCTGGAGTGTATCATGTAAGCAGGTGATCCTCCTTTCCAATCATGCTCCACTGAAATTCAGCCTAACAGCTGAACTTCACGCTCTCTTAGCTGTGCCGTCCTGCTTTTGAAGGAAGGTCCCGTTCAAGCACTAGGGAGTTGCCACGCACCCACCGCCACATCTGCTATGATTCCTATCACTTCTCTGGTTGCCTAAGTGGGTACCAGCACAATAGCAAGCTATAAGTGAACACAGATACCCGGCTCCAGTATTTGGTAACTCAATGCGTTAAACCAGCATTCAGAGATCTCAGGGCCAATTCCTGCTAGAGGTGAATGGCTTCTCATTGCCATCTGCTTCCCTGGAGAACCAGGGCACTGAAGCTTTCAGGGCATGAAGCAGCCCTCTGCCCTTGCAACAAGCTGAAGACAAGCCAGTAGCAAGCTCAGTTTGCCAAAGAAAGGCAACAGTTGCATGCATGTGTATCAGCAATGATGGGGAACCTCTCTCAGAAATTTATTTTTCTTGCCCATATTTTATAACATCACTTATAAACTATACATTGTGTTAAGAAGGCAGTGGGGGGTTTCCTCAAGCCTTGAAAAAGAATATCGGTCCTATTCCAAGGATGACGTAGTGTGTGTTTGACTTAGGTCAAACTTACTTGAAGGACCCTATCACTATACAGTGGTACGTCGGTTTATGAACACAATTGGTTCCGGAAGTCTGTTCATAAACTGAAGCATTCATAAACTGAAGCGAACTTTCCCACTGAAAGTAATGGAAAGTGGATTAATCTGTTCCAGACGGTCCGCGGAGTACTTAAACTGAAGCGAACTTTCCTATTGAAAGTAATGGAAAGTGGATTAATCCATTCCAGATGGGTCCGCGGAGTACTCAACCTGAAGCGTACTTAACCCGAAGCATGGGTGTAATTGGTTCCGGAAGTCTGTTCATAAACTGAAGTGTTCATAAACTGAAGCGAACTTTCCCATTGAAAGTAATGGAAAGTGAATTAATCCGTTCCAGATGGGTCCGCGGCGTTCATAAACCAAAAATTCGTAAACCGGTGTGTTCATAAACAGAGGTTCTACTGTATGCACCTACCAGTACAACAGGGGGGACAGACGGACTTGCAGCCCTCAGGCAAGATTTGACCCACCAGTCTTCCCCGTATGGCCTGTAAGGCTGTTCCCCCTAAACCACACTCAACTGCCCCACACCACACAAAATGACGTGGCTACAAAAGAACAATCTATCAGTAGCTTAAAAATCAGTGCCCAATTGTTCAGCAACAATTTTTCAGGGTCAGCAACCTTTTTCAGCCATGGGCCATCCCTCAGACCATGTGGTAGGCCGGACTGTTAAAAAAAAAAAACCAATTCCTATACCCCACAAATAACCCAGAGGTGCATTTTAAATAAAAGGACACATTCTACTCATGAAAAAACACACTGATTCCTGGACCGTCCGCGGGCTGGATTGAGAAGGTGATTGGGCCATGTCCAGCCCCTGGGCCTTAGGTTGCCTACCTCTGTGCTGGAGCCAGGCACAATTGATGGGTAGGGGAAGTGCACCCTGCTCCAAGCAATTTCCATTTAAATTGCTGCTAAAAGGGAAGCTTCCACCTCTGTTTTGGCAGTGGCTTCAATGCAAACCATTTGGTGCAGCAAAACCCCTTGTGCTGTGGTGTCTAAGTGACCAACAAGCAAGTTAGGTGCTGGACACCTGGGAAACACTGGGCAGCAGATTTCTGACCGGTGGGCTGGACAACCCAGCTGTCAGACATAGGACATCAGGTGATCGGCAGGTGGGTTGTCCCACCCACCTGTCAACATTGGTCCCCTAGGCCAAAAAGGTTTTTTCACCCCTGCAGTACAATCACATATTCAGTGGAGTCGAGGACCACCTTAGTGGTGGTGCCCCAGTTATGGAATGCTCTCCCTAGAGAAGTTTGCCTGGCACCTACTTGATTGTCCTTTTAGTGCCCTTTTTATTTTTCTGAACTTTTTAGATACAATTTGAATATTGACTGTTTTATGTCACTTTTACCATTTTGTGGCTCATGTTTACATTTTGTCTTATTCTTTTTGTAGCCCATGCTATAAGAGAAAAGACAAAGCACTATAAAACCAACCCCATCTTGCTAAGCATCAAGGATCCCCAAATATTGTTCTTGCAGCCTATGTAAAGTTTGGCATCTCTAAAGCCAGTTAAGTAATCCAGCATAGGAGCAAGTTGTCAGCTGTAAGGTCAAGGCCACTCTAGAGCAGAATTAACACATAATCTTATGCTTGTACCCAGAAGTTACTTCCACTGAATTCTACGAAGCTTCCTCTCAGTTACATGTGCATAAGACTGTAGCTTTAAACAGGTTGTGGAACAAAAGGAAACAATTGGGAGACACTTACCTGGTTACTTTACATCCTAGCAATAAAAAACCCCTACATTTTTAAAGAGTTTCACTTGGATCAAGAAGCCACTGAAATGAAGTCATTTTTGCCTGATCTTGTTTCAGTAGATTCCAAAAGGATGCAGGAGAAAGGAAGACTCACATCAACAATGCACACCTCCAGAGAAAGCAAGATAGGCTAGCTATCGCCTGTACACTATATCCAAGGTGTTCAGCGACTGCCTCTGCCTTCCATCTGTCTGTCTTACTCAGGAGTACATCTGTTGTAGCAAATTATTGCCCTGCTCCTTCTTAAGCTTAAATTACATAGCTCACCTTGACAGGGGGGCTTTCAGACAGGGGGTTTAATAATGCAAACTGGCCGTTCAGCTATCCCAAATGGGGCATTGGCAACAGGTTTTGTTTTGTGTCTAATGTAACCGATTTCGCTCAGAAAGGGTAAATTTGGACTTAAATGGGAAAGAGGGGGCAGAGGCTAGCATTTTGATGCTGGTGCCATTGTGTGAACACCCTTCTAGAAGCATGCATAATTTTTTTCCTTTTGCATTTTTTACAGGTCACCTAGCATAATGCACATGCTTTCAAAGCAATGATCAGGAGCCATTAGCTGGGAGCCTGTATATAACAGCGTTCAGGGCGCGAGGTGCCGTTTCTTGTGTAGCCAAAACAGTACCACGCAGGGAGGTATCAACAGGCATGGGAGAAGGCCAAGGTTTTCAGAAGTACAAAAATATTTTGAGAAAAATACCCAGAGGGTGGGAGCCTGCACACCCCAAACAATCCAATGGAGGACCACCAAATTCTTGGACTTTTTGGGATAGGGAAATGAACAGGGGAGAAAGAAGAAATCGAACGGAATAGCTGAAATCCTGAACAGCAGCAAATCTATGCTACCACATTTTCGTGCAGGCCTTGCTTATAAATCGTTTATTTGCGCAGATGCCTCAAATCTATCTACAAATACAGGTATCACCCATCTTTGTGATGATGAATGTAGTCTGAGCACATTGTGAGAAATGTTTCTAGCCTGGGCCTTTGCCAACGGCACTGTGGCCTTGGGATATTTCACTCAACTCACCTCTGAATAGGGATTAATTGAACTCTTGGGCTATTTGTTTTACTGCTCTTACAATTAAGGTGTGTTGCATGCTCAGCAGTAGAGAGGCAATGTCTGGAAAAGAGATGAGATGCAGGTGCTAGGCTTGCCCAAGGCATATAGGTAGACACATATCATTCCATTTCAGCTGCATTTCGAGCAGAGGCTTGTTCAGAAGGGTGGGGTGGGGGGGACATTGTATAAAAGATACATGCTGATACACAGGTTGAGGAATCAAGCAGCAAGCAGTGGGAAAGATCTCTGCCTAACAGCCACTGCCAGACAGAATAGACAAATATTGAGCTCATATAAGGCTGCTTCTAATGTTACCTAGATAGGTCTCAAATCCATTTCCCCAGCATATTATTGCTTCCACTCAGTGGCGGAGCTAGGTGCTCCGGCACCCGGAGCACGGCTAGCCGCCTGCGGGGGTGCTCTGGTGGCGGGAGCCTCCCAGGCTGTGCCCCCCCCAGTGGGCGGTGTTCACTTCCCCCAGCAGCCGCCAGCTAGATTTGCGCAATCGGCGGTCAGATTTCCGCGACGCCAATTGTGCCAATCACGAAAATCCACCCACCAGGGGTGCCAGCAATGCCACGCCGATCCGCCCAGGGGGATTTTGTCACACACACCCCGGCATGACACCCGGGGCGGACTGCACACTCCTGCTTCCACTGTCCTAGAACTGTGACCAAGCATTCCTTAACTGAAGAAACCAGGGATTGAACATGAGGCCAAGGCTGCCCTCCTACCATCAAACTACAGCCTTAGAGAGATAGTATCCACTGCTCTATTGATCCTTGGCTGTATTGCCAGCATACATTACGGTGGCCCATTTTGGACATTCATCATGGATTCTCTGGTTTAATATCCACATCCTTCCATTTCATAACCATTGACCTTTATGAACAATACGTAGCTTCTTGGAGCCCAGAGATGAACATCAGGGCTATGTTCTCTTCCCTTAATGTACTGCCTTCAGAGCTATGATCCTGGTTTGCATTAAAACTTACTTCCCCGTTTCAGACACAGAATAGAACCCAGGTTTAAAAGATTAACTAACTAACCAGGGTATTATTTCCTTCGGTTTACATCTGCCCTTCCTTCTGAAAGTGTGCACAGGTCGCTTAACAATGTAGAATCTGAAAGAACTATACTTATGGCTAAAATGACAGTTATTGAAACTACAGCGCCTCCATGTATCTACCCCTTTCCAAAGGACTGGGCAAATAAAATGTTCTGTCTGAACACAGTTGGAAAAGGGAATGGATTTCACCTGAGAGGGAGTTCCTGAGACAGGGTGTCACTATGAAGAAAGCCCCGTCTCGCGGTCACACCCTCCTTGCCACCCACAGTGATGTTACTGCGAGAAAAGTCCCTCCCTCATGAGCTGCATGTGAGACACATAGGGAGAAAGGTGCTCCTTCAACTATATAGTTTAAATGTATTTAAGTATATGCAAGTATATTTAAATTAAATCTAATCCCGCTTTAATATCCTGCTTAGTTTTTAGCCCAATAAATATTTATTGCTTGCAGCCATAGGTCACTGCAAATACAGTAAAATGCCTATTAGCACAGACATAAAACATGAATAAATATACCAATATTAAAATCAACCTTAAATCTTCCAGGGGTTACTCTTAAGATTTAGCTTGCTCAAGTTAACACGTAACCTCTACAAACCACTGACATTCAGTTTGAGATTCTCAATCAGATTTTCTTTGTTGAAATTGCAAACAGTGCAACTTGATAGCATATATACTCACTTTCATCAGATAACAAGTTAATTACTATCTCCTGTGTTGGACACCCACTACATCGTGACACAAGATAAACAGTTTCCCTTTCTAGGACAGGCATACCGTGGTCTATCCCCACGCAACTCTTTCAAAAGGATGCACAATCTGTTTCTTACAGGGATATGACAATGCCTGCCATCCAAATAAATGGGTGGCATCTGTTTAACTGTTAATCTGCAAAAGCTTTACTCTACTGCGGGTAGGTAATGTTAAATAAACACCTTTAGATTTGATTTATCTTTTTTAAAGTGCAACATACCAGTGAGAGGAGCGATTATTATTAATCACTTCCCTATCCCAGGACAGATGGAATGTTCCAATTTAAAGTGGGCCGAATGCCAAGGATGGCTGGCTGCCTGCTCTGTAGGAACTGAGTACAGATTAAGTCTGTCCTGGGTGATCTTCCTTCCCCCTTGCTCTCAGGTGTTCATATTTCATGGCATGCATATATATTCTGGATCATGTTTTTGTTAACTCTCAATCCCAGTTTAATATCCTGGATAGTTGTCAAAATTAAACCCGTTAAACCCAAGCTTTCCTTTTGGGGCAAAATGGGGAACACTGGTTAAATGCAAACCACGTTTGCAACGCCAAAGATGTTGCACAAGAGGAGCATGCATTAGGGGGAGGTGTCATGAAAATAAGATACAAATGCATTATGTTAGGGGAAAATGCTTGCAAAAATATCTACATTGGGTCAAAACTGCATATAAATATGTGTCTGCTAGGAGAAAATGACACTAAAATGCTGATGAATTTTCATGCTGTCTCAAGTGTCCTTGGGCATAAAGGCGGGAGAGAAATTGATTAAAGACCAAATAAACACTCCATTCCTTGTGCAACTTGATTTGTTGTATGCCATTATGAGGAAACCTTCGTGACCCAAGTTTTGAATATTAGGCGCAACAAATTTAGTCTCCGTTGCTCCAGAGGACAAAGAACAAGCAATCCTGACTAAAGGATGGGAGAAGTGTAAGAGTTGGTGGTCTCTCCTTTGCAAGCAGTATTTAACGTTTGAAGTCAGCTGATATATGAGCATACTGATGCCAGGGAGAAGCTGGGGATTGAACCTGTGACCTTCTGCACGCTAAGCAGATGCTCTACCACTGTGCTATATGGTCACCACCTTACCTGATACAAGAGCTTCTCTTTGTTGCTCTCCGGTCGGCTCTCTGGCCTCGCGGGACTTGGACACCTTCCCCGATTCGTACGTTCATCCTCTACCTGTTCCATTGGACTCCCTTGATTTCTCCAGTGACCCTCCAATTGCTGCTGCTGCTGCCCAGGCTTTGCCGAATGAGGACATTCTCCTTGGTTCATCCAGTCTCTCTCCAAGAGCTGCATTGGATGCACGTGGCACAAGGACCCTTCATGGCTCTTTGGGCTAGCCTCCGGCCTTGCGGGGCAAGAGGGGTCTCCTGGGCCAGCCCGCTTCAGCTCAGACACTGGCAGGCTGGCAGGGCACAGGGATGTGCTGCTATCCTCCCAGTTGTCCTGCCTCCTGGGAGCAAAAGGGTTGACCGGCTCTTCTTCGCCCAGCCAATCAGTGTCTAGACTCGTCTGTAGGGTCCTGGTGCAGACCTCCCTTGAACTTTTCCAACTGTCCTCTGCATGCTGCTTGCTGACAGCGCAACACCTCGCCTGCTGTGGATACGTGCGACTACTCTCTGCCAGCCGCCCGGGACTGGGAGACCGCCTGACCTCCCCAGAGCTATGCCGGCTACTTTCTCTGCACCTCCCTGGGCTCAGGGAGCGCCTGGTCTCTCTCTGGCTACCCCCAGGACTAAACAGACCCCCAACCTCTCCACGGTTTTTCAAACCAATCCCTGTCTCTCTCCCTGGGCTGAGAGCCCGCCTGGCCTCTCCTTGAGTCCCTCGGCCATCTTCCCTGTGCCTCGGGGGACTCAGGGCCTGCCCTCGGCCTGCCATTGCCCTCCCTGGGCCGAAACTGCACACAGCTCCCTGGTAGTCTCTTGGCTCCTTCCTCGGATGCTCGCCCGTGTCAAAGGGGAGCAAAGGCTTGCCCCGCGCCTTCCGGTCACTCTCCTTGTACCTCTCCAGCTGCCTTGCTTGACCCTTGTCCAAACTCCTCCCGGGGTGGGCTGTGCTCACGGCGCCCAGGCAGCTTTTCCACTTAGTCTCCGTGCTTTTCCCAGAGCGGGGCGAGAGCTGCGATTGGCTTTTCCTCCCATCACCCGTTGGCTTCCTGTGACTCGTGGGGCTGCGGAGAGGAGCCCTGTCCCTGTCGCCTTTCGGATGGGGCACGGGGTCCGCCCATTTCCGCCGCTCCGCCGGCTGCTGAGGTACCACCAAGTGTGGAGACACGGCCCTGCTCCTGCTCTCTCTCTCCGGGCGCTGAGGGGAGCTCCCAGAGCCACCGGGCTCCCCTTGGCCCCTGCTGCTTCGCTCAGGGCGCTGCTCTGGTCTCCCTAGGCGCTGGGGGCCTCCTCTGCTCTTGCTGGGCTGATCTGGCTCCCAGGGAAGTCTTTTGCTAACCTGAAAAAGGAGGAGGAAATAAGTAGCCTTGTGACAGCAAAAGGCTAACCCTCTGGGTCTTATGTTGGGAATTAACATTGCCTTGGACCACATCCATCTTTTTCTCCAGCTCAGTAACTGTCTCCCCAGACTGACAGTGTGGAAGCAGACTAAATTAAATCAGCTGCTGCTGTTTCAACTGTGTCCAAAATGGATCACTTCTTTGGGGAATTATAGGGACAGAACTAGCTAAACTGTAGGGACAGAACTACCTAAACTTATTCGTGTATGCTACTACAGCGGCAAGAATGTTACTCGCCCCCAAATGGAAAGAAGTAGATGTCCCAGCAAAGGAAGAATGGATACAAAATTTTATGGAATTTGCAGAAATGGCGGAACTTACTGGAAGAATAAGAAATCAAGATAATAAACTTTTTTAAAATAAAATAATGGAAATGGTTTGTTGAATATTTACAGATAAATTGTGAACAGATGGCAGGATTATTGTAATAACCTGCAGTTTCATAAGAGTATATGTTTAAAGTAGATGAATAAATGAGCAAATTAAGTTAATTTGAATTTGCAGAAGATATTTAAAATAAATTTAAGGAGCCGGAGAAAGAAGGGGAAGGAAGTCAAGTTTTGAAATGTCAAAATGATTGTAATATCAGTGAAGTGTATACACCTGAAGTGTGTGTGTGTGTGTGTGTGTGTGTGTGTGTAATGCATCACTTCATACCACACCATTGTCAGTCTTACTTATGCTCAAGACCCACTGGGCTTGAAGGCCACCTCCTTCCTGGGCTACCATGATCTTTCGGCCTAGCACCACGCAGCATTGGACCTATCTTTATTTCAATGCCTGAAGTAACAGAAGTCACCAAGTAACAGAGCCATTTGCATCCAGGCAGTGCCTGGAAAATAAAGCCCAATGTGAGCGACTGCAGAAAAGTGTCACCAATCACAGCTGGGGAACCTGATCTGGACAGTGGGCAGGACTGCTCACCTGTTAATCACCTGACATCAGAACATCATCAATGATTGCTGGGACTTCAAAGCACCATGTAGGGTTTGCAAAGAGCTCTAACAAGATGCTTCGAAGCGCTGCTGACCAGCAGGCTTGAAGCCACCACTTACCAGCTGATGGGCGGTAATGCCAAGCCTGCTTTCTGCAGGGATTGGCTGCGTGACTGAGCTCCCCATTTCCCCAGGCCCCTCACACCAGATGTCACATGAGACTTCAGATGCGGGGCAGGTGGGAGTGGTTTGGGGAAAACATCCTTGTGGGCCAAATTGGGACTCGCGCTGGCCTGCGGGATGGAGCTTATCACCAGGACTCAGGAAGCCTCATAGAAGATCAAAGTGCTCCTTCCTGTTTCCATCCATCCGTCAGCTGTTCCCAATGGTTCTCAATGGGGCTAGGAAGGCATCAAAGTTGGGAGCTGCCAATCTGTCCTGTGGGGGTATGTGAAAAAGGAACCTCAGCCCTTGGGCTGGGAAAGGTTTTCCATCCCTGCTATATATGTTAGGGAAATTAAGCAAGATTGGTCATTTATTTTCTATTTCTTGGCATTAATTTGTTGTGTAAGCAGCCATGCAAGCCACTTTAAGACCAGCGTCCTGGAGATGCCCCCAAGTTCAGGATGCTTGGCCTTCTTTGGAGCCAAACACCCAAACAGCTGCCAGAGGTTAAAGCTACATAGCTATGCTGCCACCTCCATCATTACTGACCATGAGATGCTTTAGGCATCTTTTGAAGACTTGCCTTCTTACCCACAAGCTTTCCCCAGTTGTTAAAACTGTCTTCTGGATGTTACAAGGCTTGACTGCATTTCTGGACTCTTAAAATCGCTGTCCTTGGTAGCTTGGTCTTTTTGTTTGCTCTAAACCACTTAAGAGGCATTTTATACAATTAGCCACATAGAAATGATCTTAAATAAACACCACTCAGCCCCTTCTTTACAGCCTCAGAAATTTCACTAGCCATTGGCAACACAAACCTCCTTCGTAGTAGCAGAGGCTGGGAACTAGGGTGTGTGTTTTACTTGTCATAAAGAAAGCCAAGACAGTGAGGATGTTGGACTTGACACTCGTAAGGAATTGCAAAACATGCAGAATGTGCTTGATAATCCAGAAAAAGCAAACATGGCACAGGCCAAACTGGTCAGCATTGGACTAACTTGTCCAACAGGCTGTCCCCAGCTGATGACTTCTGATCCCAGGCATATCACCTGTGCTCTGTACCTCTTTGTCATCTTCTTTCCCTTTTTTAAAGGATCACTAGGTGGAAATACAGTCGTACCTTGGAAGTTGAAAGGTACCTTGAAAGACTTCCAAAAAGTTTGGAAATCAAAGCGTGGCTTCTGATTGGCTGCGGGAAGCTCCTGCAGCCAATTGGAAGCTGCAGAAGCCGCACCGGATGTTTGGCTTCCGAAAATTGTTCGAAAACCAGAACACTCACTTCCGGGTTTTGATCGTTCGGGAGCCAATTTGTTCAGGAGCCAAGGCATTTGAGATCCAAGGTACGACTGTACAAACTGAACTGCTGCACTACCTCCCATTTATGTATAGTGCTAGTATTTTAAAAGACTATGCATGCATGTGCATGCCTAGCACCACAAAGGGAGAGGGGAACCCCATAGAAACTGGGGCTGTGGCACTGGCAGACACAAATAGCAAAAAAGTGGCAGGGAAGTACAAGCAGCCTACAGCAATTTTGGTCACCCAGCTGTACCGCTGCGGCGCTGCCACCCTTTGGCAAGCGCAATGAGTCACCAGCCTTCCACCCCGCAACGCGGATATGGCAGAGTTGGGTGGGGAACATGTGAACAGCGGCGTGGTGATCCCTTCCCCATTCTAAGGATGCAAAAAAAGGCTTGAGGCAGAGGCTTCGAAGCTCAGCCATCCTGATTTTCGGCTTGGCTGGCAATGCAAGTCAAAAATGGTCCACAAACACACAGAGATACATACTAGTGGTGCTAGGAGGGAGCAGAGCCAGTTCAAGCAGCTTTGAGTAGGGATGGAGAACCGGCGTCCTTCCAGAAATGGCTGGACATCAGCTTCCCATCAGCCCTGGCCGGCATGAGCCCATGGTCAGTGATGACGTCTCCCAGTGGTGCAATGGATCAGTGCGCCTGGCTGTTAGCTAGAAGGTTGGTGGTTTGAGCCCACCCAGGGATGGCTGTGGGCAGGATTCCTGCATTAGATGACCCTTGAGGTCCCTTCCAAATCTATAATTCTATTATCTCTGATGTGGGAGGGTGGAGCCCAAGAACATGTGGCTGGCCCCCAGATTTGGATTTGAGGATCTGGTGCGGCCAGAGGGAAAGGGAAGCTGGTTAACTGTGTGCCAGGAGGGGGCAGCAAAGGAGGCGCAACGCAACAAGGTAGTCCACTCTCAAACCAGTGCACCTTCTGAGGTGGTGCAGTCTTCTGTTAAGATGGTACCTAAACAGCCTCATTCTCTCATACCAAAGTCGAGTAAAGATCGGAAAGCAAGAGCTTTGCCCTTTGAGGAGGACTGTTGTAAGTACATAGAGGCAAAATGAGGAAAACAAAGGCCAAGAGAGAATACAGTTTCAGCAGGCCCCATTCTCCCCCCACCCTCAGCATCCCACTGCCGTTCCTCACTATGGACTAGCCACTCACATCTCTGCGCAGACTGGGGCTTGATTGCCTCCTGACTAATCGCCCTTCCTTTGCCAGCTTTAGGGTCTTACTATCCAGTCGCTCCAAGAGTCCCTCTTCCAGGGCTTGGAATGCCCCCAGTGTCTCCGACTTCCTAAACATCAGAAAAGGGGGAAAGGTGGGGGTGGGGTGGGGAAAGAACAGATAGTTACGAGGTGCTGAATTAACAGCTGACCTTAAAAAAAAAAAGCACCTCCAAACACATGACAAGGGGCTTTGGGCCCCCGTTATCGGATCTTGGAGGGCGGCGTTACCTTCCCCACACTGGCATTGTTGAGGCTTAGCTGGGTTAAAAAAAGGTAAAAGTAAAGAAAGGACCCCTGGATGGTTAAGTCCAGTCAAAGGCAACTATGCGGTTGTGGCGCTCATCTCGCTTTCAGGCCGAGGGAACTGGTGTTTGTCCACAGACAGCTTTCCAGATCATGTGGGCAGCATGACTAAACCACATCTGGCACAATGGAACACTGTGACAGAAGTCAGAGTGCACGGAAACACCATTTACCTTCCTGACACAGCGCTACCTATTTATCTACTTGCACTGGCATGCTTTCGAACTGCTGACAGGAGCTGGGACCAGAACAGGAGCTCACCCCGTTGCTGGGTACGTCAGGGTGGCAGCCAGGTCAGAGATGTGCAGGTGCCCTTCTGAAAAAACTGGATTGGTTCTGCTGTTGCACTGACTTTGCTTTACCCCTACTGCCAGGGTAGTGATGCTCGTTTCAGGAGACCAGCTCCACACAAAAAGACAAGGCGCGATTCTCCCAGGGCTGCCCCATTTCCTCACCTGCGCTCGTGGCCAAAGATCCGCTCCACCTCCACCCGGCCAGGACTTCTGGTGCGGCTGCGCTCTTTTTCAAAAGCTTGCCGGTGGTCCAGCCGCTTCACCTTGGGCAGGTCGGCCAGCATGCTGTACTCCTGCTTCATCAGGCCGTGGCGACCCTCGCTGCTGCCGCTCGTGCGCCAGCTCTGGTCCGAGTCAGCGGAGCTGATGGAGGAAGCAGGCCACCTGCCGGGGCCAGAGACATCACCACGGGCAGGCAAAGCACCACGGCCTGCACGGGGAGGGGAAGGGGCCCGGCTCGGCTCGGACTTGCGTCGCTCCAGAGAGAAATAGCCGCTCTCGGCTTGATGCTTCCTCCTGCCGTCCCCTTGGTCTTGGCTCACGGCCCTGGAAACTGGGGGGGGGGGAGAAAGATCTTGCAGCAATTCCTCCCATGCTCAAAGTGTGTGTGTTTGTGTGCACAGGAAAAGAGCACAAACCAGCAGTGAACTTGCTGTGCCAAATGGACACCCAGTTGCCTCTCCAAGCAGAAGAGATTTATTTATTGGCCAGAAGTGGGCAGCACAGCAGCCAGAGAAAGGGAAGCTGTGGCCCTCCAGATGTTGTGGGACTCCAATAATCATCAGCTCCTGCTAGCATGGTTGATGGTCAGGGTTGATGGGAGTTGTGGTTGGCATCCGTCTGTCTCAAGGGACAATGGAGTGCACCTCCGGGGGTGAGGTCGAACTACTGTATTAGCAGCACGGAAGTGACCTTTCTGGGGCACAAGCCTGGGCAGTGTGTATGGAGGTCCAGGGCTGCCCAGATTACAAGAGCCCCCTCTCGACGGCTTCACTGATGTGGTCCAAGGGAAAGCAGGGCAATACATTTGGCACCAGCTTGGCTGCAGGAGCTGCCAGAAGGAGGCATACAAGGCGCCATCCAACTGCCTTAGGGACTCCACCCTGGATTTGTGTAGGGTTTACTCTTTAGCCTTTTCTTCTCCCAAGATATCCTGCAAAGCAGTGGAGGTGTAGGATCAGAGTTTTCTCTCTTCTACCTGGGCTACCTTCCCAGGTAATTCCTTCTACAGCACGTGCAGAAACCACCTCCTTGACTGTGGAACCCACTATTGGTCTCGTCCACACAATCCGCCAGAGCCTATCCTCACATGCAGGGGAAAGCCCCTAATTCACTGAGGCTTTGAAACCCATCTGCTACTCTCACCTGTTTTAGCCGGCCAGTCAAAGCCGTTTCCCGGGGCATGGTCACTGTCGTATGGTGACAGCATCTAGGAGCCACAGGTGAGAGCTGAGTGTAGGGGTGGACAAACTGCCCCAGAAGGAGCATGACATGTCCCCCATCAGAGCTAATATCCATCCCCTAACGAAGAGGACTGCAGGTTCTCCATCCCTGCTCTGTTGCATAATGAAATGGCTGGTCCCCTAAACTCACCCCTTTTGGAATATCCAGAGGGCCACCTCCTCAACCATACCAAGGGTACGCGTGCATTATAATGGCATCTACATTTATTATAAGCACTTCACCAGCAGGTCCCAGGTCAGGTGATAACAATTAAAAACTACATCCTTCCATTCGGTTATTGTACTGTGGGCAGAATCCAGTTTCTGGGATTTCCAGGTTGACTTTTCAATGCAAAAGCTCCCCACGGTTAATAGCCCTCCTGGTCAAGGGACAAAGGGAGGGATGCGAGAAGCACGTTTCATCAGACAAGGATTTTTGATTGTGCAATGGGACTTCTGCTTTCCTCCCCTCTGAATGCCAAATATGGCCCGAAAGGCTGGGGGAGCCCCATAACAGATTTAGGGGGTATGGGGGTGGGTGGGACGGGAAGTCGCCTCAAACTAGTGGAAATCCTTGCAGTGACAGGACGCATGACTCAGCACATTTTGCCCTTTGCCATCTCAGAACCCAGCTAAAAGTTGCTTGAGATCCTAATCAGTGGGAGAACTGATTATGCAAATGTATTCCTGTTTATTAAATCCAGGCACAGGATCTGGGTTCCTAGTGCAACACTGCAGTTACAGTTCTTTCCTTTGGGATGGTGTGTTCCCACCCCCAGAAGAAACAAGATCTACGGAAAGATCTGTGCTGGCAGGAGGCGGGGAGAGGTCAGCAGACCGAGGAAGGGGGATGGCACAGACCTGCTTTTGGGCAATTCCAGGACTCTGTTCTCCCAGAGGATGCTGGGTCCGCCCATCTGGGCCTATCAGCATGCAGTTTTTCGGGTCGTGCCTCTTGCTTCTGGCCTGCATAGTACATCATGCTGTCTTTGTCAGGCTCCAAAATGCTCTCAAGCAGCCGGGTCATTTCCCAGTCCTATGTAAAGGGGAGGCAGGGGACACACAGAAAAAGAGAGGCTGTTTCCTACACTGCCCTGCTGCCACTGCCTGTCAGCAGGAAAGCCTGTGTGTCAGAGATACCAAACATCAGGTCCCCAGTAGAAGGGCCCCATATACTTTAAGTCAGGAACGGAGGATCTTTTTTTTCAAACTGAGGGCCACATTCCCGCCTAGGCAAACGTCTGGGGGTCACATGCCACTGGTAGGCAGGCCATGAGGCAAGAAGGAGGCAAAGCAACACCTTTGTACAGTAGGCTAGTTTCGACCCTCCATTCAGGCATGCAGGATGCCATATCAGAGCCCAAGGGCACATTCCAGCTGAGCCAAAACACTCAAGGAAGGTGTGAAGTGGGGCCACTGAGGGGGGTAGCCTGCAGAAAGCTCCGAGGGACAGATTTGGGGCCAAGAGGGCCGCATTTGGCATACAGTCTGAGCACTGGTGCCAACTCTATAGGGCCAAGGTGTTTTTGCTGCCCCTCCCCACCCCGTGTCTGTGGGGTAGGGGCCAGGCCCCCTCACTGTTGAGGGGGTGAAGGAGGCCAAGTGCGGTGTGGCTTCAGTGGACGGCTCCTCTTGAGAGCGAAAGAGAAGGAGCTGCTGGCCACTGAAGCGGCGCCGTACTTGGCCTCCTCCTGATGATGCAACATTGCATGTGCAATATGCACCGGGCTCCCTTGATCTCGGGCGCAAGTGGGTGCCTCTGAATCTGAGGTTCCCCAAGTTACTGTACATATAGAGCACGTGGCTTCCCCCAAAGTGCCTCGGAAACCGTAGTTTACCCCTTACAAAGCTACAGTTCCCTAGACTTCTATTTTAGAGATTCGGAGAACTGCAGAGTTGGGAAGAACCACAAGGGTCACCTAGTTCAACCCCCTGCAATGCAGCAATCGTTTGCCCAATGTGGGGCTCGAACCCATGGCCCTGAGATTGAGAGTCCCGTGCTCTACCAACTGAGCTATCCGTGAGGCAGCCCTGTGCTTGAAAGGCATGGTGACCCTAAACCTCAAGGCAATGTATAAGGATCTGCTCTGCCTCCCTTTGCTTGGTGAGCAGGCATGCAGTGGTGCCTCAGCAGGGATCTAAAGAGGCTCGAAAAGAAGGAATATTACAAAGGGAACATTGGACTGCCAAGAGACGTACACACATGCACACACGTCCATCTCACCTCAAGCGTGGCACGGGCATCTGTGTCAACAACATCCGCTTCTGCATCAAGGACGGTGCTGGTGCTGGGACAGGTACTAGCTTCTGCGGGTTCTTCCTCAGCTCTGCAGCTCAGCTGGGTGTACTCCAAGCTTTCCTGCCAGCTGCAGGGCAGCAAAAACACACGCAAATGGTCAACAACCACCCAGCATGTGAGGGCTAAAGCCAAGCGCTGGGCCCATGGCAGAAAGTTGCTCAAGCATTGCCCGTGTAAAGGCAGCCAACGCTAAGAGCCAAGGAGGGCCACAGCGGCTGCCTTACTGTTGCACCAGCAGGCAATTTGAACCTGGGGCTTCCTCAGAAATTGCTGGACTACCTTTCCCCACATTCCTTACCACCTGCCAATGCTGGTTGGGGCTCCCACGGCACATTCGGAAAACTTACGTCTCATCTTTGTCCTCAGAGCCCACACAGACATAGAGTTCACACTGGGGCACCAAAATGCACAAGGGGTCACAGGGACTGGTCACGTTGGCACCATCGAGGCAATTGGGAGTTTTCGCCGCGTGTTCCTTCGATTCCTGTCAGAAAGGAATGGGAGTCGGCAGGAGATATTTCAAGGGCACCACAGTGCTCCCTCTGCCCTCTTCAGGGCACAGAAAATGTCTTCCTTGCACAGCAGAGAGCAATAAAGAACGTTGCCACATCCCCCCCGAGTTGCGTTCTCAGTCTGCTTGATGAAGAGTTCTGTGCAAGCTTTAAAGACTGCAGTGTCCTTTACACAAAAAAGCCCTTTGAGACACTGTACCACTTGTATAGGAAAGTAATAGGTGAATCCTCTTGTTTTTATCCTCCCCTTATTTAGGCAACAGAACTATTTTTTTGAACAATCTGATCCTTAGTTCTTGGGAATTTCACTCTAACCCAAGGCCATTGTGCAATTCCCCAAGATCAATGGGAAGATCAAATTCAAATACAGCACAGCCTTCTTGATGGTGGCTCCTCAACTGTGGCACTCCCTCCTAGCATATTTTGATGGGTTCATCTATCAGCCCTTTGAAAACAGCGACCTGTGCCGGATTGACATATAAGCTAAACAAGCTATAGCTTAGGGCCCTACTGTCTTGGGGGGCCCAAAAAAATTAAAGGAAAAAACCTGGATGTACATTTCCAAAATATAAGATAAAAAACAAATAAAATAAAACCTACATACAGCAACAGTGTTTTGTGTTTGTAGGCTCCTTTGATGTAAGTAATGGGCCCCGCCATAGCTGCCACGTCCCTGTTAGAAAAATATGGGATCAGCAGCGCCAGCACTGGAAGTCACTTCTACACATGTCCAGACATGTGTAGAAGCAACTTCCGGTGCCGGTGCTGCCCGATTTCCGGTGCCCGGACATGGGCAGAGCAGCACCGGAAGAAATCGGGGAAATTACGGGATATTTCGCCATTTGGGATGACAGCGGGAAATGGCTTTAAAAACGGGGCTTTCCCAGGGAGACTTGGCAGCTATGGGCCCCGCCTGCTAGCTTGCTCCCTAAAATATCACTGGTTTGCTCATTTCTATATATAGGGCGCCGACATTCTGCATATAGCATATATTCAACAACAAAAAACCAGCGACAATTTGTTGTTGACAAAGGACAGCTGGACGTATAAAGGGCCCCATTACCTTCAGTAGCTTAGGGCCTTATCAAACCTAAATCCGGCCCTGACAGCGACAATTTCTGTTTAATCTTTTGGACTATAGTTTCTGGGATCTAGAGTTTCAAAAGAGGGTTGCGGAACCACATGACCAGGAACCAAATATCTCCCTCTGCCTTTTGCACATCCCAGCTACACAAAGGTTCAAGTAGCATTCAACATTTATCACTCTGCCCACTTTTGTCTCTGCCCCCCCCCAACTTGCACACAGCCCGCAGACGTTTGTCCACAAACTTTGGACTAAAAAACAAAAGGCACTCCCCACCCCCAAAAAATCCCTGGCCGAAAAGGCTATTTTGCTTCACATTGTTGCAAATGGCACAATTTTATTATTGTATTTTGTAATCTTTGGCTTGTGTCCTAAGTGAGCCCAAGGGAGTTCACAGAAGGAAGAGTCTGTCTCCTCCAAACTCCAGCAGACTCCTGTACCCTGCACCACAAGGTTTTCTTGAGAAAATCAGGAAGAACTTCCCGACCAATGATATATGGGGTGCAGGGAGCAGCTGGAGAAAAGCATTGGTGGGCTGGGGAGGCACATCCTGCCTCTTTCACAGCAGAACCTGGAACTCCTAACACTGAAAAGCTAACACACAAGTTACGACTGGCAAGAGAAGCATAACTTTAGGGCCACTTTTGCTGGAGACTGCCGGAACTTTATTGTCTTTACAGGAACACCAGAAAGTGGAAGACCAGTCCCTAGGGTTTAAACCAACATATGGATTTTATGACAACCAAATTTCACATAGATATACAGACACACACATACACATATATTTCTATTTATGGAAATGTCTGCTATTATTGTGTGGGAATTGTTTTCATCACAGCAGTGAAGGTTTCTCCAGAGTGAATAGTTGCAGCTTTTTGGTTATGCTGATTGTGGTTATGTAAGACAACTATAAAATGACAATAAAAAGTTAATTCCCCCCTCTTTTAAAACTTTTTAACAGCATCTGGCACCACTGCAAAGCACAGCTGGTGACAGTCCAGCCCAGCCACCCTAATTTTCCACAGTAATCTATACATATAAATTAGACTGGCAATTTTTATTTTTATTTTTTGTATTTTGTAAATTTGGACCACAGGCCTGTGCTCCGAGTCCTTTAAGTGTCTAGCAACACCTTGCGGGTGGGGGAGAGGGAATCAACCCAGATTAGTCTTGGATCTTAAATTAACTTTAATTTAAGGAAGGAAAACTCCATCACTTCCTTCCAGTACAGCTCCCCATGGCCCATTGTTCTGGAGGGGGGTCCTGATCCTCCAGAGAGCCTTTTTTGGAGGGGGTCACAGATGGCTTCAGGGAAGGGAGGGATGGGCAAACTTTGCTTTTGTGAACTTGCTTAGGGCGACTTATGAGATCCAGGCCTTTGGCTTGCGGCTATAATTCACTCTGAGGACAGTAGTTCAAAGAGCAAGTTACAGGTTCCTAAAGAGAGAGGAAACATTCTCAGACTCTAGCATGCTTAGCGACTGAAAGTCAAACGTTGAGCCTTCCCCATTTGTTCAGATGAAGCATTCTTTGTGTTAAGGCTTGCAAACCAAAAATATAAATAGCATACGCCAAACGCCGTTCTCCCAATTGATCAACCGTGGCAATCAATAGCTGGCAAAGGGCATGCCGCCTCCTGCGCTACATTAACTGGAAGGTGTAGATCGGATGAGCAACGCTTGCCTTGCGCTGTCACAAACGTAAACAGGGGAGAGCACTCCTCTCCTGACAACCACCCTCTCATGGAGCCCTGCTCTTAAAAGGTGCCTGCAGCACCTCCAATGCTAAGGAGCCTTCCTTGTTTCTTTAGGCATGGCACCGGGTCACCTAGATAGCACAAGCTAATCGGGCAGAGATAGAAAATCTTCCTGCCTTGTACAGGAGGTTGAGCTAGAAGATCACCACCCAATCCTATGGTTCAGGAAGTCTCCACTCCATCCCTCCTACTCAGCCCCACAAGCAAGGCAGGGGAGCACCCCGGAAGCACAGGAGGGCTCAGCAAGATAGGAAGCACTCCTTATTGCCTGAGCTCCAGCGCTTGGGAGAGGGGATTTCACAAGGCTCCAGAAGCAAAGACAAACAGCAGGTCCTTCCCTGCTCAGATCCAGAGTACCATTTCAAGCACGCCTGTCCCTTTAAGAGTTTCCTCGCTGCCCTAGCCAGCTAGAGAGCCATCCCACCCACCCCGCCTTCACCCCAGCCCAGTTACCTTAGCAGGTTATGATCTCCAAAAGGGAGGGTCCCTAGCAGGCTGGTTGTCAGCACCACTTCCCTTCCATTGTCCTGATCAAGTGGGGGGGGGGGAGAGAGAGAGAGCAGGGATGGCTCTGAGCAGATCGCAGGCGAGCCAGGAGGAAATTCTAGAGGGCCAGTACTGGGGAGAGAGGGAACCTCATTACTATTTCATAATCCGAGGCTGATCCAGCGCAGCAAACAATGAACAACACGAAACCCTTTGTTAACAGGACACCGGCTGGCACCCCATAGGGAGGGATGGAGTTTACACCTGGCCAGCCAGGGAATGGGCCAGGAGCTGACAGGTGACTCAGTCTGCCTGGCCTTTTAATCCAGGGCCACAGTTAAAGACCAACACTTGCGCTTGTCAGGTTGGCATCTCTATCCCACAGAGCAGGGACAGGGAATGTGCAGAGCTCCACATCCTGCTGGATTACCGCCCTGTCATTCCAAACCCACTGGCCGTGCTGTCTAGGGCTGGTGGGAGCTGGAGTTCAGAAACATCTGCAGAACCACAGGCTCCCCATCCCAGTCCTGGAAGGAATGTATAAACTCTGGGCAGCAGAAGCAAAAGCATGACTTGCCAAAGTGAAGCGGGATTCACAGGTTGCAGCTATTTCGAAAGTGGAGTGGAGGAATAAAGGTGCTTCTCTCTCCCCATTATCCAAACCTGTGAATTGTCATTCTGCTGGGAGATTTGGGAGCTTTTAGAATGGCCTCTATGGATTTCTTGCTGAAACCAAGACAGGAATGCAGGTTTCAAGCCAGATCAATGTTTATAGTGTAGAAGTAGCTTTGGTACTTTCCTGAGCGGAGGAGAGGGATATAACTTTGACCATAACCAGTTCAGGCTTCCTCTTTAAACTGTAAGGAAGATTAAAAAGTGGGGGCTTGACACTCCACTGTTAGAAATATCACAGCTGATCAACTTTCCCTAGGTGTGGACTCCTAGTACGGCAATTAAACTCTTTTATTTAGCACACAGAAGAGCCAGCGTTAGTCCTGAGAAACTTAGGACCTAAGTCAATCATTTAAAGCACTGCAGGTGACCCCAGGATTTGTAGCCGCTTCTCCTCTGCTCTTTTTGAGCATAAACAGTTGGCGAGTGTTAATGCTGTGTGGCATCCATTCTCCTTTATTCATTGCAAGAGAGCGGTTCCTGCATTTATTTATTTTTAAATGCTGGAATGCTACTAGGCAAGGTCAAATGTAAGCAGGAGATGCACGACCTGTAGTTTCTTCAGGCAATGAGAATTGCATTTCTTGTGCCCATGGAAAAACATGGCCAGATTCAACCCCTGGTATCTTCAGGTGCAGCTGGGAAAGAGCTCTGCCTGACTCCCTGGAGAATGCTGCCGGTCGGTCAGTAAATAGATGATACTGAGCTGAAGCAAACAATAGTCTGACTCAAATTAAAGGTAAATCAGAGGAGCCATCCGGACTGCTGAATTTCAGGCTTGCAAGCTCCTTGAGGGATAGCCTCTTAAAGCACCAAGCCCATGGATAGGTGTGTTTATCAAACAATAATGTGGAAGTTTTTCCTGCTGAATTACTCCCTGCCCCACATATCCGACGAAGTGTGCATGCACACGAAAGCTCATACCAAAATATAAACTTAGTTGGTCTTTAAGGTGCTACTGAAGGAATTTTTTCATTTTGCTTCGACTCAGACCAACACGGCTACCTACGGTACCTGTAACTATCCCTGCCCCACAGTTGTTAAAAATACAGAGCCCATCTCCATTAAAACAAGGAGACCACTAACCGCACTCCCCAGCAACCACTGAGACTTCATTTGCAGCTTTTTACACCTCTTGTCAGAACCCTTAGTATCTCATTAACACATAATCTAGCAGTCCCTGTGGTCTCATTCAAAGTCCACATTCACAAACAGCACTCAAGTGCCTTTCCTTTCTTTCTGCATGTCAGCAGGGGAAGCCCCTGCTTCCCTCCAATAACTGCTCGGATTACCAGTTCCCGCCACTGCCCCCCCCCAAAAAGTCGCTCTAAAATATGGAAATGGATGAGCTGGGCAAAGGCCAGATCCATTTCCTGCTCTATGGCAGGGATGCTCAGCCTTTTGACACGTCAACAGCTGCAGAAAAAGGACATTTCAGCAGGTGGAGCTCCTCACATGGCAACAGGGCAAGAAAAAGCGGCATTTACCAACATTCCCTCTTCTACCCAGCTCTTAAAGGTATAATAACTCCGGTGTTGGACGTTTGGTGCTCCTCACTTTCTGGGTCGAACCTTGATTACAGCGTGCAGGTACATTAAAAGCCAAAGGAATTACAATGAGGATGTGGGAAGGGCTGGAGCTCAGTGGCAGAGCATCTGCTTTGCATGTAGGAGGTTGCAGGTTCAATCCCCGGCATCTCCAAGACCCCTGCCTGAAGAGCTGCTGCCAGTAAGTGCAGACAGTCCTCAGCTAGATGGACCAACCCGTCTCAACTCTGCATGAGCTGGCTTTCTATGTTGGGAGAAACTGATGTGATGAATCTGGGAAGAGAGACCAAGCATGAGCATAGGCAGCAATTCCAAACAATGGATTGCGGGGGGGGGGGGGGGAACGATCCGTTGAGGAGGCCTTGGGGAGGAGGAGGTCCATCCCTAGGCTGCCCTTAGAACAACCGGACGAAAGGACCGGAATTGGAAGAGAGGATGGCAAGCAGAGGCTGGAAGGCAGCAGTTTACTCCAAGACAACCTGTGTGACTGAGATATTAATGCAGTTCTCAAGATCACAGTCAAAACATTAAACCACTAAAACACATGAGCAATTGTCATGAAAGAGCCAATATCTAAGGAAAATATTATGAACACCCAAGCTGTAGGGACGGTCACACTCGGCGATCTCTGTGTGTTGCTGCAAGTTTAAAGGCACCAGCCTCTCTCGTGATAACGGTCTTGATCCTGCACTGCATTAGCCACCATCATGCCTCAGTCCTTGGCTACCAAATCACATCACAGTTATGCTCCGGTCCCATTCACTCAGCTCTGCCGATAACTCACGCCACACCATTTTCTTATTTTCCCAGCCTTTAGAAAACTTACCCCTCCCTATGATGCACATGCCATGCTGCTCTGGCAATTGTCATGCTCCGTCACCTGTCAAATTGCCAATTTTGGGGAAGGTTTAAAGTTATTTATTAAAGAGATCTATTGACTGCTTTTCAGGCCACATTGTCCTCACAGGGCAATTTTACCCCCCCCCCCCAAAAAAAAGGAAGAAAAGAGAAAAGATTAAGGCATGCAGCATAAACACCACAATTATGTGCCAAAGATCCTACTAAGTTAGAAACAGTAGCAAGAAACATTTCAAAGCACAGCACATTGAAACTAACCAAACACAGACTGGAGGGAAAATGTTTCTGACGTTCTCTTCAAGACAGCAGTTATGGGTCCCATCCTTATTTCCCTAGGAAAGGTATTCTAAACAAGTGGAGCCACAACCAAAAAGGCCCTGTTCATGGTAGGAGAAGGCCTACTCTCAAGGGCAGAGCATCTGCTTTACATGTACAAGGTCCCAGGTTCAATTCCTGGCATCTCCAAGTGGGGCTTTGGGGGTGGGCTAATGCTCCGAGGCAGTATAAGGCAGCTTCCCACGTCGCCCACCAAGCCAATGGGTCAGTGAATCTGGCTGTTAACCAAAAAAAGGTTGGTAGTTTGAACCCACCCAAGGATGGTTGTGGATAGGATTTCTGCATTGCAGGGGGTCGGCCTAGATGACCCTTGGGATCTCTTCCAACTCTACAATTCTATGATTCTTTATCAACAGACCACAGAGCAGTGCCTCTTACGCAGATCATAAATCTTGGAAAGCCTTATACAACTGATCGTTTAGGAATATTGCTCCTTAACATTACTTCTCCTTGGAATTTTCTTGGGAACAGCCCCCCCCCCAAATGCAATAGAGCAGGCATCCCCAAACTTTGGCCCTCCGGATGTTTTGGACTACAATTCCCATCATCCCTGACCACTGGTCCTGTTAGCTAGGGATCATGGGAGTTGTAGGCCAAAACATCTGGAGGGCTGCAGTTTGGGGATGCCTGCAACAGAGGATACTCTCCCCCTCTGCCCACAATAATCAAGGTCAAATGTAAGCTCACCTGGTTACCATGCTTGTGAGCCGTGACAGTTCGAAAGCAGTTCTGGCACCGGGTCTTGGCAAATACATTGGCCTCGAATTTCTCACACAGAGTGCTCTCTGACATTTCTGACATGGTCCATGCAGGGAAGGGAAGATTCCCCCAGGGCATGCAGTTTTAGGGAACAAGCTTCAGGGTAGGGGTGGGGAAACAGCTGCAACGAAAGGATCATAAGACATAAGACACAAGACATCAGTAACCCCCCCCCCCCCAGTTTCCCTCAGCCTTATCAAAGAGAAAATGTTCTGTATAGCCTAGTGCTCATTGGCACCAACCAGCAGGAAGTGTCTCATTCTCCAAGAACATCAGAGGAGAAGGAGGAATCTTCAAAGAGCATCAAAGTCTGCAGGCCAAAAACAGACTCGGTGACGGCAGCCATGGGGAAAGTGCTTATCCATCCCATATGTGGGGCAGTGTGGTGTAATAGTTAGCAATAAGAAGTGGGGAGACAGCAGCTCAGATACCTGCTCAAACCATGAAGCTCACTCAGACAGTCATTATCATTCAGCCTCACCTACTTCACAGGGCTGTTGTGAGGATAAGACTATGGGATCATGTAGCTCAGTTGGTTACAGTGAGGTGCTGATAATGCCAAGGTTGCAGGTTTGATCCCCATATGGGGCAACTGCATATTCCTGCATTGCAGGAGGTTGGACTAGATGATCCTCAGGGTCCCTTCCAACTCTACAATTCTGGGAGCCTCATTTTAAAATTCTACCGGACAAGTCAGACATGCATTAAAAATGTGGACATCTAGCAAACAGTTATGTCAGCATTCTAGGGCCATTGAGCTTGCTGATTTCTCATTGGGCTTTTCTTGGGGCGGGTTTGTCAATTTTTTTGGTACTTTTTCAAGCTTCATGGTTTCTCTGAGCCAGCAGCTACTGCTCTCTTATGTTGGGGTGGTGACATTTTAGCTACATTATAAATGGTACTCATGGTTTGAACATTAGAATGAGAAAGAATAGCATTTAGCATGCAGTAAGATTATCACATTCACCCCTTCACCAGGTATGTCAGGTAAGCAATTTTAATTTGGCAGACACTGGAAATGGAAAGGGCCAAGTTCATGCACAAGGGACAACTTGGGGGAGGGAGAAGAGGAGAAACAGAAACACATGCTTGGTCACCAGATTAATTTTAACAGTGAGGCATCAATCAATGGGTGTTTCCATAAGCATTATGTCTGGATTAATAACCATTGGCACCTACCCTTGCTTTTAATCTATTGGTGCTCATGAGGACATAAGGGAAGATGAATAAAATGAGGTTGCTTGAACCAAGCATGAAACAAAATTGCCTTTGCAATTTTGCAACTTTAAAATAAACATAGGCCTAATTTGTTTCCCACCACCAACAGGGTTTCTATCTACACATACTATTTCTGTGTGCTGGATTTTATGAGCCACCACAGTAATTTTATTTCTTTGAAAGAGGTCGCTGGGCTGGGCTCTTCTTTTAAGAAATAATCCATCCAATCAAACACAGCAAAAGGCTGTGAAGAACAGACCAAACCACCATACAATGATCACTTGCACACAATTCCCCCTCACATCACAAAGCACAATATCCAGTCTGGCTAATCAATCAAAAGACCATTTTAGTATTAACCAGAACTACCACAATATTTTTGGTTAAAGCCAGTTAAAATGAATTCATCCTACATCAGTGGGTACTGCAGAAGACAAACTCTCACAATTAACACATACTGTTCCAAAGCTTCTTCACTTCTCAGCCTTGCGTGACTTCAAATTTCTTTTTTGGCTCCCATTTGCAACGCCCCTACAGCAATAAAACCAGGTTTTGTCATATCACCTGGACCTGGGGAAGCCACAAATACTTGACAATCCACTTTCTGCCTTCAAACGAGAGGGGGAGGCGTTAGGTAGTTTCACGTGTGTTTATCAAAATTCGGAAATACTACTGTACTAAAATACTTCCGTGTTGCTTCCCCCAGTTAAGCTTATCAATATGCTCGCAACTTATCAATAAAACATACCGACAGAAAACAGCAGAAACGCGCGCACCCTTCAAAATGCAATCCTAAATATATATATACACACGCGACTACAGCTGGAGCCCTTCCGCCGCTGTCTCCTCTCGCTCTCTTTTTTTTTAACAATGAATACAAACTTTCCTCGGGGAGGTGGACCGAGAATACAAGCACCGGCCCCTTTCCCATTGGCTGAACGAATCACCTTCATTTGAATGCTACGTTTTAAGTGGCTGTTTGAGAGAGGAGGGTGGGCTAATTCGGGAGCGAATCAAAACCGCCGGAATGTTGATCAGGGCTTGGAACTTTCGGAGTCGAAACTTTTGTTTTGTTTCGTTGTTTTATACATAATTAGCTCGGCGCCTCTTCATGTTTTGCGAGCCACGTTGCAGCGGCGCTGGGGATGTGATCGATTTCTCCCTCCCTCCCTTTGCAGCGTGAGCTCGCTTGGCCTTCGTGCCAAACCAGCGTCTCGCTGATGCTCCGAGTATTTTGAGTAACGTGGAATCTACCCAAACGCAGCCACATGTGTTTTGACTCCCTGCGGAGTTCTCTGCCTCGGCTTTCGCCGTCACGGAAGCCTCTGCCTCGCTTTCTCGGCTTAGCACTCTTCAAAGGGTCGGCGCAATGTGTTTTGCAGGTTGTTGAGGGAGCAGCTGCAAATGACGCCTCCTCTCCAGCCCCGCCCCCCAGCAAGGTGCATCTTAGTACCTTGGGGCAGTTAATTTATTTTGGCACCTTAAGCAGAAAAAAACAAAAGTCCCATAAACACCTCTTCGCTTACCTGGCAGTGAAAACAAACGTCAAATTAAATAGCTAAACAATTTGCTGACCTTTCCCTCACACTCAAAATCAGCTGCCTTAGGCAACCACCTCACTGCTTAATAATGGAAGGGCCAGCCATGATTTTTTCGTCTCCCCTGATCGCCTCCTTCCATCTTGGTCAGGCATCTAGTTCATCATCATCATCATTGCAAGAATGCTGTCCTCAGTCATATTACATATTACTGTCCAGGGGAGCTTATTTTAAAACAGCTGTCCTAAAAATGCTACAAGGCTCTGCATTGTGTTTGCTGCTGTTTCGTGCACTATGATTGGAACACAGGAAATAGTGTTATACCTGGTGGTCAAACCACTGGTTCACCTAAGCTCAAGTATTGCCTAGGGAACTTGAGGTCCTCCTGATGTTGCTAGACTTCAGCTCTCATCATCCCAGACCATTGACCATGCTGGCTGAGGCTTATGGGATTTGGAGGGCCACAGGTTTCCCATCCCAGTTCTAGCCTGACTGACAGCAGGTACAGGGGTTCAGATAATATTATTTCCCAGCCTTATCTGAAAATGGTGGACCTAGCAACTGAGAACATCCATAGGCAATGCATGGTGTAGTTTTGACTCTGGACTAGTGTTTTTAAAACTCTGTATCCTGAAGAAGCTTATTGGGGATTTGTTAAGAAGATGACCGTCAATATGGAGGACTAGATTTCCTTAATGGCTGCTGGCCGACTGCAGCTGATGTTCCCTTCAAATGTGCAGCAGCAAGGGTGGCTGTGGCCCAAAGTGTCCTCTGAGTTCAAGAAAGGTGACAGGAAGGCCCAACAGACCCGGCTTATCATGCACCATGCAAACTGAGTATGCTGCACATGAGAACACACATCAGAATTTGGTGCAGCTTCGGTTTTGCAGCAGACAGTCCAATCTGGAAATGAATCCCTGGAAGGTAAAAGTTTCAAAGCTGCTGTCATTATCTACAGACTAAGCAAGCTCTCTAAGGCATAGAACTGAGACTAGAAGGTTATATCCAAGGATAGTCATGCTCAGAACAGACCCATTGAAGTTCTATGCACAGCCAGGCTCAAAGGCTAACCTGCTCTTGTCCAAACCTGCAAAAACTTCCATTCCCTGTGCCACACACCTATGCAGTAAGAGGCTGGGTGCAAATCAACTCAAACTACATCTGTCTCCCTTTGTTCCATTCGCTTTCATTTCTCCTTGTTGCACCCGGGTGTTTTGGCCTGGTGCAGTCTAATCCCAGCCTCACTTGTGGAAACGGTGCACCTGTCATTTCTAAACACACCCTTCGAGGGGGGAAATGGGTCAACCCCAGATTAGCCTTTCAAAATAGCAAATTACTAGCCCAATCAGAGGAGATAAGTAGAACAAACTGGGGCCTGCACCTGTGTGAGAGACTAAACAATGTCACATTTGCAAAGGGAGGCCAGCGCTTACAGCCGCAGCCCCACATTCCTGCTCTCTGCAAGCTACCCTCTAAGGATGTGCAGAGGTATTTCTTACTAGCTTACAAGCTGCAGTATTGGGGACCACATCCTGGAAGTAGTTTCTGAGATCTTGGTCACGTAGGGTTGCCAGACTCAAACGAGAGCAGGGCAATTAAAGGCACAGAAGTCCTGTCCTCTATTGAGTCTGGCAACCCTAGTCACAGGCAGAAGATGTGAGTGTGGGTACCCCCCATTCTGGGGGCCAAATCCTGCCCTCTGGCCCTTGCCACTCTTCCAAAACCACATCTGCTTTCACATATCCCTAAGTGCCCCCCCCACGACTGGAATGTGCCCTTCAACTCTGATAAACCCCTCTTGCTTGTCTGGACGGAGGCTAGAGAAGGGTGTGTGAGTGTGCACAGAATATAGCCTACTGTACAAAGGTAATAATAACAACAATAGCTTTCATTGCTTGGCCCTTTTCTGCCTATGGTCTTACCCACAGGGCTTCCTGGAGGTTGCCCAGAAAGGAATGCAATATTCTTATTGAAAAAAAATATCTCCCCAAATCTATTACATAGATAATGTGTTTGGTATGGACCAGGGTGCCTGCGAGATGCTGTTGAACTTCAAGCATGATCAGGGAGGATAGGAGTTATGGTCCAACGACTTCTGGTGAGCACCCTGTTGGCTACTCTGGGTGTGGACTTTCCGTATAAGAGTTGGAATATGAGCTCCTGGCATCCCCTTCCCAGGACGGAGAACCTGTAGTCACCCTTCAGGTGTTCTTGGACTCCAAGTCCCATCATCACCCCCACTCAGCATGGGCAATCAATGATCAGGGAGAATGGGAGTTGTATAGAATCATAGAATTGTAGAGTTGAAAGGGACCTCATCTCCCTGCAATGGGAATCTCATCTAAAGCATCCATGACAGGTGGCCACCCAACCCCTGCTTAAAAACCTCCAAAGAAGGACAGTCCTCCACCTTCCGAGGGAGACTGTTGTAGTCCAGCATTACCCTAAGGGGCAAGTTTTTCTGAATATTTGCATGGGCTGCATCCACTGACATTAGCTCCATTTTCATAGACTTTCCAACTTCTCATAAACTCTGGGGTCCCTACAACCATGTCTGAAGCCTCTCTTCTCTGTCGCTCAGTCTACCTGCCCCCCAAGGTGGGACGTCAGCCTCCTGGAAGCTTTGGCTTCGATACTCTTGGCCATGTTGTTCTCGCACTCTACCGAGGGAATCTCACTAAAGCAAAGTCTGTGCATCTCTTCATTAGACCACCCAGCCACTGAAAGCTGCTCTTCCGCCCATCAAGAGGAAAGCTAATTCATTGCACATTCGAGCACATTTCTAATTGTGGGTGATTCCCAGATGGAGGCAGCCGACTGCAGACAGGCCTTGCAATCCTATGGTGCGGCTAAGTTGGCAACTGCTACACAAGAGGCAATGGTGACGACGTTGCTACGGTAACTGGGGTCCTGCACTCCCGCAGCATCACTCGGACACACTGCAGCACAGACAGAGGGGCAGGGGGGGAGTGCAACCCCTGGGACTGCCAGAGGAAGAGGCGCACCCCCCTCCTGTCCCCGAGACCACCGGTGCCAAAGGCTTCAGGTCTAATACGAAGCGTGAAAACACAGTATGCATCTTTGGACCCAGAGAGATTGGTCTAGTAGTGAGTAAGGGGGTCTACTCATGAGTAAGCAATCCCTGATACTCCTCCACTGCCAGCAGCTGTGGTTAGGGCGTGGTTTAGGAGGCCAGAGTATAAGCCTTCCCTGCAGGATCAGGCCCATGAACAGGATCAGGCCCGGGACAGTGGTCAACTAGATGTCTGTAGGGCATGCTATGTTCATGGCTGTTTGGCTGCCTGTATACTCATCTCACTCCTTGGGGGATTCAGAAGAGGGTGTGCAGGAGACACATCTTTTTCCGTAACCACCTTCCGCTACTCAACTTCTGGTGGTGAACTGCAATGAGCTCTGGATTAGCTAGAATCCGATTCTCTTCCAGTCCGGTGGGAGTAAGAACTGACATCTTCAACTCACTCCCCATCAACTAAAGCGGGTGCCAGTTCAGCTCAGGAATTATTTTGCTAGTATAATTTCACATACAAGAGAGTGGCAGACTTTGGGCTCTCAAATATCAGCGGCGCCCTCTGAAACGCTAAAATTTGGCACCCCCCTCCCGCTGCACTCTGTTCTACATCAGTGATGGGCAACCTTTTGAGCTTGGTGTGTCAAAATTCGCCAAAAAACCGAGCATAACTCGGGTGGTGTGTCACTTCGAGAAAAAAACACCATAATTTCACGATATTTATAGTTCAAATAACAAAAATGTATAATTGTAATATATAACTGTATTTAATAAACCAAAAACTAATTATTTAACCAAACCAAACCAAAAACCCCTTATTTATCACAAAGTGCCCAAAGTTGTTGAGCTTTTTGGGGGGAGCTGCTGACCAAAGTTTTGGAGGTTTTTTTTGGGGGTGCAAAAGTTGCTTTGCTTTTGGGAGGGGGATGGCCCAAAGCTGCTGCGCTTTTTTTGGGGAAAGATAGCAGAAATAAATGACAAATAATACTTTCGCTAGAACTAACACGCAGCACGGACATAGTCTGCCAAAGCACAAAAAAACCCCAGCACAGAACAGGTTAAAAAACGAACGCTGTTACACCCAATCATAGTCTGCCAAAGCGCCAGAAAAAACAGCACGGAAAGGGTTAAAAACCAATCTCTGGCTACCAGCAAAAACAACAACAACAGGTTTTAACAGCAGAGACAAGCTGTAGGAGGAGTGGGAGAACAAATGGGGGGAAAACAACAACAACAGCACGAATGGGCCGAAGGGGCGCATGCCAGCAGTGAGGGCTCTGCGTGTCATGTCTGACACACATGTCATAGGTTTGCCACCACTGTTCTACATCATCACTGCAGTGCCCAGTGCGGCTGAGCTGGTCATGCTACCCTAAAACTGCCTCTGGAGGGTCCCAGCCATGTAGAAGACCGGGATCTGAACTGAGGGTGCTCACCATGCCCTTAACTTTGCTCCCACTCCTCCGCACCGTTATAATTATGAGGGGCATTTAGCACAGTAGAGCCACTATATTGTTTGAAATTCACTAGCCTTTTGGCTAGGTCATCTAGCTCAAAGGAATGATGTCATCTTCTGACCACTCATGTAACCCTGATACTGCTTTGTACTGTTGCGCTGTTTTGTTTTTATTGTTTGGAATAAAAATGATATTTTATATAAGAACTTCACTAGGCCAGCACGAGGAATCGAGTGAATAGCTCTCTTATGTTCATCCAGCTGCTGCAACTCAGGGCTAGGACTGCTCCCCCCCCCCGGCAAACACTTGCATTTGACAGAAATTCTTTTAAGAATCGACATTTGAAAATTTCACCCCAATCTTGTATCATTTCAACAGAGGCAATTGCAAGCTAATGCCCTCCGGTTTCAGGGGATTATATGCAGTTAAATAAAAAAGTGGGAAAAAACAGCAGCACTCCTCACTGAGCTGTGGAATGCGACAGAACCAGACCATTACGAGTTACTCAGAAGTAGGGCAAACCCATTGATATTTCTTCATTTAGCACCAAAGCATCAGGCCTTTTTCCAACTCAATTTCCATTCTCTTTGCTAGTTAACAACTTTGGGGTACAGAAAACACTTCAGAGGCTGTCCAAGAGCCAAACAATGCTGCTTAGCAGCAGCCAATAGCCAATAAGAAAAATATAAAAGACATCATTTACACCCCCCTATTAAAAAAAAAAAGAGCAAGGGTTCTATAGCAACCTAGAAAGCAGAAGATGTAATGAAAAAGCAGAAATACTTCTGATTGTCACGAAAACGGTGCTTTTTGCGTTTAGCCATGCACCAGGAGTGGCCTAAATATTTAATCCTATGAGCTGCATACCAAAAATCCTCATATGATCGAGAGTCACAAGACACACACATAACCATGCCTCTTCACAGTCAGATGCAGTAATGCTTCTTAACACCAGTTGCTGAAAACCCAAGGAGGAGAGAGGGCTCTTGTGCTTGGATTCTGCTTGCAACTTTCTCACTGGCATCTGATTGGCCACTGTGAGAACAGGATGCTGGAGTAGATGGACCACTGGTCTGATGCAACAGGCTCTTATGTTTTCTCCTCTTCCCATCCCCACACTTATCCACGAATCCCAAATATCTCGCCCAAGAAGAACAAAAAGCAAGCTGCTTTAACAGTCAGACATTCCTACAGTCCTCCTGTGTGGGGCATTTTGGATACTTATGCTTGCTGCTGACAAATCTCTACATGCTATATCTTGCTTACATGAGTAAATGACTCCCCTAGTTCCTTGGCGCACTGTTTGTTCCATCTACAGTGCAACTCACAATTAAAAATGGCACAAGACCAAATGGGACAGATTACGACAATCGAGCATGGACATGAAGGCTAGATCTCTTGACTGATGTCAAAAAGATATGAAACTTAGGGCAATAATCCCTGACAAGGCATTCCATATACAGGATTTCACAACTGAAAAGCCTCTCTGACCTATTAAGAAGTGGTGCCCGAGTTTGCTTTTTTCCTCCTCCCTCTCATCTCCTTTTCCTTTTATGTTGGACCTTTTAAGCCCAAGCGCAGGGATTTGTCTTTTGTTTAACTGATTTGAAAGCCATGCCGAGGGACTTTTTTGTCCAAAGAGGGGTGGTGGTGTGGGCTTTAAAATAAGTAAATTATAAACACAGAAGGCAAGAGGACTCAGCTGATGAATATAAGGTTCACACAGTCTCATATGGGAGAAGGCTGTCCTTACTTACCTGAGTGTCTCCGGTTTTAAAAAGCGCAAAACCAGCACCTTTGAATTGTCTGCAGAAACGGAACAGCACCCGCTGCAGTGGTTTAAAAATATGTTTCTTTGAAGCCCATTCCAGTTAGCGGCCAAACAGCTGCTTTTGAACTAAGCGAATCAAAAAATTGTAGAGTTGGAAGGGACCCTGAGGGTCGTCTAGCCAAACCACCTGCAATGCAGGAATCTGAAATTTCTGGACAGTCAAAGGCAGCCTTGTGTTTAATGTCTTGCAACAGTCTAATCAATAGGTTGCCAGAACACAGATAAGTGCAGTCAACCTTTCTATCTACATCACATCCCACACTTAGGGCTCCAGTGGACCAAGAATGAACGCAATTCCTTAGAAGTGCTATTCCCACTAAAACAGGTTAAATATCGCCTCACCATTATGGGGGGGGGGTCATATGGAAGTCAGTCGGTGGGCAATGCAATGTTGATGGCCCTTTCTATCCCTTGCTCAATTTTTTTAAAAAAAGTTATGTGCCTTGTAAAAACTGCTGCTGCAAATTTGGCTTCTATCATTTCAAAACATGCACACTATATAAGCAATGAATTATCCTGCAATATTTAGACAGGCCTGCGAGGCTTGTCTTCAGCACATCCTTCTCTACGCACCATTATTTTTTAAAAAAATTGGTGCCTCCTCCAATTGCGAAACAGTGCTAATGAATACCAGCTACCACGTAGACTCATAGTATCCAAAAAGCAAAGTAGAGCCCGATTGTTAACATGTTCGCTGAACAGCTGTTTTGAGAATAACCTCCAAGGCAGTTCTAAAAGTTCAAAGGAGGAGGGGACCCCAATCTGTGCTGCTGCTGCACAAGAGGCAGACAACAGATGAATTTCTACTTCACACATGTCTGAGGGGCTCTCTCTGTATTGGTGGAGTGGACATATTGAAGCAAATGCCAGGTCACGACACATAAAACCCCAGCTTTTAGTACCTGAAGAGAGAGATTACTTTCCTCCTAACACCACCCAGCTCCAGATAAGCAAGAAGCACTGCCCACGATCTGAAGAATTACGCTACAAGACCTACAGAGAAACATGGGCCTCGTGTTTTCCAGAAATCCTCCACCCCCATCAATGCATAGATGATTCCATTTTTTTTAAATTCAGGGGAGATTCTGTAATATTTTATGTAACAGCACAGGGTCCATTGTTTGGGGGGGGGAAGAGACTAAGAGAGGCAGTGTGGTGTTGCAGCTTTGAGTGCTGGATTAGGACCTGGCAGACCAGGGATAAACTCCCCGTTTAGTCATGAGGCTCACAGCGTGACTTTGGGCTAGTCAGTTTCTAAGCCTAACCTACCTCACAGGGTTGTTGTGAGGATAAAATGGGGAGGGGGATAAGATGTAGGTACAGCATCTGGAGCTCTTTGGAGGAATGCTAAGATAGAAATGTAGTGGTAGCAGTAATAATAATAATAATAATAATAATAATAATAATAATAATAATAATAATAATAATAGCAGCAGCAGCTGGAATACCCGGACTTACCATCTTTGCCCTCCCTATAACTTCCCTTTTGTTGCTACTGCTAGCTTCCTTTGGCTACCCCATTGATAAGACCCCCCCAACCCCCTTGGCACTGCATTTAAGACAAGTTAAATAGCCACCTGTCAATGATGCTTTAGTTGAAATTTCTGAATTGCAGGGAGTTGGACTAGATGACCCTTGGGGTTCCTTCCAACCCTATGACTCTAAGTTTCTGGTCCTTTGGAGGACAGCAGGACTAGCTTTGTTGCACAGGTTAGTTTTAGTGGGTGGGTGTGCACGCTAAGTTTGATTTTGCTCTGCATTCACATATTAAGCCTAGATTTAGTTCTTTAATAAATCCTATTTGAATTTATTAAGATGTTCTGTAATAAAAAACCCCTCCAAATGTCTTGTATTTTGACTGTCACTGTGGTTTTATTAATTAAGCAAGATTTATATACCACTTAATCAAAAACATCTATCTCAGTGGTTTGCATGATGCTAACACTGTGAGTGGCTTTGGGCATTGTGGGAAATGACACAAAAAATACCTTTTAAAAATCCCATCAGGTAAATGCAAACCCATGGACACAACTAAGCTAAAGTAGCTCTTGGATCCTGGCCATGTTATTTGTTTGGATGGAGCAACAGCCTTTGATCTGGGAGACCTGCTTTCCATCCCCTTCTCTGTTGTGGACTCACTGTCTGTGACCACAAGGAAGTAATTGTGTGTGTTTTCACAGCTAAAACGAGAATAGCACAAATCTTTTATGAGGGTAAAGCAGAAAGTTACAAAGCCCTTTGTCGCAGATGCTCTATAAATAATAGTAGCCAGCAGATTCTCCTACAATCCAAGTGTCAGAAGAGTGTGTGAGAAATAAAAGCACATAAAGTTTCCTCCCAACAGACATTTATATAACAAAATTAAAAAATGATGCAGGCAGAAGAAAGAAGTTTGCCTGGGGCCTATGTGGTCACTCACTAAGCATTCATAGCAATAGATTTCCCAGTGAGGAAGGACACCGACCCTGGACTTCTATGCAGATGTAACCATTTAACAGTTTAGCTGTTATCAATACTTGGGGAAAGTGCATCTGTTCTTTCTTTTCCCTTCTTTCTTGTGGGGAGTTACACAACAATCACACTTGCTTAGTCAAAGTAGGGTATTGTACACAAAAATATTTTACTTTTCCAAGCAACAGGCCCAGCACTCCTTGGCTCACGAACTAGTTTCAAGAAAGTTTTGCACTTCCACTGAAGCTCTGAACGAAACAGACATCGCTGATACAAAATGAGCTTTCCAAGTAAGCCAGAGCTCTCAAAACGTAGGAGGCTACTGTTTCCACTTCAGTCTTGGAAATGCCTCCCTTTGCCCGTCATTCTTCGGCGCAGGGTCTTGCTCGTCCGCCCTGTACTTGGCTTCTGGGCTTTCTTCCTTGATCCTTGGCTGTGTCTGGCCTGCCTTCCTTTGGTCTTTTTCTGGCTACGGGAATGCAGTGTGGCCGTGAGCGAAGAAATCCTGTAACGGGGAGGAGAAAAAATAAATAAACTCCAGAGCAAACCAGTTCCCAGTCTTCATTTATAAAACGCTTCAACCCCGGCTACATTTCCCACACCTGTTTCTTGCTTCTCCTGTGTCAGGGCACAAGCTGCATGTTCTATCTGGAAGGCACTACTGCTGAAGTTAGGCAAATCTGGCCCTGTATGCTACCTAGATGGGAGATCACCTAGCTCAGTGGTATGAGCATACAGCTGGCATGTGGGGGGGGGGGAGCATCGTGGGTTCAATTCCTGGCATCTCCATGGATCTCAGATAGCAGGGAAGACCCAGGCTCGAGACATGCTGCCAGTGTAGACTGCACAAGGACCAACTGGCCTAACTTGATACATGGGGAGCGTCATATGCTCTGAATGCCATATTCTAGCCACTCCTTCTTGTAGAAAGAACAGGGATAGCCAACGTGGCGCCCTCCAGTTGTTGTTGGGAGCCTCAGCCAACATAACCAATAGTCAAAGGTGACAGGAACAGGCAGTCCAACATTAAAACTCATCGGACGTCTCCCTTTTCTCTGCAACCTGCCAGTCTCCCTTTGTACGTGGAATATTACAGTGGTACCTCGCAAGACGAATGCCCTGCAAGACAAATTATTCGCAAGATGAATTCGTTTTGCGAAAAATTCGTCCTGCAAATCGCGGTTTCCCATAGGAATGCATTGAAATTTAATTAATGCGTTCCTATGGGCAAAAAAAGAAATTTCAATGCATTCCTATGGGAAACAGCGATTCACAAGACGAATTTTTTGCAAAACGAATTGACTCACGGAATGAATTAAATTTGTCTTGCGAGGCACCACTGTAATCAGTTCTCTTTTCTTTCATTAGGACACCCCTTTTCCCCCAACCTCAGTCTACGCAACTCTGACCTGCATAACCAGAGCCCTGTTGGACCAGGCCAAAAGCTCATCTAGTCTTGCATCCTGGTTCCCCACAGTGGCAGGCCTACTATGTTTCTGGAAGACTGCAAGGAGGGCATGAGGGCAACAATCTTCTCTTGCTATTGCTTCCTGCTTACTGGTATCCAGACACATGTTGTGTCTGGTTCTGGAGGTGGTATAGAGGAGGCATCCCCAAACTTCGGCCCTCCAGATGTTTTGGACTACAATTCCCATCTTCCCTGACCACTGGTCCTGTTAGCTAGGGATCATGGGAGTTGTAGGCCGAAACATCCGGAGGGCCGCAGTTTGGGGATGCCTGGTATAGAGGCATAACTAACAGCCACTGGTAGCCTTGTTCTCTGTGAATTGCTCTCATCACACCTGAAAGCCATCTAAGTTGGTGGCTATTGCCACGTCTCGTGCAAGCAGTTTCTGCAGGCTAACCCAAACTTTGCCAACCTGGTCCTCTCAATATGTTTTGGACTGCAACTCCCATCAGCCCCAGCAGCATCTGATGTCATAGGACAGCGGCCCAGTCAGCAGCCTGGGTCAAGAGGCTTGGCTAGATCCAGTTCCCCACCTTCACAACCCCTTTCATCGAGTGCTAATCCTAAGGAAACCCTTTGCAATATGACAGCAAATTGATGCAGGAATGGAAAAGGTCTTCAGAGGCACCAAAAAAAGAAAAAGAAAAAGAAAAAGAAAAAAACAGCTTCGGGAGAAAGGCAAAACTCCAAAACTACAACAACAACAACAACAACAACAAAAACACCCAGCCCCAATGAAGATTGAGCATGTTCAGTGGGCACAGAACATTGGCTGACTATTTTGGACAGGATGTGGGAGAGGGAGGAATGTGAACCGGGCTTCCTGGAACCCTGAACAGGAGCACTGCACACAGCAACACTTTTAAAAAATGCACTTGCTAACATAGTCTTTAAAAAGGACAGGTTACAACACAAACGATGTCACCAATGGTGGAATAAAAACATTCTCATATGAACATGTGTGATGCAGATAGCTGCTTGGACAACAACAGTTTTTTCATTGCCTCCTAAATATTTAGAAAGTGAGTGAATGGCGCTGAGACAAGAATGCCCTCTTGTGGTGCAGAATGGCTATCAACCCTTTCTGCTACATAATGATATTTCAGTATTGAGCCCATGTTGCATTTAACAACACAGTGCTCACTGGTGACCAGGAATTTCATGCAGGCAAGTTCAAGGAGAGGCAGATCTCTCCATTCCTCCTCCAGCACTCTGCTTGGTTTCTGGGCTGGTTGCAGAGGAAGGGAAGACCATCCATTTGCATTGTCCTCTCTGCACCACTGTTTGCTGGGTGTTTTTGTTTTTGTAGTTTTGAAGTGTTGCCTTTCTCCCGAAGCTGTTTTTTTCTTTTCTTTTTTGGTGCCTCTGAAGGCATATATTTACATAGGATTGAGGGGAAGCAGGACCAGAGTATAGTAATTAAAGAACCTGAGAGGGAGATAAGTGGAAGTCTAATATGGGAGGAGGAGATACAGGGGAATAAATAAATAAAGGTGTATGGTAAAAAGAAAATTAGGAATATAGCTGAAATGTATTTTGATTATGGGTATGAATGAATGAATGAACGTATGATTTTTGTTTGCTTGTGTTTTCTTTACGATTACGATTATTATTATTTACATTATATTATGATTATGATTATTTATATTTGAAGTTGTATGGTATCATTTTTATGTTATATTATTATGATTATTTATATATGATTTTGTATGTTATTATTTCTATATTATTGTTTCTTTAGTGTGTTTGTGAATGTATTTTAATTTGAATTCTAATAAAGTTTATTTTAAAATTTAAAAAAAGAAAAGAAAAGAAGAAGACCTTTTCCATCCTGCATCAATTTGCTGTCATATTGCAATGGCCTTTCCTTTCCTTTTTTTGTACTGTTTGCAATGGGCTTTCCTTTCCTTTTTTTCTTAACCAGGCTATGAAAAGTTACTACCTTGCACTTCCACAGCGGCCCCAGAGGAAGGCATTTCCCCTCTGTGCCCACTAGCATGGAGGCAGTTTTTGGTAACTAACAGTGCAAGCCTAACCATTTCTACCCAGGAGTAAGTCGTATCTAGCTCAATGGGGCTCAAATCCAAGGTAAGTAGGATTGCAACGTAACTTATTTACAAGGCTGTCATTAAGACTCAAGGTCCTTGGCACACAGCTGACATTCAAGACAGTTTGTTCACAGATCGGTTTGTGAGTGGGCGATAAAGAGCAAGGGGGAGGGTCTCTTCCAACCCCAGAATTATCTCTAGTCCAGCATCTGGTTCTCACAGAAGCAAACCAGATCCCTATGGGAAGCCCATCAGCAAGGAATGAGTGCAATTAACTAGAATACAGAAGCATGGTTAGGGATGAAATGAGTCGCTTTCCAGCAGCACTTGGGAGAGCCACAGATGTTCTGAACATGGTTTTGAAGGTTAAAAGGTAAGGGGTAACCAATCTTAACTACCTCTGAGACAGGAAAGGATCTCTAGATTTCTTAGGAAAGATGCATGCAGGTTTGCTTGAAGCATCTTCGTCTTTTTTTTCCATTCCAGCATCTTCTCCCTTAAAAAAAAAGGCACCTGAGCCACACAGAAATCTAGACACTGCTAGTGTAAACACATACGAACCCAGGTCAATTTGACAAGTAACTTACTTACTAAGCTAGTTTCAAAATCAGCTACTGCATCAGACTTGTCTTCTTTTGTAGGGTAAATCAGAACTTGCAGCATGGGTGTAAAAACCTCTCGCACATATTCCTTCAGTGTGGTGGCTATCAGTGTGACCTATGACCCAGGAAGCCTCAATTTAAATCAAGGATACCATGTGCAGTTATGCAAGCTCCCATCACCATCTCTAATACTGGCCTATCAAACAGTGCTATTGTGGGTATTAGTGAGATCTAGGATGTTAAATCCTTCAAATACACAGAGCATCGTATGTGACAGTCAGCATGGTGCAGGACCAGGGAGAGCCAGGAACAGATCCTCACTTCATCATTTTATTCTAGCCTACATTAGAGAATGTGAAGCCATGTGTTTATATGAAGATCTATTTTTTTATTTTGAAGAAACAATTCTGATCAAAAGCAGATTTGGGTGAACAGCACAGAGCTTGTGCTGGGCTTTGAAAAAGCAGCTTGTGGGAATCTGGCTGATGCCAAAAGAGGCAAGGACTCAGCACAGAAAATGCTCCTCCCTCCAGCTGTTCACGTTTATCCCAAGTGACTAATGTTGAGGGTTTCCCTTGTCAATAACTGCAGGAGTTGCAAAGCATGTGGCCAGAGAAGCTTATATTGAACTTCTCCAAGTACCACTTTGGACAGAGACATGGTTCTTACTTAGCAACAGCAAGTGGAATACACACCTTCCTCGGCTGTTCACAAGCATATTCCCTTGAGAAACGGTTGGCCCTGAAAACTGCTTACCCTGTTTCTCATATTTTAAGACATACCCATAAAATAAGCCATAGCAGGATTTTTAAGCATTCAAGGAATATAAGCCATACCCCGAAAATAAGACATAGTGATAGGCGCAGCAGCAATGCCAGCCGCGGCAGGAGGAGGAGGAGGAAAAAAATAAGACATCCCTTGAAAATAAGCCATAGTGTGTGTTTTTGTGTGGAAAAAAAAATATAAGACATGTCTTATAATATGAGAAACACGGTAGATGGCTTTTCGATCTTACAAGACGTCTCACGAAATGAAACATTTTCAAACTCGGCTGGTTCAGCTCCATGGAAATTAAATCCAGCTGCAAGATCCAAACTGAATGCATATTCTTCCACCCCCACCCCAATGCCTTCTCTATGCTGAATTTTAGGCCGCAGGCTCCTTGGGGCAGCAACCTTTTTTTCGTGACACACAGATGGGATTGTTAAAAAGTTAAGAGAGATGCCAGTCCTAAATTCCAGTAGTTAGTTAATCAACAAATATACACCTCTAGAAAAAAAATAGAATTAGGCTGAACATACAAGCTGGTAGAGAGGAATTACCTCATTGGTGCTTAGTCCCACCAGGCGTGCTCCTGAGAGGTCCAAGTCACTGATTGTAGTAACAGTGACTGTGTGGTTTGGGTGATCATAGCTCACAGACTCGGTTTGGGATGTTACCATTTGCTCCAACTCATCAGCTTCCTCTGGGAAGATTAATTAAGGAACCCAAAGAAATAACAAGTGTCAAAACAGTTTCTTCAAGGGAACGGATGGAGAATTTAGGGTAGAAACTCTTCTGAGTTCTCAGACAAACTGCTACATATTCTATTTCTTCATACACACAGTCGCTTGCGACTCCCAACTACTGTACTTTTTGTTGTAACTACAGTGGTGCCTCGACTTACGAATTTATTCCGTTCCAAAGGCACCTTCGTAGGTCGAAAAATTCGTAAGTCGAAAAGCGCCATTGGAAACGCGATTTCCCATAGGAATGCATTGGAAACGGAAAAATTTGTAAGTCGAAGCAACCCCATCTAAAAATTGGTAAGTTGAAAAAACCCTATCTAAAACCGCCGCGGTTTCAGTTCGGATGTCGAAAAAATAGTAAGCGCACGGCCATTTGCCCCATTCGTAAGTCGAAAAATTCAGTTGTCGAGTCGTTCGTAAGTCGAGGTACCACTGTAGATGATTTCTGCCACGGCTTTTAGAATTCTAATGAACTATACCAATATGCTCCAGGTGATTTGAACCACAAATCCCACCAGCCGTTCAAGAGGGCTGATCTTTGCTAGGATTCCTGCAACTACATACAATAACCATCCTTCTAAAGGTGGAGAGGGAAAGTCGATCAGTAACACATAACCAAAAAGATGCACAAAATGAACCGCTATCTCCATAGTCTTGACATTTGTAAATACCCGTGCAACACATGTAAAAGGGGATTAATAAATTAAATAGCAGCACAGACAACTTTAACGGTTACACCTTCAGAAAGGACACATACCCAAGGCTTCTTCTCTCTCTTTCAACATCTTCATGTATTCTTTGTGCCTCTAAAAACAAAGAAATGCCCCAAATAATTAGAATGCTTTCAGATAAACAGTTGCTTGGTCTCATCCAAGACATCAGCCAAAACCCGATAAACCAGAACTTGCACGCCTTCTCCTCTGGAGCCAAGGGAGAATTCCAGCATTTAGTTTCTCAGATAACAACACTGTGTCCATCAAGCCTGCAATCCCAGGGTTGTTGTTGTTGTTGTTGTTGTTGTTGTTGTTGTTGTTTTTACTGTGGAGTAAACTAACACAGGTCTGGGCTGCATATCTTGAATGAGATGATGAGTAGGAAAGACAGGGAGGAATAGGTTGTCAGGATAGTGGGCAAGTGCAATTTTGCATACTCTGTGTGGTGTTAAAGGGCACGAAGGGAAAATGGAAGGCAGGCTTCTGAGAAGTAGGACTGAAAGGAGATTCAAGGTTTTGACCAAGTCAAAATAAAACGAGAGGAAGCCTAGAAACAGACCTTTGGAAGAGGGATGAGGACCAGGGTGTGATAAACAACAAGGGAAGTAGCCGAGTCGCAGAGTATCTGCTTTACATGCAGAAGTTCCCATGATCAATCCTGGGCATCTTCAGATAAGGCTGGGACAGAACCCTATTCTGAAACCCTCAAGAGCTTCTGCCATTCCATGTAGACAATACTGACCTAACCGGACCAATAGTCTGGCTCAGTATAAGGCAGCTCCCTAAATGATCTTTTGGGGGCCAAACCAGTCATTGTAGAAATCTCATGTTTCTTGAGAAATCCTGTCTGTCAGGCTATTCTGTTGGTCACAGGCTCCCAGCAGGGATAGGAAACCTGGGGCCCCAAAACAATGCTGGACTCCAAGTTCCATCAGGTCTGGCCAACAGTCATGGATGATGGGAGTTGTAGCCTGGCAACAGCTAGATGGCCATAGGTTTCCTGGCAAAAACAGTTTCTGACCAGGAGGAAACTCTAAGGCAGGCATCCTCAAACTGCGGCCCTCCAGATGTTTTGGCCTACAACTCCCATGATCCCTAGCTAACAGGACCAGTGGTCGGGGAAGATGGGAATTGTAGCCCAAAACATCTGGAGGGCCAAAGTTTGGGGATGCCTGCTCTAAGAAAACTCATTCAATAGTTCCTAGGCAACCATTGCTTCACTATAGCTTCATGAACCATGCAGCATTACTTAATACAGTGACACTTCACCAGAGAATTGGAAAAGCTGACAAAGGACTGATATTTTATTATGTTTGCTTTGAAAGTACCCCCCCCCCCCGAATATATACCTCTTCCTTCATCTTCTTTTGCTCATCTTTCAGTTTCCGTTTTATCTCCTCCACAGCCGCTTTCCTCCTCTCAACCTTACGCTTGTGGAACCCTGTCAAGTAATCCCTGCGAAGAGTAAATATACCAAAGAGCAAGTTAGAGACACTGGAAGAACAACTATCCCCTAGCAGCTCAAAATCCATCTTTCTCAGTCACAATCACCTCATAAAGCCACAAACAGCACAAAACCACCAGCATCATGGGCTCAGCTCCCTTTATAGGGTCTGGCGCACACATGCAGCAGAATAAGGAATTAGAATCTGGGCTAAAAAGATTGTTAAAATACACGTTCCCCAAAAAAACCAGAATTATTTTTGTTGGGACTAATGGGGAAGGAAATAAAAAAAGAGGACCATAGAACAGGCACCCCCAAACTTCGGCCCTCCAGATGTTTTGGACTACAATTCCCATCTTCCCCGACCACTGGTCCTGTTAGCTAGGGATCATGGGAGTTGTAGGCCAAAACATCTGGAGGGCCACAGTTTGGGGATGCCTGCCATAGAATATTCATGTACGCAACCACTGCGGCCAGAGTACTGCTGGCACAGAGATGGAAAACGCCAGACATTCCAACTGTGAATGAGTGGAGGGTAAAGATGGTAGAATATATAGAACTGGTCAGGCTGACTGGAAGAGTGAGAGAACAAAAAGACCAGAAACCTCAAAAAGAATGGAACAAATTTAGAGAATATCTGAGAGCATATTGTAAACCAACAATAACACTAATTGGCCTGACATAATACCTACAACTGTTTTTTTTTTAAAAAAAGAGAGAAATAATGGAGAAATAGACAAAAGAGAAAACGTATAGAAAAAAAAGAGCAGTTAAGAGAAAAGAAGATAGAAAACCAAACGTGAAAGGAGGAGGAAGCTGAGTTTGGCAGAACTTATAAAATAGGAGGTGGAAAAAGAGGTTAATAGCGAAGGGTGAGGGGTAGGGGAATTTGCTGTATTTGTTGTATTAACAATATACAAAGATATATGAATGTTTATGTTTGTTTATGTTTGGGAAAACTTAATAAAAATCACATGAAAAAAAGGAATTAGAATCTGGACAGGGGTAGCCTAACTTGTTATCTATGCTCTAGGTTAGATTACTGCAACATGTTGTACATGGGGCTGCCCCTGAAGGCGGGTGGTTAGTCACAGGGACAAAACAGTCCCAGCATATCACACCGCTCCTGGGTCGACAGCACTGGCTGCCAATTAGTTTCCGGGCCCAATTCAAAGGGCTGGCTTTGACCTATACAGCCTTAAAACGACTCAGGACCACCTCTCCCCATATGAACTGACCTGGACCCTGCAATCATCACCTTCTTCGTATGCCTCCTCCCCAAGAGGTCTGGAGGGTGGCAACACAAGAGTGGGCCTTTTCTGTTGTGGCTCCCCATTTGTGGAACGCTCTCCCCAGGAAGGCTTGGCACATTCATTAAAAACATTTAGGCGCCAGGCAAAAACATTCCTCTTCTCCCAGGCCTTTGGCTAATTACACAATCTATGGCCTTTTAAACCGTATGAGAGGATTAGTGTTTTGTTTGTTTCTCTGGTATGTTTGTGGTTTTATATTGTACACTGGGGAACCTGGGCGGTATAGAAATTCAGTAAATACATAAAATAGGCAGAATGGTCTTTATTATAAAACTCAGTCCAGCTCTATGCCAGTTATACACCTTTAGGCACCAGGCGGCAAACACCTTGCTTTTTAACCAGACCTTTGGTTGATCTTATTGACATCCAACACCCTTTTAGAATGGGGTTTTTGGCCTATAGAGCGAGATGAGTGTCACAACCAGAGTCATTCGCGGCTGAACCTAATGGTCAGGGGTACCTTTACCTTGGGGGGGGGTATTGGGTTACTGCAGGCATCCCCAAACTGCGGCCCTCCAGATGTTTTGGCCTACAACTCCCATGATCCCTAGCTAACAGGACCAGTGGTTGGGGAAGATGGGAATTGTAGTCCAAAACATCTGGAGGGCCGAAGTTTGGGGATGCCTGGGTTACTGCTTTTGGTTTGATTTTATATGTTATAGTCTTGTTGTGAACCGCCCTGAGACTTTGCTGTTTTTTTGTGTTGAATTATTTTATTTGTTTTTTATCTTATATTTTGGAAATTTACATCCAGGTTTTTTTTCCTTTAAATTTTTTGGGGGCCCCCAAGAGAGTGGGGCCCTAAGCTACTGTAGCTAGCTTGTTTAGCTTATACGTAAACCCGGCACTGCTATGTATGCGTTTCCCGCGCCCCGTCGAAGCACACTCCACTCCATCCCCGTCCCGCTGCACGTGTGAACGAGACCCTAGGATCGCGGTGCTCGCGCGGTTTGCTTCCGAGGGTCGCAGCTGCCTCCCGAGGCGAGAGGCAATCTGGATGGGAGACCTCGTGGAGGGAAGCCGCGCCCGTCGCCTCGCGCGGGGAGACAGAAGCAGCTTGCCGCCCGCCCGATTCCCCAGCACTGACCGCCGGTTCTCCTCGTCGAAAGTCACGACCCTGCGAAGCGCCGCCGCGCGACTCTCCTGCTTCTGCTTCTTCTTGCGGCCCATGCTGGTCTCCGGCGGCCAAGGCGCGCTTCTTCCGGGGCCGGACTGCAAACCCCGTCCCAGCCTCGACGCCGCCTCTTCCGCCTGGGTCTTGCTGCAGCCGAGCACAACCGACTGGCGGCGCCCAGCTGCCACTTCAGAAGTAGTATCGCTCCCCAAGCATTGCATAAAAAACAAAACAAAAACGCAATGCAGACTACATATGTGCACGCGACAGATTCGAATTACGTTCCCCTCTCTACCCCTTCACAGAATTCTGGGCGCTGCAGTTTGGTTGGACTCGGTTGGTAGAGCAGCACGAGACTCTTCATTTCAGGGTTAGGGGTTTGAGCCTCATATGCCGAGCAAAAGATTCCTGCACAGCTGGGGGGGGGTTTGGATGACCCCTGGGGTCCCTTTCAACTCTACAATTCTAGGACTCTAAGGGGAAAACTATAGAGTGTCCAGAATTGTCTTGAAGGGGAAAATGCAACGAGAATCTGAGAGTTATAGTGCAGCCTGGTGGCGCCTTCTTAAAAGACTAGCTCAGTTTATTGTTGCAAGAGGCAAGCCTTCTTTCCCTCTGAAAATTGCTTCATGCATCTAATGGAGCGGATCTATAGCCGTAACAAATTGGTTAGTCGAAGGTGCCCCGTTTCTTGTTTTTTTTAAAGACATGGCTGCTGTCCTGGGAAAGGTTTTGGTTCTGTGGTTAACTGCAGTCCTGTGCATGTCTACTCAGAAGAAAGACCCATTGAGTTCAACAGGATGTACTTGTAAGTAACTCTGTAGTACTGGACTGCAGCCTAAAATTGCCAACTACATCAGCTACAATTGCCAACTACTGTATTGCTATGCATCTCCTCTCCTTCAGTAAGCTGATGTTTTCTATTTCTACTACCATACTATTATTATTATTATTATTATTATTATTATTAAAATTTGTATACCACCCTATATCTGTAGATCTCAGGGCAGTTTGCAACACAAAATTACAATATAAAATGCACAAAATACATAATAAAAATAAGAACAAAAACCAATAATCCCCACTACCACCACCACACATTTAAGTCTATGGAGCCCAGTGGGCCTTATTCCCAAGTAAGGGTGCATAGGATTGCAGCCTAAGCTTTAAAAGGGGTTTGCATGCATGCAATACTGTCAACTTAGCATTTTTAGATTATAGCATTGCTGGTGGGAGATGAGAGTCCCAACAACATCTCAGGGGTACCAGGTTGGCAAAGGTTGCTTCAGGGAGCCTTCTAGCCTTTGCCACTGCTTCGTTCTGTGGGCTTGGTCAAGCTACAATCTCTTGTCTCTTAGATAAGACCAAAGGGAGTGTTTGTGTAACCTTAGGAGCACTCTTAAGAATCTTTTTAACAAACAAGGGCATAGTAACGAATGTGGGTTGTGCTGCATTTTATCACTTTTGTGTGCTGCTTGAGTTCCTTTTTCTCGGGCTTGGCCTTTAGCCCTGCGAGATGTGGAAAAACCGGTTTTTATGTTTAATCGCTGCACTTCCCTTAATACCCACAGGCACAGCGTCCTTTGCCGCTGCTGTTGCTGCCTCCGCCTGCAGCTAACACCTCAGCCTCGGCTCCTTTCCCTTGCAAGCATTTTCTTACCACTCCAGCTGCCTCACACAGAGGCAGCTGTGTCTCTGCCGCTCCCTCCCTTAAAAGAGGAAAAAAAACACCCTCTAAAAGTTCTCCAAATTTACCTCTTGTGCAAGGTGGACGTGTGATCACAGGTACCAAGGAGGCAAATTTCCGCTCCGCCCCGGAGGGTTCTGAGGCATTCCAGAGATGATGGCTACAGAAGATGGCAGGAATGTGAACACCCTCAAGGAAGTGTGGAGCAGAGAAGAGAATGCCTTGTGTGCAGATTGCGGGGAACCTGGTAAATCAATTTTTGAGGCTTCAGGGCAGACGTGGAGGACAGCTAGCAAACGTGATGGACGTCTGCAGTCAAAGAAATGACCGTTCCTTGGAAGGAGTGGCGGGTTGTGGGGAATTAATGAAGGAGAAGCAGCGCTGTGCCCTTTGGGGGCCAGGCAGGTTTGGGCATTGTGCGCTTTATCTAGCCTGGAGCTCCTCCAGATAACTTGCGCATTGAGCACTCATCCTGATCTGCTTGCACAAAGCTTCCATGGAGATTAGATTATATCTGGTCTTTGCTGAGTGTTCGTTCTGATTTGTTTGAGGGTATGTTATAAGACAATGAGCATTCATCCTAAAGTGTGCGCAGGGCATTCATATATATTTCCATTAATCATTCATTCATTCCTTGCTGTTTTAAAAGTGAGTTTGTTGTGCTAAGGCAGGGGTTTGGGGACCTCAAGCCTGGGAGGCTGGCTGTGGCCCCCTGTACCTCTCTGTTTAGCCCTTGCACCTTTATCAGGCCACACCCATGGCTTCACCCCCTGAAGTGTTACTGGCTGATTGGAAAGTCTTCTTGGATTCTAATAACGGTCCCGCCATGTGACATGAAATCCCAGGGTGGGCCACAACGAAGTAAAATAACGGCATTTAGAAACAGTTTTAAACAAATTTCCGTCAGTGAGGCCTAAAATGTATGCCTCTCAAGGGTCAATGGCCTTGGTGAAGAACTGCATCTTCAAACCCATGAAGAAAGCTTGATAATGAAGGTGACAGAAACATCTTTGTGGTGAGGGAATTCCATCACTTGGGGGCTGCTGCAGAAAATGCCCTCTCTCTTGCCTTGAGTTTGGGGCTGTCAGGATGGCGGATGGAGAGTGGACCTTAGAAGGTTGGCCTGGAATGATTGTGGCAAACCTAAACTGTGCTCGGGTTCTGCTTGTATAGGATTACTACAGGCCTCTGGCTGGTCACTAAGAAGAGGGTGATGAAGAGCCTTTGTCAGCATCCAGCAGGACTCCACTTATATATTAGTCAAACAAGGCCGCTCAAGAACTTTTTTTGGGTGGTGGTGGTGGTGTTCCAGCCTGTTTATTAAATAAATATAATACCCAGTCTCCAACCACTGATACACTTTTATTCCCCTTAGACCCTGACTGGGCCTCCTATACTTTGGGAGTCTTCCTCTGCTTAAACTGCTCAGGGATTCATCGCAACATCTCTGACATCAGCAAAGTCAAGTCACTAAGGATGGACCACTGGGATGAAGGTCAAGTGCAGGTGCGTCTTGTGTCCCCAAGAAGCTACTCACTCGATGATATATTTGCACAGGAGATGCAAACGATTCCCCCCTCTTTTCTCTCAAGAATGCTGGCAGTAAAGAGGGAAGGGAAGAAAGGAGAGCACGAAGCTTCAGAAATGTAAGATGGAGGATGAGAAAAGGTTGAGCTCTCCTGAGGTTGCTGTGTCAGGGAAGGAGGGGACCCCTGGGGCCTTGTAGAGGTCAAATGTCATGGTGATGTGGCTGGTGCATAAGCGTGGAATAGGAGAGATAGGGATGTGTGTTAGATGCAGAGTCACTCAGGTGGCCACAACCGTGTGGCTGACTCCTTCCTCTCCTCCACCCCAAAGCCTGGATTGCTTTGTGAGTGTAGCAAAAGGGTTTGAATTGTTTGTCACAAATCTGAAACAGTGATCTGGGGCCTAGCCACAGATCTCATTAGCAGGGAGTTCAATAGCAGCAGGATTTTGTGATCAAGAACAAAGCTTGCAAACTGCCTGAAAGTCACTGGTCCATGCTGAAGAATGAAAACATTTGGGTGCCAGACTTATAGACATGCAATTTTATTATGTGTACTTGTTTTTAATTTTTGTTGATTTCATCTGTATTTTTGGATGAGCATTTTATATTGGGCTGCACATAAATCATACATTTTAAACACCCCCCCCCAATAATCTTGCAAACTGCAGTTTTTTTCAGGGTGCTGAGAACTGTAGCTTTGTGATGGGGTAAATTACAGTTCCCATGATTGTTTTGGAGGGGGGGGTATATGCTTTAAATGTGCTTTCAATCAGTGGTTCCCAAACTATTTCAGGCCACTGCCCTTTTGGTTCAATAAGCTCATCCCCAGTGCCCCCTACCCTACAAAAAGCATCATTCAGAATAGTGGTTTGCGTGACCCACCAAGGCCAATAATAGAACCATAAAATTCGAAACAGTAAAAGTTAATTCAAAATCCAATTGAAACAATTTAGTTTAAGTAATTCAGCAAAATTGATGAACTGGATCGAGTGATACCAGCTTTTGAAAGTCATTTAACTAGAGTCTTAGATACATTTAGTAACTATTTCACTGTTCTGCAAATTCTAAATGCGTTGGATGGGCTTGATGAAGTGATACCAGTTTCCCAGTGTCTGGTTTAAAGTCACGTAGCAAGAGTCTTAAATCACCACCTTTAGTAATCTGGAGTCTGTTTCATTGCTTGGAGAGAAGTTGGATGACCACACTTAAAACCACGTTCCACCGAATATGTTGTTGGAAATGCAACACAGAGCTTTTTGACCACTGTGCTTAGAAATTTCCTTCTGTAACCAAACCTCTTGGTATGATTTCTTAAGCTTTGTCTTCAGCTCAATGCCATTTTGTAGCTCAGGGCTTGTCCACCTGTTAGATGACTGGCAGGTAGGTGGTCTCACCCACCTGTCCAAGTTGACCTGTGTGGGGTACAGGCTGGAGGGGTCAGTGGAGAATTCAGTCCTGCTGGCTGCAGGGGTCTCCTTTGTCAGTATGTTTCCCGCTTGGAATACACTGGGAAAACTGCACCCAGCAGGAATGAACCCTGTCCATCCGCTGATATCACCCAGTAACATCAGATGATTGACAAGTGGATGTGGTTTGGAGAAATTGCCTTGCAGGCCAACTTGGACCCTTTGGCAGCCCAAGGCTGGCATTCAGCCTGGAGGTTTTTTCCTCCCCACCAACCCACTCTAGGGTCTAGTTGGAGGACAGCTTTGCAATGTGTAAAATGGCCCTGATTTCATTGATAACAGAATCCCAGAATGTGATTTCAGCCTAATCTCCCCAGTTCATCACGTTCTGATTTTGGGAGACAATTAGCTGCACAGACAATGGATATTGTGCAGAGTTGTAGGTGGCAAGGCTCTTGAAAATTTTAGGGGTGGTACATAAAAGTAGGACCACCCAGGAGAGCATCTCTGTCAGCTGATCCCAGGTAGCTGGGGCTGATGGGAGTTGGAGTGCAAAACATGTGGAGGGCACCAGGTTGAGGAAGGCTGGCTTACATGAAAAGTGTATGAGCAGTAACTTGTGCATCTTCCCCTTTTTAGTTTTTGATGCAGCACGGGAATGCAGTGGCCAAGGCAACGTATGAGGCCCATGTTCCTATGTACTATTACCGCCCAGTCCATACTGATTGCCAGTAAGTGCCGAATCTCCATCTGGAAAGGGACAAAGGGTGTGGGGTTGTGCATTGCAAGATTTGTCTTACCTGTCACTATATCATCTCTTGCGACTTCCCACAGAGTCCTGAGAGAGCAGTGGGTACGAGCCAAATATGAACGGAAAGAATTCACGGAGCCAGGAAAACATCCGCCGTATTCCAATGGTAATCATTCTGCAGTGGAATCAATCCCTCTGAAAAGCTAGCAGCCTTGTGACCAGTGCCAGATTTATGTATAAGCTAAACAAGCTATAGCTTAGGGCCCCACTCTCTTGGGGCCCCCCAGAAAAGTTTAAAGGAAAAAACACCTGTATTTACATTTCCAAAATTTAAGATAAAAAACAAATAAAATAAAGCCAATGTACATACAGCAACAGTGTTTTGTGTTGTGTAGGTTCCTATGATGTAAGTAATGCGCCCCGCCTGCTCCCCAAAATATCACTGGTTTGCTAATTTCTATATATAGGGCGCCTACATTCTGCATGGACGGGTTGCATGGCAACATGTGCAAATGGCTTTAGATACCTATTTGGTCCATAAATTACCATATAGCATACATTCAACACAAAAAGCAGCGACAGCTGGATGTATAAAGGGCCCCATTACCTTCAGTAGCTTAGGGCCTCATCAAACCTAATCTGGCCCTGCTTGTGACAGGTGTTTTTAGCGGGGCCTATCAAGATCCTGGGGTTCTTGTGACTGCCCCCGGGATGCCAGGTGCAGATTCAAAGAGTTTTAAAGAGAAAGACAATTTGGCACATTGTCTTCCCTCCTTCAAACTCCTGGAGTGGGTCATGAAATGACATAATCAGGGCTGCTCACCAGAGGAAATGGTTTACCTGTGAAACAGGAAGAATTGTAATTCGGTGCTTGTGGCCTGTATGTAGCAAAGGGTGTGAAAACAGAGTGGAAGACCATCTCTCTGTGTGAATACTTCCTCAGTGGGGGCAGGCAGAGCAGTTTTGAGGTCCACCTTCCACCCTTTTAGAACTGAAGTACTTATAGCATGGCTGCTACTTTTTCTTATAGCAAAGCCTCCCCCCCCCAAAAAAAAGACTTCAGAAATTCAATGATGCTTTTTTCTGGCAGCGTTGGAGGAAAGGGCTACCTGCTGAATTGTTGCTGTCACACATCTGTAAAAAGACACAAGGAACGGTCATAGGAAAAGTGGAAGCTAGAACTTAAGTAGCTAGTCCTTAATAACACAGATCAAATAATTCCTCGATCATCTCTCGTCTAGGATGTCTCTCACCCTGACGGCATGGAGGAGAATGCACTGTGCTAAAATATGTAGACTTTTGGAGTAGAATGATGGAGGGGTTTGGTCACTGTAGGGCAGTATGTATCTGCTGTACAGAAACGTCAATAGTTCACTGGCAGGGGCCATAGCTCAGTGGCAGAGCCGCACTATTGCATGCAGAAGGCCCCAGGTTCAGTCCTCTTGAGATCACCAATTAAATGATGAGGGAGAAGGTGATAGGAAATACCTTTCTCTGACTGAGACCCTGAAGGACTACTGCCAACCAAAACAGAGAATATTGGGCTAGATCAGGCTTCCTCAACCTCGGCCCTCCAGATGTTTTTGGCCTACAACTCCCATGATCCCTAGCAAGCAGGACCAGTGGTCAGGGATAATGGGAATTGTAATCTCAAAACATGTGGAGGGCCAAGGTTGAGGGAGCCTGGACTAGATGGACAAATAGCCTGGTATAATCTGTTTACAAATGCACTAGGTAAGTGAGATGCAGGAGCAACTACATAGGCCTCTTCCAGACAGCCTTTTCATTGAGCATTAATCCATATTTGCTTGCATAAAGCCTAGGCAGAGGTTAGGCAATGTCTGGTCTTTCTTTATTGAGTATTTGTTGTGGTTTGCTTGCAAGGAGGTTATGTGGCTGAGCATTCATCCTCCCGTGCTTGCGTGGTGTGTTTGCTTCTTCCCCTTAATCATTTGTTCATTCCACACTTTTCAGTGCATTCCCCCATTGCTTTCCTAGGTGCAAAAAGTCGTGTGTGTGTGTGTGTGTAAGTGGATTTTTTGCACTAGGATGACAGGGCACTTTAATCCACTTCAGTTGCATGAACCTAAATTCCCAGTATATGCTGGAATTTCTCCCACTACATACTGGCAGTCTGTAGGCAACCCTGATACAGTACATGGCAGCTTCCTGTGTGTCTTGGGCTGCCTGATGTCTCCATTCTGGCCAGGGCATGTAAGCTCCAACTTGCATTTTCCTCCTAGGATTGAAGGAAGGGATCCTGTGGAAGCGAGGCAGAGACAACGGGCAGTATCTTCCGCGCAGGTTTCTGCTGTCCGAGAGAGAGGGCTGTCTCAAGTATTTTGTCAAACAGGATGTGAGTAGCAATCTACTTGTGTGAGTGCATCCCTGTGGGAATATTAGGGATGTGGATTAGGATATATTATTAGATAGATCCTATCCAAGCTTGTGTTAGCAAGCTTCCAATATCAGCAGAGTGACATTCCCCTTTTGTGCGCAGCAAAGCGTGAACGTTAGGTTTGCTAAAACCTGTACAATATTACACTTCAATATTATACTTCCTGGCAAATCCCCTTAGTCCCTCTTAAAAGAAATACACGACACAATAGTATTAAAATAAGATAGAGTTTACTCACATGACATCCTGAGTTAACAGCATAATCTCAGAAAGGCAGGCTTACGTAGAAAAGTTACAAATAGCCTACTTAGTAAAGTGAGGCTCCATCTGGTCTCTCTCTTGGCAGCAGGCCAAGAGGGAGAACCATCCTAACTGGAGATTCTCTGGAGATGTGTTCCCGTTGAAGGAGAAAAGGCTAAGAGAGAGAATGGCTGCTGGCTAGGGGCGTTTTTCTGCCAGCTAATCCATCTCATCTGCATATCTGGAGGAACAGGAACTGAACTTAGTCAGGTGTCCCTCCAGGTGAGTTCCTGTTAGTGGACACTCTAGGAACTGTTGTGACTTGTCTGCCCCAGTGTTCCATCCCACAATCCCAACCCGGAATGGGCAACCTTTCCTACAGTCTTCAGAAGGATGCTTCAGAATTTTCTTTGCAGTGCCGTAAGGAAACCTGAGTTGCCCTTGCATTGCCCCTGTCATCTCACATCTCTTCACACTTTAAACTGTTAAGGGCCTGCCCCTGTTTTTATTTTTGCCTATGAAGCTCTGCAAGATCCCTTGTGCACCAGTGTTGTTGTATAAATACCAACATTATCTTCTTTGCAGGCCAAAGAACCAAAAGTAGTTGTTAAAATTGACACTGTCAATGCCACGTTCCAGCCAGAGAAGACAGGGAACCCAAATGGCCTGCAGATCACCTACCTGAAAGAGAACAAGACTCGCAACATCTTCCTTTATCACGAGGATGGCAAGGTACAGGGGCCTTGGCTAGCAGTATGGTGTGGCACTGTAGGAAATTGTGGAGAAAGCCTGGATTTGACAGAGTCAGCGTCTTCTATCAGAAGATGGTCTAGATAGGGAGTGACACAGGTAGATCTCTGGGTGATTCGCAGTAGGTCAGCATTGGTTTCTGACTCAATAGCTTGACAACAGCAACAGCAAAATGACTTTATCCATCTAACTGGGCTGCTGAAATGAAGAAAGCTAAACAGGAGTGGTCTTCTGTGCGAAAGGCTTGTGAGCCTAGTTTCCGTTCTGGTGCCAAAAACATTCCTAGGTTCAGAAATGTGCTCAGAAGCAGCCTTTCTTCAATATCAACTGCATGTGTTTTGCACCTGGCTCTGGCTAGTGGGTCTTAGGGGTTCTAATAAAAAAACACAAAGTTGACCCAAGAAGCCTGGGGCCTGCCCACATCTCGCATAAATTGTACTAGAGGTCAAAGTCCGCCATTGGAGACAACCCAGATCCTTCTTGCTTCATGTCTGGAAATCTTTGTGTCCAAGGCAGACTCCCTTTCCTCATCTCTCACACCATCTGAACTTAGCAATGGCTGCAACAGCTGCAAATTAAATACAAGTCCTTAGCACTGCCAGTAAATATGGCCGTGGTAGGAAACCATTGTGGGGAAGGATGCTCTTTGGATTATTATGAATTCTAGCTGTGGGAGATGTTCACTGATGTTGCCCAGGAACTTTATTCAATTGGACTTTGGGTTCCTCAGTCACATGCTGCAACCTTACCAGGAAGGAAGTTCCATAGGCATAGGGGATTAGACAAATTCATGGAGGATAAGGCTACCAGTGTTTACTTGTCACAATGGCTAAGTTCTGCCTACACTGTCGGAGGCAGTGTGCCTCTAAATACCAGCTGTTGGGGATCACAAGTGGAGAGGGTGCTGTTGCATTTACATTCTGCAGGTGGGCTTTCCGTGGGTTTCGCCGCTATAAAAGCAGGATACTGGTCTAGATTGGAGCTGGCTTTTCTTAGAAACCAACGAGATTTGCTTCTGAGTATACCTTCTGAGAAGACAGGAGTGCCTGGCGTGCTATGGTCCATGGGGTCACGAAGAGTCGGACACGACTAAACGACTAAACAACAACAACAACAACATACCTGCTTGGGGGTCAGGCTTCCGGTTCATTGTTCTTTTGTGTGCCCTTCCTCTATCTAGGAAATTGTGGACTGGTTCAATGCAATCCGCGCAGTACAATTCCACTATTTGAAGGTGGCCTTTCCTGTTGCCAGTGATCAAGAGGTAAGGAAGTTATGGAACAAGATTGGGCTCCTTCAGGCAGCCTGTTTATCCAACATTCATCCTGATTTTCTTGCACAAAGTTTGTGCAGAGATGGGACTATGACTGGTCTTTATTGAGCATTCGTTTTGATTTATTTGCAGGAAAGTTATGTGACAGCAGCATTCATCCTGATTGTCATGTCAGGTGTTTGTTTGGTGTTTACACATTGCCTTGTTTATCCCACACTTTTCAGTGCATTCCATTTCTTAACTGCATTTTTTGCAGTTGGTTTGATTTCTTTAAAAGTGGATCTGTTGTGCTGGGGCAACAGAGCACGTAAATCCACTTTGACTGCAGAGACCTAAATTTTTAACATGTGCTTGAATTTCTCCTGCATAGCCTGCTTTCAAGGCTGCACTACAGACTAACTGACTTCCTAGTGTCATTGCAAATCGAATTGCTTTAAGCTCTTTGGCCATCTTTGACTCAAAGTGAAATTGGGTAGAGTGTGTGTTTTTGGTTGGGACAGCATTAGGCATTTTGTGTGTGGGGGGGGGGAGCTGGCATGTTTGGCTGGACAGAACTAGTTGTTTTGATACCTTGGGTAAAAATACGTTTTCCCCTACCCTACCCTACCCCACCCCATTTCCAGTCTATCCAAAACTTTGATTATGCATATTGTTTGAGTGTCCTCCCAGCCATTTCTGATAAGTCAAAAGCTGTCCTTCTGTTGCAGCTCAAAAGCCGGCTGACTCGGAATTTCCTGAAAGAAGGCTACATGGAGAAGACTGGGCCCAGGGTATATCAATTTATTTATTTAGGTTTCTATATTCATTTTAAATCTCTGTTCATCTCAGAAGCTATTGGGAAGTGACAATATGTTGTTGCTTTTTTTTTTAAATCACCTGCCCAAGGTTTAGCCCAAGAGTCAACTATCAGCAAAATGAAAACAGCAAGAAGGCATCTTGTGAGATTAAGGTTGAGGCAGTCACACTGCTTCACTTCCAATCATTACATCCTATATAATAATGTCCAAGTTGTCCCTGCGTCCAGTTGTCCGGTGTGTCCCTGGGGTACTGCGCATGGGCCCCAGGGACACAGGGATTGGACAGCAGAGACGACGTACACACACACGCACACGCTCTCCCCCCCCACCCCTCTGCCAACTGCCGCTCCCAGCCGGACAAGCGCCTCAGTGTGCTTGCGCTAAAGAGCGAGGAGGAGGAGGAGGCTGCTTTAGCCCCCTTCCCCCCCTACGACCAGCAGACCAAGGGGCTCAGTACCTTGGATGCCGGTCTGGTGGGACATGACGGCAAGCAGCCGCCAGGAACTGCCGCCTCTCGGGCCAGGGGCAAAGGCAGGAAGCGGCGCCGGGGAAAGAGAGCCGCAACTCAGCGCCTCGCTTGCCTTCGCCCCGGCGGAGGCTCCTTCGGGCCAGGCAGCGGCGCCAGGACTCGGGCCGGAGACACCGGCGAAGCGGCAGAGACACCGGGAAAGCGGCAGAGTCACCGCTGCCATGTGCAGCTGAGGAGGCGGCGGGCTGAGGAGGGCGGCCCGGGCCGAGGCGGCGGGCGTCGAGCCGAGGGGGCCGCCGGGGAGGCCGCCTCGAGCTCCGGGCTCCTTCCTTCCTCCTCCTCCTCCAGCAGCAGCAGCAGGAGCGCGACAATGGTGGGACCCCCTCCTCCCATCTCCCGGCAGCTCCGGCCGCCCCTCGCAGCTCCTCACGGGCGTCGCCATAGCCTCTGGCTGGCTGCTGGAAGAGGAGGAGTAGGCTCGCTGGCCCTGGGATCCACCCACCGCCGCCTCCTTTCCGCCCCTTGGCTGCCTGAGCCCCAACACCTCTCCTTTTCCTAGCGGCGCCCATGGTGTCCTGGCCGAGGAGGTGGCACCGCGGCCCCGGCTTCTGCCGAGACACGCGCTCTAGCGCCCGTTTTTAAACGGGCTGAATTCCACTGGTATCCCATAATATTTTATACCACAAGTGTTCTGGTATATTTTTGTCCTGCTATGGTATCTTCTAACACACACACACACACACACACACACACACACACACACACACACACACTCCCCAGACAGCTTTAATGTGGTAGTACTGGGGAAGCATTGTAGAACAAATTAAAGTAGGGAAAAAACCCACTACTAATGTTGTAGAATACAGTGGTACCTCTGGTTAAGAACTTAATTTGTTCCGGAGGACCGTCCTTAACCTGAAACTGTTCTTAACATGAAGCACCACTTTAGCTAATGGGGCCTCCTGCTGCTGCTGCACGATTTCTGTTCTCATCCTGAAGCAAAGTTCTTAACCCGAGGTACTATTTCTGAGTTAGCAGCGTCTGTAACCTGAAGCATTTGTAACCTGAAGCATTTGTAACCCGAGGTACCACTGTACCTGCAATAAACAACAGCCTGGGTGGGCCCTCTTAACTCTGTGCTACTAGGGCACATGTGATATAGGAATTGATTTGTGTAATCTCAAAAACTTGTAAAAGTTGTGCAAGTGACAATAAAGTACAGTGGTACCTCAGTTTACGACGACTACCCGTTCTGGGGAGCCGGTCACTCCCCGAGTCCGTCGCTCGCTGAAGGCACACTTCTGCGCATGTGTGAAGCGTCGATAGAGCGCTTCTGCACACGCGCGCACTGCGCAGATTGCTTCTGCACATCCGTGCGCGCGGAACCCAGATGTAATCCAGGTCCACGGCAGTCGTTCTCTGAGTTTGTCATAAACGGCAGTCGCAAACCGAGGTTCCACTGTATTTCAATTTCAATGCACTCCTAAAGTCACTTTTGAAGATTGACCAGGAGAGGGCTCCAACCTCTTGTAAACACCTCTGGTTCTTCTGCAGCAAAAGGAGTCTTTCAAGAAGCGCTGGTTCACTCTGGACCACCGAAGGCTGATGTACTTCAAGGATCCTATGGTAAGCCAGCAATCGGATTGCCCCTTATTGCCTCCTACTTTGCTCTGCTCTCAGTTCTTTACTATGTTACACTGTCTTCCAGCAGATGAATAGACATCTTGTGTTGCTTGAAACAGGAGCAGGGTTGCTGACTATCACACCGGCTCCTGTTGCCATGCTGATTTAGGAACCTAAAGTTTTAATGCTTGCTTTCTGCCCGTCAGACTTTCGTTAAAGCTGGGTTTCCCCCCCTCTCTGACCAGTGGCAAGCTCAAAACAGGTGCAGAGAGACGGCTCCTGAAACCTTGAACTGTTCCCACGGGATGGCCCCCAACTTGGACGGCTTTAAGAGAGAGTGGGAGAAATTCATGGAGCAGACGGCGATCGGTGGCTACTAGCCGTCATGGCTGTCCTCTGCATCCATGGTTGGAGGCAGCAATGCCTCTGAATATCAGCTGCTGGAAACCACAAGGCATGAGGGAGTGGTCTTGTGTTCAAGTCCTGCTTGCAGGCTTGGCACTTGGCTGTCTACTGTGAAAACAAGACACTGGACTGGATGAGCCATTGGCAGGAACAGAGAACCAGGTGTTCTTGGACTGTAGCCCCCATCATTCCTGACCACTGGCCATGCTGGCTGGGGATAATGGGACTTGGCCATTTTGGCACAGTCCATCATCTTCATCAACCATTCGTCTCTGGTCAGGACTTTGTCTTCTTTCCATCTCTGGCCCTGTAGTATCCGCGCTGCTGTCATTGCATACATAAATAATCGTTTCTGGTATATCTGCACCTAAAATTCCTAATAAAAAAAGCCTCTGGTTGACGGCCCCATCAGAGTTTTCATCCTGGTCCAGTGTGTGCTCTCGGTTGCTAAGGCGCGTCTCCCATTTCCCTCCTACCTTGCAGGATGCTTTTGCGAAAGGTGAAGTGTTCGTAGGTAGTGATGGGCATGGATATGGTGTCCGGCAAGGGCTGCCAACCGGCACGCAGGGCACCTTCACCTGGCCGTACGGCATCACCATTATCACACCTGACCGGGAGTACCTCTTCACCTGTGAGACTGAGAGGGAGCAGCAAGAGTGGATTGCAGCCTTCAGGCACGTTATAGAGCAGCCCATGACACCCCAGGAATATGCAAGTAAGTGTCAGAAAGACTTCCTTCTTGGGCACTTGGGTGTGTGTGGCAGGGATCTATATGGAGAAGTCAAGCGCTGTCACCCTCTCTTGCTCCAGACCAGAGGTGCAGCAAGTTTTGGGAGGGCCCTCTGCCCTCCACCTGCATCACCACAACCTTCTCTCTCTCTCATATATAACATTCCTGACAGTAAGAGCTGTTCGACAGTGGGATTTGCTGCCAAGGAGTGTGGTGGAGTCTCCTTCTTTGGAGGTCTTTAAGCAGAGGCTTGACAGGCATACGTCAGGAATGCTTTGATGGTGTTTCCTGCTTGGCAGGGGGTTGGACTGGATGGGCCCTTGTGGTCTCTTCCAACTCTATGATTCTATGATTTACATTTCAAAATACTCATTTAAGCAACCTTAAATCAATGACTTCCCTTCTTCTCTTTCCGTGGTCCATTTTGCATGCCATACATCCCCTGCATATTTTACATGAACTAAACCATTCTGTAAACCATTGTTACATCCATCAAAACTTATTTACCCTGTTGAATTTATCTTAATGCTACCAGCGTTTTTTAATGCACGCAATTCTCACCCATATCTTCAGTAAACATTTCCCAGTCTTCTTTAAACGTACATTCTTCTTGTTCTCTTATTCTGTATGTTAAATCTGCAAGCTGCGCGTATTCTATCAGTTTAAGCTGCCATTCTTCTTTAGTTGCTCATTTTCCATTTTGGGGCTAACGAGCCGCAGTAGTAGCATACATAAATAGTCTTTTTTGACACCAGGGAATTTCCCTCTGAATTATTCCCAACAAAAAGGACTCTGGGTTTTGTTTTTTTTTTAATGTACTTTTAAAACGGGATGCAGGTGGTGCTGTGGATTAAACCACTGAGCCCAGGGCTTGCTGATCAGAAGGTTGGCGGTTCGAATCCCTGCGACGGGGTAAGCTCCCGTTGTTCGGTCCCAGCTCCTGCCCACCTAGCAGGAGCGGCTAGCAGCGGCTTTGTCATGCTGGCCACATGACCTGGAAGCTATACGCCAGCTCCATTGGTCAATAATGCGAGATGAGCGCCGCAACCCCAGAGTCAGTCACGACTGGACCTAATGGTCAGAGGTCCCTTTACCTTTACTTTTAAAACATTTTTTTCAATTCATTATATATCATTTCCCAATACCCTTTTACAAGTCCACCACATATGATATCATATCATATCACACCACAACACTTTCTCTTCCCCGCCCCCGAAAACACATGTACATGTTCAGCAGGCTCAGATGAACAGCTTTCGTACATGCTCACATACATTGCAGCATTTTTGCTCTTAAAGCAGCACAGGGGAGCGGGGGTCTCCTACATCAGCCCTGGCCCGGAGAAGCAAAAAATTCATCTTCTCTGCCTCTCTATCTTCTTATTTCTCCATGTTGCAGCTAACTCTTCTTTTTACAGTGAGTGTGCTGCTGCATTCAGAGCAAACGGTTGCTCCCACTCTCTCCAGTGCTCAGGCTGCCCCTGGACACAGCCACACCTGTTTGCTTTGCTTGCAGCAGTGCCTCAACTGTATTTTTTTCTAAAGACACTGGAGACTGTCAACTATTGTGGGGACATTGTTTTAGGAAACTCAGAGGCTGCAGGGCCTCTGATCTGTGCCCCAGAATCTGGTCTTATGGGTGTTTCTGTGGCTGACCTCTGGAAACCCTACCCTGACTTTATTGTGATTTTACCAGGCACTGTCCACATCCTTGAAAGCTTGTCTCTGCACCCTTGAGAACTGGAAACTTAAATTAGAAGATAAAACAAAATCTGCATTCCTTGTGCCCAACACTCAATTCTGTTTGAGAATATATGTAACTGCAGAACTCGTCCCTCCCTGCTCTGATGCCTCCTCTGTTTTCCTACAGTTGAAGCTTATTTCAAGCTGAAGCCCTAACATCTTTGAAGGTGAGAGACTTGCTGCTTCTCTACTTGTTGGTCTGCCCTCTTGGGAAACACAGGGTTAAAGAACGCATCCTTTCTCAAAGAAGCTGCTTTGCTATATTCCAGCGCCTCGTGGTTGGGCTCCATTTGGACAGCAGAGCTTTCTGCCATTTTGATCAGCAACGGATCCAGAGGGAAAGCGCAGGGGCTGATCAATTGAGGCATCGTTTGTCCTGTCCCACCATAGGCTTGGCAGGCTTGCTTTCTATTGGTCATGCTATATGCAGGGGCCCTCCTCTGTGGCTTACTACTGCTTGCTATTGGTTGGCTGCTGTCTATTCAAGGCTTCAACAGGAAGACAGAAAAAAAAACCCACTCATCAAAACAGCTGTGTGTATATGTACCAAACTGATGAGTATTTTATTTTGCTCCTGCTTCTACTGTTGCCCCATGTCTCTCACTCTCTGGTTATTCTGATGTCCTAGCTGCCAGGCTTCCCCACTTTGCTATCTATTCAAAGCCATGATAAACCTGCCATCTTTCTCTTGACTTCAAGTTCCCTGCAGCAGCGCTTGTCTTTTGAGTTCATACTGTTGCCTCCAGTAGAAAAACGAGGACTGTCATGAGTACAGAGACTGTTCTGGGTGGTCCAGTCATGCATGCCTCCCTCTTAAAACTGGCCAAGAAACACACACACACACACACACACACACACACACACACACACACAACTTATCTCCCCAAAGCATCAGACCAGCCAAATAATTTCAGGCAGATTGGTCAAAGGGTATCAGTTTTTTATAAGGCATATCCTCCAAGGTATTCCTAGTTTTCAGTGGAGAACCACCTATTCCTCTGCTTGTAACTTGGCATGATAATTTTGGTGTACCTTTTTTAATAGACCCCATTTTATACCTGACAGATGCATTGATCTCTCTGCCTCTTGTCCTCTCCACATCAACTTTCTGTGACCTGTATAAGCTGCTCCAGACTATTTCTATTTCTTCATCCCAGCGGAAATGAGTGAAAAATAATCAAATGAAATATGTTGTTGTTGTTCTTGTTCAGAACTCTTCCATTTGAATTCACATATGCTGTCCTAACTAAACCGAAAGAAACGAATGGGGCTTGTTCCTTTCATTTTCCATTTGTTTTCCACAATGAATATACACCCCTACTCAAGAGACAGCTATAACAACACAACTTATTCTTTATAGACAAGTTCTTGGGGATTCTCGCCAGCCTGCTTGGCCCTCTTCTCTGATCCAAGATCTCTGCAGTTAGCAGATGAGCCTGCCAGATGAGAAAGTGGGGGTCCTAGCCCTCTCTGCCAGATGAAGAACTCGAACTCAGGTTTCTCTGTCTGCCCAAGGCAAGGGTTAAAGGTCCAGCAGGCATAGGAGCCAACTCCTAGGGGCTGAGGTCCCTTTGCCCCCCCCCATCAAAAGATATGAGGGAGCTATCCTCCCCTCCCCAAGTTGATGGGCATTGCCATTCAAATAGTGTGTGTGCTGTGTCATGTGATTGATTATCACATGACAGGTCAAATGCATGGCTAAGTATGAGCTGAGACATTGATCCAACAAGCGACACTCTCCCTCCCACTATTTTCTTTTGAAGAGCAGGAAGGGCACAAGCCTTAGCATGGCAAATGGCAGACATTTCTGGTCTTGGCAAGCAAATGGAGACACCTGCTAGTGAGTTGAGCCCATGAGGTTTGTTGGTGTCAGCAATGGCATCTTCATGTCCTTTGTGTCGGAGGAGACAGCTCAGCATCAGACTCACTCCCTGGAGGAACAGTTTACTGATAGGAGGCACCAGAGTCCCTGTTGTGACGTGGGGTTTGTGATTTCAGCTCTCTTGACAAAACATGCTGGAGACAGTTCTCTAGTAACAGCTCTTTATTAAAGTGAACAAGACTGAAGACTGAGGAGAGGAAAGCTACATTTATAGGGACAGGGGACTAGCTAGGAAGGGATACATTTTGGAGGGAACAATATCAAGCAATCACAGTGCTGCCTTTTGGAGGAAACCAATAAGACAGAGGATCCAAATACAGCAGCTTAAATGAACCAATAGTAGCTGTACCCTCTGGGACCAAAAGGCAGTTACTTTATCCTAATGCAAATACAGACAATAATAATACAGATATAAAATCCTTTGACTCAATACACAACACCCCTCCCCCCCTAGTGAGCACAGCAGACGTAATCCCTCAGGTACTGTGGGGTCCTACAACTTCTACCTGATCTCCTGACAACAGGTGTTGCAGGTTCTGGATTGGCTGTTACCTGTGGTGGAGGGGCTGCTATAGGGGTTTCATCAGGAACAGATGGAGTCCCAGACATCTCAGGGTCCCCGACCTGTACCTCGTCATCATGAGGACTAGCAGACCCTGGTTCATTTGCTGAAGCCCCTGGTGACTGTACCTCTGGACCATTTTCACTCTGGTCTTGCAGCTGTGGGTCATTAGCCAGGGATGAATTATCTGACTCCTCCCTGCTGAGCACCCGGCGCCTCAGCTGATCTATATGTCTCTTCCAAACTTGCCCATTTTCCAAGGTCACATAATAGGACACAGGTCCACTAGCCCGGGTGATCACACCGGCCACCCACCGCGGACCTCGTGAATAGTTCCTCACCCAGACCAGATCTTCAGGGGCGAGATACCTTGTTGTGTCAGTCTCAGCCTGGGGGGTTGCTCTTGAATTACGGTTTGGCATTTTATCTGGGTGGACATAATCCAGCACCGTTACCAGTCTTCTACCTAAGAGCAGCTCGGCTGGCGACTTGCCCGTCGCAGTACACGGCGTCGCATGCTGCAAAAATAACATTCGCGCAATGCGAGCCGACCAGTTACCCTCCATTAAGCGCGCAATGGATTCTTTGGCTGTTCTTACCATGCGCTCAGCCTGCCCATTGGAGGATGGGTGAAAGGGCGCGGATGTGACCCCTCTTATAAAGTTATCAGCCAAGAATGCCCTGAATTCTTGGGATACAAAAGCTGCCCCATTATCTGATACAATGGTCTCAGGTAACCCGTGGGTAGCAAACAGCTGCCTCAACACCTTGATTACGGCAGCTGATGCCATGCTAGGGACCATCGCCACTTCTAACCATTTGGAATATGCATCAACGATAACCAAAAAGACCTTCCCTTGGAATGGCCCAGCAAAATCTATGTGCAGCCGGCTCCAGGGAGTCCTGGACTGCTCCCACCAGTGGACTGGTGCTCTGGCCACATCTGGCCGCACCTCTTGGCATGCCTTGCATGTTCGTACCCATTGTTCTATGTTCTGGTCCATTCCAGGCCACCACACATAACATCGGGCTAGCGACTTCATCCTGACCATTCCCGGGTGTCCCATGTGAAGCGTCTCAAGAACCCTGTTTCTCAGTGGTGCTGGGATGATCACCCTATCTCCCCATAGGAGACAACCCTTATGCATGGACAATTCGTGCTGCCTTGTCGCATAAGGCCTGAATTTTTCTTCATGCGGACCACCTGGCCACCCCCTCCCCACCCAAGTGAGCACACGGGAGAGAACAGCATCTTTCCTAGTTTTCTCAGCTATATCCGTAGCTGTTACAGGAGCCCCCGGAAGTGTTTCTAGCATCATAATGTGCTCCGCCGGAGCAGGATCCTCATTGCTCCCGCCAGGAAGGGGCAATCGACTCAGCGCATCAGCATGGCACAACTGTTTCCCCGGCACATGGGTCAAGGTGTACTGGAACCCATTCAGGAATATTGACCAACGCAACATTCTGGGGGAGAGAATTTGTGGCGTTTGTTTGTTTGGGTTGAACAACCCTAACAGTGGTTTGTGGTCCGTTTCAATGGAGAAATGGCGACCGTACAAATAATCATAGAACCTTTTGATTCCGGACACAATAGCCAGTGCCTCTTTATCAATTTGAGCATAGTTGCGCTCTGTGGGCGACAACGTACGGGAATAGAAAGAGATGGGCTTTTCCGACCCATCCGGTTCCCTATGACTCAGCACAGCCCCCAGACCGTATTGAGAGGCATCACATGCCAGGACCAGCGGCTTTGACTCATCATAATGAGCAAGGACGCTCCTGCTACTCAGCATTCCTCGCAAGGAGTCAAAAGCCTTCTGCTGCTCCCGCCCCCATCGCCACACATTCTTTTTCTGCAATAGTCTATGTAATGGTTCAGCTACCGAAGCTTTCTGGGGTAAGAACGAATGATAAAAGTTAATAAGTCCCAGGAATGACTGCAACTCCGTCTTGTTCTGTGGTCGTGGTGCCTCGATGATGGCCTTAATCTTAGCATCTGTGGGGTGGATGCCTGATGCATCAATTTTAAACCCCAAGAAATCCACAGTTGGCACCCCAAAACTGCATTTTTCTTTTTTCAGTTGCAACCCCACCTCCTTGAACTTGAGCAACACTGCACGGACACGCGCAACCAGTTCCTGTGGGTCTTTTCCAGCAATCAAAACGTCATCAAAAAATGGCAAGACCCCCGGCAGACCTCTTAACAGGCGTTCCATGAGCCCTTGAAAAATCCCTGGGGCCACACAAACTCCGAACTGTAATCTGTTAACTCTGAACGCCCCTTTATGTGTGACAATAGTCTGTGCTTCCGCTGATTGTGGGGTTACTGGCAGCTGTTGGTAAGCTTGTGCCAGGTCAATTTTGGCGAACACCTTGCCCCCAGCCAGTTTAGCCAACAGATGTGATACGACTGGAATGGGGTATGAGTTTCCCCTGAGTGCCTTATTGATAGTACATTTGTAATCTGCACATATCCTGACTTCCCCATTTGCTTTAAGGGGCGTGACGATTGGAGTCTCCCACTTAGCAGAGTCCACGGGTGAGAGAACTCCCTGCTTGACCAATTTATCCAGCTCTGCCTCGATCTTGGGTTGCAGTGCAAATGGCACTCGCCTTGGTTTGAGTCGGATTGGGGCCACACCGGGGTCCAACTCGAAGTCAACTGGGGGCCCTTTATAACAACCCAGTTTTCCATTAAAGAGACCAGCAAATTCCTTGCATAATGCCTCGCTCATCTCAGGGCAGGTTTGGATTGAATTAAGCCCTGAGATACTCAGTCCCAGGGCGGGGAACCAGTCAGTGCCCAGGAGACTGGGGCGACTGCCCTTCGCAATCACCAGTTTGAGTACAGCCTGTTTGTCCCGGAACTGTACTCTCACGGCACACATTCCCATAACATGGATGCGGCCTGCTGAGTACGACTGCAAGGTTGCCGGAAAGGGCTCCAGAGGGGGCAACTTACCCCTGGGGAAGAACGTCTTCGCGGTCTGGTCCGACACGATGGTGAATGCGGATCCGGAGTCCACCTCCATGTCGCACTGCTGACCCTCAATCTTCACCTTGACGTGTGCCTTGCCTTGCGCTGGAAACTGCACGGCCCTCCCGTTGATCTCCGTTACGTAGTGGCAGTCCTTTAGAAAACAAGTTGCTGTGGGCGGTCTGCGATGCTCCAGTCTAGGTGCTCCTGTCGCTCCCGACGCCGCCGATCTACAGACCCTGGCGATGTGACCCGTCTTTCCGCACGTCCGGCAGATAGCATCCCTGAAACGACAACTCTTCCTTTCATGGTTTCCGCCACAACCTGGGCAACTGCCTCGGCGATCTCTGTGCACTGTGCAGGCCTGACACACCGACTCGACCCCACGGACTGGGCTCTGGCTCGGAGTAGCCTCTAGCTCGTCCATGGCATGCGCAACTTCTATCTGTGGCTTAGTGGCCTTGCGACTGGCATCAAGCTCCTCTCTTTCATAATTCTCCGTGGCGGTGGCCTCTTTCAAGGCTGAAGCAAGGGTAACCTCTTCTTTAGCCACGATGCGTCTTCTGGCTTTCTTGCTGCTCAGACCACCAATAAACCGATCCAGGAGAGTCTCTTCCAGATTTTGGAAGCCGCAGTGCTGAGCGAGCTTCCGGAGTTCAGCCAGAAATGTGGATACAGACTCCCCAGCATGCTGCTGCCTCTTATGGAACTCCATCCGCCGGGCCATCTTGGTCTCAGTAGGCGCCAAGTGGCTTGTTAGGCAGGCAAGAATATCTTTGAGAGATGTCTCACTCAGCTTCGCTGGAGCAAGTAATGCCTTGGCCAGCTTGAAGGTCTCGGGCCCACAGTAGCTCAGGAATGTGGCCCTTCTTTTGCTGGCATCGGTGATCCCTTGAGCCACTGCAAAGAACTCGAAGCGTTCGACGTAGTCTTCCCAGGTGTGGGGCTCTGATGGCTGGAAGGGCTCCAATACCCTTGGACTCTCCATTGTCCTAGCGGGCAGGGTCGTCTTCTCAGCTGGCCAGTGAGTCTTGTTCTCAGCTGCAATCCGGACTCTGAGGCAGGGTTGTGTTTAACCGCTCCTCAGCATTCCGGATCCCACCTTCGTCGCCAGTTGTTGTGACGTGGGGTTTGTGATTTCAGCTCTCTTGACAAAACATGCTGGAGACAGTTCTCTAGTAACAGCTCTTTATTAAAGTGAACAAGACTGAAGACTGAGGAGAGGAAAGCTACATTTATAGGGACAGGGGACTAGCTAGGAAGGGATACATTTTGGAGGGAACAATATCAAGCAATCACAGTGCTGCCTTTTGGAGGAAACCAATAAGACAGAGGATCCAAATACAGCAGCTTAAATGAACCAATAGTAGCTGTACCCTCTGGGACCAAAAGGCAGTTACTTTATCCTAATGCAAATACAGACAATAATAATACAGATATAAAATCCTTTGACTCAATACACAACAGTCCCATTAGAAAGTGCTTGGCTAGAGGTGCCTGATGCCACAGGGGCAAGACAGCTCTCTGACGACCCACCTGAACCTTCTCCAGGCTACCTGATCCCCTGACACTCCTCCTGCCCAGACATTTTGCCTCCCTCACCCCGTTCAGACCCTCCCCCCAGGTTATCCAGCTCCCTGATCTCTTCCTCTTCAGGATTCAACTGTCCCCTCTGCGACATCCCTGCGAGACTGATGACAGTGGGGAGGGAGGGCAGCTTTGCAAATTGTCTCAAGTCCATGTTTGTATTTGCAACCAGGCAAATCTCCCAGAAGCAGAGGCAGATTTATGGGTTTGCCCAAATTGAGCACCGAGCTGAGAGGGCGTCACAGGGAGTTCTGCAATAATGGTGAGCGATGGAAGGCAGGAGGGGGCACCAAATTTTGGCATTGCGCTGGGCACCACTGAAATGTTAAAGTCTCCACTGCCAGAAATGGGGGGTAGATTTTTTCTGTTTCATGAAAAATGACTAGAGATGTATTGGGTTGCATGTGAGCAAGGACATCGTGTGTGTGTTTTGGGTTCAAGAAGATGAGTTCTGAGTGGCTCAGTAAGAATGCTGGAAATGTTTGTAGGAGTATTATTTTGTTAAACTGACTCCAGAAAGAGTACTGTACTGAAACAATCAGTTACGCTGCCAAACCCTTTCCAGTTATGTTTTCCTCTCAGCTGATCAAGCTGGGCTGATAGAATGGCTCATCTCGCACCAAATTGCCAAGGCAGCTGTTTGCAGCTGGATTTTCCCCTAACTGTGTTTGTGGAGCTTAAGAGGAGGGAAAATGGCTGGCTAGAGAATTCCACTTAGTGCTATTGGAGATCCCTGGCATTAGCATTACTGCTGACTACATGGCATAAACTAAGGGTATTGTTCCAAGCCATGACATGCAACCAAAAACCTCACTGCAAGCGTGTGCATGCCTCCTTACACGTTACTGGTAAGTAACAGCCAACAGTATAGAGCTTTGTCGTTTTTAGTTTTTATGCTGTGGGCCCAGGGATGGGGAACCTCAGGTCCAGGAAACAAATGTAACCTTCCAGGCCTCTCGAGTCTGGTCACCTCAGAAGGCTCCCTTGGCCACTCCCCGCACTGGCCTCCCTCCACACCCTGAAAGTTTTTGTCTGACCGGAATGTGCCCTTGAACTCTGACAATGCCGCTAGGCTATCTGGACAGAGGATGGAGAAGGGTTTGTGTTAAACTATCCTAGAGGTCAAAGATGAAATGTACATTCATTTGGGCCACCCACTTTTGCTTCTGGCCTTGCCTGCCACTGGAATGTGGTCCTTGGACAGTGGTCAAAAAGGGTAAAAAAGGAAAAAAAGGCTGATAGGTTCCTCCCCCCCCCCCCGCTGCATGCCTGTTGTGTAGAATTGAGAAGTGTCCTGATTTTGATCAAGATAGGGAAATTGCTATAATGTTTTAAATTTAAAACATTCCTTTGGAAATATCCAGAATGTTTAAAACAAAACAACAAGCAAGCGGCTGTGTTGGTCCTTCATTAATATAGTAAAAAAGTAACATTAACATTTGAGGACCAATTAATGTTGTAAACAGCTTTTATAAAGCTGTTTATGTGCTTAATCTTTAAAGCCCATTTGAAACACATTCTAACTTCAAAGAAGAAGTGTGCATGCACACGAAAGCTCATACCAGTGACAAATTTAATTGGTCTCTAAGGTGCTACTGGAAGGGATTTTATAAATTTTGTTTTAACTCCAAAGAGTTCTGGGCACTGTAGTTTGTCAAGGGTTGTTTGGAATTATAACCCTGTGATCCTAAAAGTAAAATTAAAAATGAGATGCTGTCCCTTGGGTTTTTGACTGCCATTCATAGGTGACTTGATACATGTTAAATGCAGCTGGCTATGCACACACATCCTTGTGTGTTGTTTCTACTGCAACAGGCAGATATTTGCACTGAATGCAGCTACCCCTCTGTAACATGTTCATTGCTCCCCTTCCAAAATTTCTTTTTTAAAAAGGAACTTATCTCAGAGGATTGTTCTCATTCCCAGCCCCTATTTGACCCAGTTTCTTAACCACGTCTCTATTAATTCAGGACCTTCTATTCCTCTCTTTATGGGGTTGAGGGCAGAGAAAGGAAGCAAGCAGAGGCAAGGTTAAAAATAAAAAACCCCAAAGGAGATACAGACAGAAACGGGAACGTTGAAGAGAAAAGAATTCTGGAATCTGCTGGGTGGTCGCACTACAGCGCCATTAGCTATTGCTGAGTGTGTTTGCACTTGAGTGTGAAGCCATGAGTCAGAGATGCTCCACCACTCAGCGGCGAATGATGTTTTTGAGGAGGGCTGCCGTTGGGAAAGCACAACTGCCCTGCATCTCTTGTCAGGGACAAGAAGACGGGAAAGAAAGCATCTTGGCTGCCGTGGGGCTGGTTTTATTTGTGTCAACAAATGCTTGATGACAGAAGTCGCGGAGGGCCAGCTGGAGAGAGTATGAGAACTCTGCAGCAACAGAAAGCAGCAAGAGGATGCCATGCCATCAAATCTGGAAACGTGGAACGGATGTGCCTTCAAGAATGGTAAGATGAGCTTGGAATGCAATGAGGACAGCCATCCCAATAGCCTACATAATTCCCTATGAGGCTCACCAACCCACACCCAAGTGATTTTAGTTTCTTCCCATCATCCTTTGCCTCCCTGCCCAGCCAAGACTGTCAAACACACACTTTGTGTGGTTGGTAGTTCCTCTTAGAACCAGAGTGCCTCAGCTATCCAATGACGACGGAGCTCATCGAAGAAGCTTCATTGGGCAATTTCTCCTATGACGTGGAGCGTGGAGAAGAAAGTCCTGTCACCAGGGCCTTGGGCGCAGTCCTCCTCCTCATGTGTCTCTTTGGGACGACAGGCAATATCTATACACTGGTGGTAGCGTTTGGTGGCATGTCTGTTCGCTCGGTGGGTTCTTTGCGCATCTACGTGGTCAACCTAGCCTTAGCCGATCTGCTCTACCTTTCCACCATCCCCTTTGTGGTGTGCACATATTTCGCCCAGGACTGGTTCTTTGGGGACGTGGGCTGCCGGTTTCTGCTCAGCTTGGACCTGCTGACGATGCACGCCAGCATATTCCTGCTGACGGCCATGAGCGTGGAGCGCTATTGGGCCGTGACCAGACCCCTAAGGGCCAGGCAGGCTGGAAACAGCTACCGCAGGCTGGCTTGCGTTGCCGTGTGGCTCGTCTCGTCTTTGCTTACGGTGCCCATGATGGTCATGATCCAGCAGCGGGAGGGCAGGAGCCGAAAGCTCATCTGCTTTCCCACGTGGACGCCTGGCGCTTTCCGAGTGTACCTCACGGTTTTGTTTGGCACAAGCGTCCTCGGTCCTGGTTTGGTCCTGGGGGTCGTGTACTCCCGGCTTGTGCAGGCCTATTGGGCTTCCACAAAAGTCATGTGGTCACCTGTGGTGAGCAGGGCCCTGAAGCAGAAGCTGTTTCCCAGGATCTTCAGCATCATCGTAGCCTACTGGGCCTGTTTCGTACCATTCTGGGCCTGGCAACTCACCAAGCTGTACTGGCCAGAGGACTTGGAGATCGGGCCGACCGCCCAGGCTTACCTCAACTTTGGCGTTACCTGCTTGACCTATGGCAACAGCTGCGTCAACCCTTTCCTTTATACCTTGCTCACCAGGAATTACCGCGAGTACATGGCCGCTCAGGGCAGAGAAAGGCCACATAGGAGGCATGCTTTCTTCAAGAAGAAAACGCATGAAACGCCCCAAGCAGAACATGTGTCTATGGCAGAGGGAGAAGGGCTTGGATAAAGGAAGCAAAGGATGGCCACCAATAATCTACCCCAAGGATGCCTTTGCCTCTGCCTGCACATTCCAATTTGGAAAATTGGAATAAAATGTATTTTTTTTTTAAAAAAAATAGCTTTGGAGAGCAGCAGCAGCAGCAGCAGCAACAAGGTGGGAAATAGTGACTGCAAACTTCGCTCTGGGAACCTGCATGTTTGGTTGTTCACACTAAACCATCGTTTGGCTTAGTGTTGTTTTGTAACTGGGCCATAGTGTATACCAGAGGTAGGAAACCTATGGGGCAGATTTGGCGCACCAGGCCATTTCCCCCAAACCACACTGACCTGACCTATAGCTGCTGTTTGGCCTGGCTTCTAATTTTTCTGTGCAATTCTGTTTAACCTTCTTCTTTTCTGCAGATCAGTTTTCCCCAATGTAAAGTTTTGTATGTTATTTTCATTAATATATGTATTTTTATGCACCCGAGTACATACGTTATGGCTGGAGAAGTGCCTTGCAAGATTTGAAGCAGTGTAAATTTCCAAGGTTGGCTGTGTGTCAATGTTTGTGTTGTTTCAGAAATTGCAAATTGGGTAGGTTTGCCTTTAAATGCGAACTGAACTGAATTTCTCCCCATTCCTACCTATAGCTCCCAATCGAGACAATGAATGCCATTTGGAAGTCTTTGCATTGCAGCTGTCCTGTAATAAGTACAGCCAGATCCATAGCTGCAGAAATCACATATCCTTCCCCTGTTGGCTCCTGTTTTCATTTCCCTCTCCTTCATCTGTTGCCTTCCTTGTGTTGACAGCTAGACTGTAAGCCCTTTGAGGGCGGGGACCTCTCCTTTGATTCTTCAGTTTATTTATATGGATGATGCTTTAATAATAGTAGCAACAAACATTCTGTTCTCCCCCCCACTCCCAAATAAGCATGCATTGTGATCCGCAAGCAGCTTTAGTAGCCAGTGTAGGACAAATTATTGAGGACAAAATGATTGCAGCATACAGGAGGCAGAAAAGAGATTTCAGCAACAATGTTAAGGGCGAGTGGGGAGGAAGGAATCCAGTGATGATCTTTGGTGCAAAAATAGATGTTTCAAATACACAAATGTCTCTAGTTTCGTCTGTGAAATATTGGCACAGCATGAGACCAGCTTAGCAACAGCCAGAGAAAGAATGTCTTATGTGGCTGTAACATACCTCATAGCAGGAGAACTTCAGAAGGCAGGAAAATATGTGGAGAGAGAAGGGTTGGGAGGTCACACTTTCCTGTGACTAACAGAGTAGTTTGTAGAATATAACAAGGCATTTAAAATGTTGGTAGCTGATCCACAGCAAGGTGAGTTTTTTCTACTGCACACATATAAGTGCTTGTTGCACTAGATTAATCTACATACAAGAGTTAATAAGTTTTTAGTGCTTTATAAACATTAAGAATACAGTCCTGCTAAATGAAGAAAAGCAGAATTCTTTGCAACTGTCTCAGCTGCAGACTGTCACTGTTTTGTGAGAGGGACTCAAAAACTTGTAGGTTCCTGAAATCAGAATGGATTAAAGAGGTCTGCCACTCTGGTGCAACAAAGCCAGTTTTTAAAAATGACATAAAAACCCTGACTTTTTGTGGTTTGAAAAGCAACACCCCCACTGTAACGGTTGTGCAGAGGATGTGGTTTTGTCTGGCATGCCTTTTCTAAGCTCAGCAGCACAGTGGTATGGCAAGCACCACCAGCCACATCCCCCTCCAAAATGATTCTGCTTGCCCTTTGAGATCTGTGGAGGAGGTCTGTGTGGTGCATATGGGCAGGGCCTTTTCAGTCATGGTGCCCAGACTTCAAAACTCCCTCCCTCAGGGTGCCTGTGTAGCTAGCAAAGACTGCATTGTCTGCAGGCATTCGCGTACTCTGAGGCTGCAAACATCCTATACATTTAAAACACACAAATTCCCAGTGGAACTTTGCTCAGGGTGCTGGGAATTGTAGTTTTGCGATAGGTAAACTCTAGTTCCAGGATTTGTTGGGGGGGGGGAATGTGCTTTAAGTGTATGGTGTGTATGATGAATTCAGCAATGCAGTGGGAAATTCAAAAGTGCAGAGTCCCTTCATGGTAGCCACACCCCCTGACAGCCACACCCCTTCCAAGATTATACAATAATCTTAAAACAATACATTAATAATAATGTTTTGCATGTTTTGCAATGATCAATGTAGATCTCAATAGGTTGCCTTTCAGCTGCATCAACTATTTTCTGTGTGTGTATATCAGCAAATGATTTGGACTGCTCTATCTCCTTCTGGGGTGACTTAAGTTGCGTCTCCCTTGACATTCCATTGTGCATAACAGAACTTACACACCGTTGAGGAACCTGTGTTTTTGGTGTTCCTAAATGCTTAGCTTTGAAGAAGAGGAGTTTGGATTTGATATCCCGCTTTATCACTACCCTAAGGAGTCTCAAAGCGGTTAACATTCTCCTTTCCCTTCCTCTCCCACAACAAACACTCTGTGAGGTGAGTGGGGCTGAGAGACTTCAGAGAAGTATGACTATGCCAAGGTCACCCAGCAGCTGCATGTGGAGGAGCGGAGACGCAAACCCGGTTCACCAGATTACGAGTCTACCGCTCTTAACCACTACACCACACTGGCACACTGTACAGTATGTTCTTTGGAGCATACAGGGCAACTTCTCCCTGGTGATCTTCCCTAGGAGCCAGTCCTCCATGGCTGACTCACCTCCTTTCATTCTGGCTGACTCTTAAGCATGACAAAAGCTAAGAAGTTCCCCTTTCATGCTGATTGTGCAGTTCTAGGATGCTGGAGACATGGTCCCTTCTGCAGAAATAGTAAAGGGTCTCTGACCCGACCCGACCCCACTCCCCACGACCCCAGATCTGAATGAATTTGACCGGGCTTTACTCTTCACTTTATTTCCCAAAGTGCTGTGCTTTTTATTATGTTTTTCTTGAGGCTTTTATTGTGTTCTAAAATACAATTGCAGGAGACCTCTCCTTAAAAAGCATGCATATATATGTATGTATGTAAAATAAATTATTCACGGGATTGTCTCCCACCAATGCATTCTCAGCTGATCCACTGCCATTAATAGACGTAAGATAGTCATTAACTTCAATGGATCTACTCAGAGTATGACTACCATTGGCTACAGCCCAAGCTAAATAAAAACACTACCCGCTCTTGCACCTGATGACCCCAGTAGGTTTATGCGTATTTGTGTGTTGTGCACACCTTTGATGCAGCGATGGTGTCTAAAACCATGTGAGCAGCACCTGATGGAGGAGTCTCATCAACTGGCCAAGCAGGCAGTGTTGGCTGGTGCAGGGAGATGAGCAGTAGGTGGCGCTAGAGCCAATGGGCTATTCTAGTTTTGTCCCTATCATCCTACAAGGGCAACATGGAGACTAAGGAGAAGGAAATTACCAGGCGTGGCTTTACCCCTTGGACTTGTTATAAGAAGACAGGCAGATGATGCTGAGTGCAGACTGAGGTTGGAGGGATGGTGCCCCATTTGCCCCCCCCAATCATCCTCCACTGCTTCCAGTGGCTAGAGAGGTCAGACTTCAGCATTCTGCTTAACTCCTCCCACCTCTCTATGGTTATTGGGCGCAGGCTATATTAAAACAATAAAATAAAGAAATGAAATGTGCACCTGCATATTTTTTTATTTAAAAAATCAGAATTGTGGTTGGACCTGTCGGAAGTGTTGGCTCTTAGGTCCCCCCCCCAAAAAAAATTCCACAAGGGCATCTACTACTACTGACCACAAACACCATCTGTCTCCATGGCAATGATGGCCCTGAAAGAACCACGTGGCAAAGACTCAGAAAGACACACCACCAGCTTACACCAGAATTCAGCTGTGTTTATTTTGCTGCCTTATTAAGCAGGAGAGGTGAGCAGGACAAGACTGGGAGAGGCACTTAACCGAGAGAGATGCCTTTGAAGTTAAAGTCGCCTTCTACGCAAATATATTCAATGCCTTCCAAGTGAGCTCCATTGGGGACCTTGAACTGATGGTTGCCAGGCAATGTGATGGACATCTCGTTTTTGTCATGACTGAAGAACACCTGAAGGAGAAAAGAAAGAAAGAAAGAAAGAAAGAAAGAAAGAAAGAAAGAAAGAAAGAAAGAAAGAAAGAAAGAAAGAAAGAAAGAAAGAAAGGGGTGGGTGGGTGGGTGGCGTGGTTTCAGCACCACCCATCAGTTATCCCGATTCCCAACTGCTGAGCACCACCCATCAGTTATCCCGATTCCCAACTGCTGAGAGGGATAGCTCACTTGGTAGAGCATGAGACTCTGAAATCACAGGGTCATGTGTTCAAGCCACATGTTGGGCAAAATATTCCTGCATTGTTTGGGGGGGGAAGGTTGGACTAGAACTAGATAATCCTTGTGTTCCCTTCCAGCTCTTCTATTATTCTAGTTATCAAGCGACTGGACTGGAGTTATGGCTGCTAGTGGAAGATGCACATCTATCCTGGGCTTGCTGGCTTTTGACAGAATTTTTGGGCCTTTTTAGGACTTGAAGAAGCAAAAGTCCAGCAGGTAGTGTTTCATTTCCATACTAACAGGATTGGGATCCTACTCCCCCCCCCACACACTGAGGGCTGTTTTCCTTCCTGGGCAACTGTTTGGGGGGCCACAGGCCAGTGTTGGGTGGGACCTGAGGCAAAACAGGTGACACAAAACAGGTAAATGTCACCTTTGGGCAGCAGGCTGGTTACTAGGCACAGACTTAACACACCTGTCCCTAGCACCCACCCAGGAAAAGGCAATGTCAGAATTTGAGGAAACATTCAGCCAGGCCAAAGCACATGGGAAGGGTGTCAAGGGTTGTGGCCTGGGGATCTCTATCATCTGCATTCCAAGGCAGCTCCACCTGTTGAATGTTTGCTTCTCCTTTAGCTGCTAAGTGCACAGACAGGAATCTGGAATTGGGGTGGGCAGGGAAGCATCACCTCAGTTTGGATCAGTTGCATAGGAACAGGGCCTGCAGTCCAAACCTCAGCAGCACCTCCATCCCATATTCATGCACTGCGGAGACCTCCATCCATGCCGCTTTCAAACGTGGCTTTATCGCCTCTCCTTATGACACTTCCCCACTCAAACCCACAAGCAGTCCCTCCTTTTCCCTGCCACAACCTGTGCAGATCTGAGTCTCACCTCCGTACTGCTGGCCTCTTGGAAGGGGAAGTTGGACTCCCTGTGTTCTTGGCCCCATTTCCCGTTGATCCTGGAGTTGCAGACAATGGTTCGGATGTCCCCGTGAGCATCGAAGCGCGGGTTGAAGTGCAGCATGATTTCATTTTCGCCTTTGCCCAGGTTGATGACAAAACTGAAACAGGCGGCAGAAAGTTAATCGCAAAGCCCTCGTGTCTCAGGGATCCACCGCTACGCTCTTCAGATGCTCAGTGAAGACTGGGTGCAATCTAAACGCATACAAGCACACATCCCCTGCAGTCTTTGTGCTAGCAAATCAGGAGAGACGTTCAATAAACAGGTCATGTGGAGTAGCCCTTAGGGCCTCCACATTTACTTCAGAGTTGCCCAGAGAACCACAATGGCAGCCGCTCCGCGCTCAGTCCCACCTGAAGCAAGTTGGTTCACTCCCTGCTGCATAGCAGAGCTGGATCTCTCTCTGGGACAAATGGTGCTTTTTTTCCCACAGAGAGAAGAGGTGCTGGGGAGTGATTTGGAGTGGAGAAACAAGCCACTCGGTGGGGAAAGGCCTTTCTGCTTTAAATGATGATAAAAAGCTAGCTTTCATGAAAAGAGGTGTTTGTTCCCCTCCAAGACAAGCTGCAATAGCAGAAGTTGCTTCACAGACTCATAGAATTGGGCTACGTAGACGTTGCCCACTTAAAACTCAGCAAGGTCATTTCCCTCCCCTCACTGTGTTTCAAGGCGCATCAGTAGACTTGGATTTGTTTCCAAGTTGTCTGTCCACACGTAGAAGCCAACTCCTAGGAGCTGTGGTTCCTTCAGCCCTCCCCCCCCCCATTGATGGGCATTGCAGTTCAAATTGTGTGTGCGCACCGCATCTTGTGAATATATGGGGCAGGGCCTACCTGCCCCCCCTCAATATTTTACTCAAGTTGGCACCTTTGCAAGGGGGGTGGGACTGCCTCTGTACGTTGTATTATGGTTTACATTTTCAAATTGGTTTGAAGCTGGCTTTGGACTGGGGAACACGTCAAGCCACAGTATTTCACAAGAAGCTACTCTACGTTGTGGATATCACTGTGTGTGCAGGCATTCAAGAACCAGCGGTGGGAGCACAATGGAGCTACAGTACATAGTCATGTGTACACAACTGTGGAGATCATCTTGTGGGGGCAACCCACAGGCCACCAGATGTTGGATGGCAACTCCCAGCCAGCATGGCAAATGGCCAGGGGTAATGGGAGTTGCAATCCAGCAACATCTGGAGGGCTACAAGTTAAGCTTCCTTGATCTAGGACCATCCCTCTGCTCAGTTTCTATTCGTGGAAAAAATGCAAGCTGCTTCTACCTGTCCTAGAGGCAAGTTGAAGCAATCCCACAACACCTCTCCTTATTGAAGAGCATTATCTGCCTCTTTTGAGTGATCCACCCTACCCTTGAGGCGTCACCATGTAGGTGCAAGCCAGGGAAGTTTGGGGAATGAAAAACTAGGAAGCTTCACTGATGGTATCACAAGGAGAAGGGAAGAGTTTGGGCATGTTCACCTTCGAGTGTTCCCAGTGATGGAGCCAAAATCCCTCCGATTTGGCCCTGAGGCCCCCTGCTGTCCAACCACAGACCTCCTCTTGCATTGCTGGAATTTCCCAACATTTGCTCATTAAGCCCTCTCTTTCAACAGTTACAGTTCCTCATATAATGAGAATTCAGAAGAAACAAAGGCAGCTCCAACCCTTGTCCTCTGGAAGCACTAGAACAACCTCCTGTGGCTAGATTTCACTGCTGTAGCATGTGATCATGCAGCAGACAGAAAGGGGTGTGGTGCTGTCTCCCCGCTACTGTACTGTCTTTTTGGCAAAAGAAATCTTTCAGCCAGCAGAACTACTCAGTTGGGCCTTTGATAGGGCTGGTTTCTGGCCTGTGCAATTGCAGCCTCCTTCAGCTTGCTGCTTTATGAGAGCCCTTATTCCCCACCCCAATTCATAAACTCTTCTCCTTTCATCTCAATCCAATCCCCACAAGCTAAACTTTGCTCAGGATTGAATCCAACCTGGCGCGGATTAGGGGGTGTCTCAAACTTGCAGATTCTTTTGGCAAATGTTCCGTCTTCTTCCCACCCCTATTTGCGCTCCATCGCTCTGTGAGATCCAGAAACTGCATTTATTTCAGAGGTATACGTAGGTCAACGTGGGAAAGGCTATGGCTCTGTGGCAGAGCATCTCCTTCAGATGCAGAAAGCTCCAGGTTTGATCCCTGGCATCTCCAGAAAGGGCTGGGAGAGACCCTTTCCTGAAATCTTGGGAGAGCTGCTGCCAGTCAGCGCAGGCGGTATAGAGCTAGACGGACCGACGGTCTGACTTAGCTCTGGCATTATGTCCTGGGCTGGTATGCCAGTACCTGCTCAGGACATTTTGCCACTTGAGGCAAAAAAGAAAATAGTGGAGGGGGGGCACCACCTTTTCTCTGCTGCCGCCTGATATGACGAGGCTGCCCACTGAAGCCCTGGCGTGGTGAAGGTGGCGGAGAAAAAAAAGAAGGCTGGAGAGGAGGAGGTGGCAGTGGTGGGAGTATTGGAGGGGAAGTGGTGGTGGGTGAGTTGGAGGCAGCAGGGAGTGGTCCAGATCTGACGCCACTCCAAGCTCTGCCCAGCCTGCCACCCGAAGTGACTGCCTCACCGAGCCTCATGGACTTTGGTTCCAATGGCCAGCCCCAGGTGCACCACTGCTGCTAAGTGAAGCCCCCCGTTGGCTGCTATTTGCATCTCCGGCCCCCTGCACATCCATTACTCTTACACAACTGTGGCTCCTCCTCGAAAGGAAGTAGGCAAAGTTCTGTGCTCTCGTTTAAATGCTTGCCCTTATTGCTGTGGGATGGATTGTACAGCTTGCCCTACAAAAAACGAGACGCTCGTAAATCTGGGACAGGGGAGGGACTCCGAAGCGGAAAACCAGAATGAGGAAAGAGAAAAGCAGTGTGTTCGTCCAGAGAAGGTGTACATTCTTGCTGGCAACAGCACCAAGTGGGTCTTGACTGTGTGCAGTAGGCATGCAGGGGAGAAAGGCTTTGCAAGAGGAGACTGTAGGGGCAGATGTGGGGTGGGAAGAAGGATGGTTGCTTCCAACATCTGGTTCTGTTTAGGCTCTTGGCAGGAGCAGCAGAAGGATGGGGGAGGGGAGGCCATGAGCTGGCCTAAGTTCTGATGTAACACACTGGAAAATGCTGCGGGGTGGGCATTTCTCCTTCCCCTCCTTGGCAATTTCCACAAAAGCAAGGGTTTCTCCACAATGGAGAAAAATGTGTATTTGCACCGGCTTGTTTCCCCATTCCTGTTGGGAGACATGGCATCCTCTATACTAGGCATCCCCAAACTGTGGCCCTCCAGATGTTTTGGCCTACAGCTCCCATGATCCCTAGCTAACAGGACCAGTGGTCAGGGATGATGGGAATTGTAGTCCAAAACATCTGGAGGGGCAAAGTTTGGGGATGCCTGCTCTACACAAACCCTTCCCTATCACAGGGTTTCCCCTTTAAATGCGGGTGTGTCGTCCCCCCCCCATCCTTAGAATATCTGAAATGGCCAGGATCAGAAAAAAATCCACATTTAAGGAGATCTGGAGACAACCTGGGATGCAGTCCACCTTTAGCTCTGGTGTGAACACACCCTAAGACAAAGGGAAATGGGCTTCCTCTTTGTAGCTTAATGAGGAGCAGTTTTATCCCTAGGTCTCCCTCCTCCCTCCCATGTCACCAAGGGCATACCTGCGCACTTATCCATACTGCTTTTTAAGGCGGGCAGTAAGTTTCCTGGGTCTTCATTAATTCCCTCTTGTGTATATGAAGCCAACCTTCCTTTCCATGCTTTCTTCTCTCTCCTTAATCCAGACTTTCTCATACTCCGAAAAGCAGAGGGAATGAGAAAATCTGGATTAAGAGCAGGGAAAGGAGTGGGCAGCCAGTGATTTTGAGGAGAATGTCATACAGGGAACATCATTACTGTCAAACGACAATGGGGACTGTTGCATAGTGCTCCACACTAGTTTAACCATCATTCCGAGGAATCCCAAGGGATTCCGATATCTGGAAGATGAGGGGCAGTGCAGGTCTGCAAAAGAGTTCTCAGTATGTTGTGAACGATTCCCAGGATTCTTTGGGGGAAGCCATGAGAGCCAAAGCTTCCCAAGGCCCATGCAAGTTTGGAATGCCTGTGTGCTCAAAGGTAATTTCTCCCTATGAAACCAGCTTACCTCTTAGCTCCTGCTGGGATATCACCTTTCACAGAGAGACGGCTGCCGGGGGCCACATTCAGGCTGGTGCAAGTAATTCCCTAGAGAAGGAATTGAGAGAGGAGTGATTCGTTCTCTCCCTTTGCCAAGCAGCAGTAAATTCTGCTCTAGTTATATTATTGCAGATGAACTGCCCTCAGGAAGCTTGCCCCCGTTTTCCTGCTTATCTAAGAGGGGGGGGCAGGGAACCTGTGGCCCACCAGATATCACTAGACTCCAGTTCCTATCGGCCCCAGCAGGCATGGCTAATGGTCAGAGATGATGGGAGTTGTAGTCAACAGCACCCAGAGGGCCATCTCTGGTGAAAGAAGATGTCATGTTATTCTTCACCCACCAAAAAGAAATCCGAAACAAAAATGTGGGCATGTAGCACATTTTATTCCTAAACTTCAAAGCAGGTTAATATTTTTTTAAAAAATCACCTAGTTTTGAAATAACTAAATGTCTGGCAATTTTTGTGGCGGTAGATTTGGCAGGCAAGAGTCTGTTTTCATCAGATGAATTAGATCAACCAGGGCACTCTTAAGCACCAGCTTGTCAGGCAGTGATGGGTAACCTGTGGATGCTGGAACTACAACTCCCATCAGCCCAGATTATTGGGCATGTGGCTCTGAGTATCCTCCTTCCAGACTCCCTGATACCCTATGCAAGGGAGTATGCTCCTCACCTCTCCTGCTTCAGATGAACAGAGAAGTTAGTGCACTACTTGCAGCCTCAGCCATCCAGTCAGTAAAATGGGTATAAAACCTTGCTCCTTTAAAGCAGCAGCCTGAATTAAACAATTGGGGCTTTTCCTGCTACAGAGATAAAGAGATGGAGGAAACACCCCCCTCCCCAATCTTAGTTCCTGTGTTGGGAGCAGGGCCAGCAACAAGAAGCCTAAGTTACAAAACTTCCCTAGAAAGAAGTGAAAATGATATATATATATTTCTCCTAGCAAGAAGGGAAAGGCTTAACTGGCGAAGGCTGCCGGCAGATGTTCCGAGCCACACCCAGCTGCCTTTGAACATTCCCATCTCTCACACCCAACAGGTGCCTTTAAGTGCTTATAATTCATGGATTAATTATTACTCCAGGCTCCGAGCAAGTTTCAAAAATGGGATTAGGGAGTCTGGGCACAAGATAGGCGAGCGCCAGAAGTAGCTAGTTCCAGCCACTTTCCCTATCTGGTGCATGTCTCTCTGTGTGGTGGGAAGCTTATAGGCTGAAGACTAGGAAAAATGAATCATCGCAAATGCAAATCTAAGCAGGACTCCAGTCTTTGCCTTGCTACAAACATGCCCTTCTGAGAAAGAGAGGGTTGCAGGATCCCTTTTGCTATGGGGTTCTCCCCTGACCACATCCCTCCTTTTGACTGTAGCATGTAAACACTTACAGCTAACAAAACCAACATAGAAGCTATAAAGATGAGGTAAAAGTGATAAGAATACAACAACATTTGATTCAAAGAACATAATTTTGAAGTGTAGTATTGCAAGCAGGACAATTTCTTATGTAAAAAAAAAATCCAGGAGGGGAAGTCAAGGGGGAAGGTGGAAAACGGGGAATTCAATTTTTTAAATTATTTGCTATGATGTGATTGTGAATATATATATATATATATATATATATATATATATATATATATAACCCAATAAAATTATTTTTTTAAAAAGAGAATGCACAGTCTCATAGCCAAACATCCTATCTCACTACAGATGAATCAGCACAACTCCTGAAAAAAGCACCATCAATCGATAGCAGGACTCTCTCCCTTCAGCCTGGCTGACATGCCTGCAGATTTCCAGCACTGAGCTTGGCACTCCAGTGCCCTTGGTGCACTGGAATGCCTGCCCCTGTGGGCAGTCAGTGATACCCACCAGCTGCCCCCCCACCTCCTCCCCAGACTCACAGGCATGATGCTGTCCTTCCAAGCTGTTTGCTCCTGTAGCTCACTAGGGTCCTTGCTCAAAGTTGTGGGGGACGAGAGTGCCACTCCCTTGCCCTTATATAGGCTAGCAGCCGAAGAGTCACAAGCTCCAATGACCAATCCAAAGGCAGCAGCAGAAGATGGGCGGAGAAGGGGGTGGCGGCAGCTATTTGTGGGGGGATGTGGCACAGCCTTCCTTGTGGGTGCTGAAGGCGGCTTTCGTGATGCATCCCAGCCATTTGCTGGGAGAGTGTGGCAGTGACGAAGCCAGTGGAAAAATAGTTTTACAATGAGAGGGTTTTATTGTCCGGGATCTTTTAAAAAATTAAACTTGGCAGTTGGCAGGCACAGTCCTGGGCCTCTTTGTTTAGAAAAAAGCCAAGAGCAGCGAGAAGTACCGAAGCCAAAAGATGCAGAGAGATATTGGAATAAACGGCTTTTATAGAAGAAGGCGAAAGAATAAAATCAACGCGCGGAAGAAACGCCGTGTATTTATGTAACACAGATATGAAAACATTTGGGAACTTTACAGATAGTTAAGTCTGTGGCCTGTGGCCAAACACTCCAACGTGGCTTCACAGCTCTGAAATGCAGGGGAAGAAACAGGAATTGCTGAGCTGGAAGTGTCTCCCAGAGACTATTTAACCCATTATCCATGCACAAATCAACTTATCACACGTTTGTCCAACGAGCAGTGATGGACAGTCAACTCAACAACATCCTCTAATAATTGGTTCTGCTGCCCTGCTCTTCTCTCACTTTGAGATTTCAAACCGAAATCTTTGCTACTTTTTGCCATTATCTCCGGAATTGGAGTGGGGAGAGAAAGACAAGCCTAATCCTCTTTAGTTTTTGCGCATCCTGGCATGCATGGCTTCTTCTGTCCCAAAGCTACCACTATAGGCTCACCTGCATGACACATATATAAGACCACACCCCTGTTCTCCACATTTATCCATCTGAAATAGCTACCATACCACACCCTAGTCTCATGCTTTTAGCTACCATATTGGAAGATTAACATATTGGAAGGTTACCAGCCCTTTGTTACCAGCTAGGTGGAACTTAAACACAACCAGGGTAAGGTTGGTAAACCCAATGGTAGCAACCCCACCCAATGAACAATCAATTTCCTTGCCCATTCCAAGAATGTAGAAAATGCTGGCATCAATATATACACACACCATGTAGCTGAGAAGACCTATGGAGGGCCAAAGATTCTTCACCTTCATTAAAGACATTATATTACAGGGTTACTATATAAGTTTATAATGATGCTAAATACTTTAAACTGTGGCTGGTTTGTTCCCACGCAACATCTCAGTCTCCAGACTGCCAGCTTTTCTGTTTGTAGTACACAACAGAAAAATGTACTACAGACAGGCAGCATCATATACCCCAACAGGTGCGATTAAGAATAAATTCAGTAGAAGCCAACAACCCGTACCACAACTTCCAATATCCGAGGGAAGGATATCATTGCACTTATTCCATATTGCAAGAACAAAGGGTTATTGCTGAGAATTCCAAATACGTTTACCTTTGCTTGGATTGTGCTCACATTGTCCTGTGGGTATGTTCACACACTGTTCTTGTGCTGCGTATGTGCCGCCAAACAGAGGGACAGTCTTCTCAAATGTTACAGCAAGGAACATTGGCTTGAGCATGTGGGTTTCAAATTGAGGCACCCCTTCCACGCCAGCAGCCAGTCAGTGCTTGATAGCATTGACTTGACTCTTGGTTTGGTGAGTCCTTCTTTGCAGAGATACAGGAGAATGCATGTTGTTGCATGCAAGGATATCTGGTTCAGCTCCCCACCGAGAAGATAAGTGTTGCCATTTTTCAACAACTATGATAGGAGAGCCTGCTGGATGGATGTGGCGGTGCGGGGCTGGCCAAGTGCCATTTGTAATCATTCTGATAAGTACAGTTGAAATGCATGTAACAAGAAACAAAGATCGGTCTTGCTTTTCTGCTAAAGCACCCAGCACAGAATGGAATCCAGCGTGCTGGCTGGGGCTGATGGGAGCTGTAGTCCAGAACATCTGGAGGGCATCAGGATGGTGAAGCTTGGTGCATCTCCGCCGATCCCTGTTGTTAATCCACACCTGCACTCAAGCACCTGAGAAAGCCACCAGGTGGGGATGACTCATGCATGGCTGCTAAAAGGGGAAGAGGGTGAAGCTTGCTGGCTTGGGGTCTCAGAGTTTGTTCGGCTGGTGGCCAAACCTCCCATCCGTCTTTGGCTGGGTGTGTCTTGAAGTGGCTCTAATGCTTCTTTCAAAAAGAGCGAGCAAACAGTTTGGTGCAAAAGGCCCTTCCAGAAAATTCCGCATCTTTTGAAATCTACCCACATTTGGTAGACCAGACCAATTGTGACTCATTCTGAACGGAAAATACTTTTTTTTTTCCTGAAGGGGGAAAGAATTAACTTCTCTGCAAGAGCAGCATCTGTATAATTAAATCTGTAGAGCAGCGCAAAACCAGGCTGCAGGCCAAACGTCTGCTTTTGTGGTTTGTGTGGCTATGCTCGCCTTGTATGCTTCCACCCCCACCTCTCATCACAAGATAGGCTGAAGCCCTTCCAAGAGATTCAGAACAAATCTTTCTTTCTTCCTCTACTAGGTTAGTTTCTCTATGCTTATGGCAAGAGCGTTAATGGTTCACATATCATTTTAGCCCTCTAGCATAAACTCCAGAGTTTAATAACAGTTTGATGGCGTGTAGTACAAAAGACAGGAGACACTGCAGAACTCTGGTGGGTGGTGGCAGCACAGGACAGGGAAAAAAGAAATCTTGTGGGGAGGGATAAGTCTCAAGCCTTGTTTAAAAACAGAGCGACTTCCCTATTACCATCGCACTAGTGCCAATGTAGCATTTGCAGTTTTGTAACTGTATGCCGGTAAAAAGGCCTCTGAATTGCAGCCATCTATGTCAACAATTCCATCTAAGTCAACAGAATCATGAAACTGACTATGTCAGCCGACAATCTGTTTCTGGTCCGGTGTCAATTTCATGCCCACCCGAAAGTGTTTTGGAGATGGGGAAGAAGGGTGGGGAAATAAAAAAGTGTTTTTGAATGACAGATCACTGCTGAGAGTGAGAAACGGCTTTGCACTGCTGCTTCTCCCTTGCTGCATGTGTGGAAAAGCAGGCATGCAGAGTTCAAGTGGGGTGGGGTGGGTGCAAGGTGTATGGGTGTGTGTGTCCCGCTTTCCCAACCAGAAACGTTGGAAGGCTTGCAATGAACATCACTGTCCAGCCTGGGATAATCAGGCAAGTAACTACAGAGAGGGCAGTTAAGGAAGCCTCTTTACAGCTGAGCAAGTCCAATGCTATTCTCTCACCTGGACAAAAAGCTTCTGGTTCTCACCTGCTGGTCGCAGCTACTATCTCTGTTCTTGCTGGCTATAAACTGTCTCCACCCTCAGCTTCACAGAAGCTGAGTTAGACATGGGGGAAGTCTGCAGAGTAGACCAGAAGAGAGATATTATCTATACATTTGGGGAAGAGGAAGGAAACAGAGAGAGTTAAATAGATCAAAAGTCACTGCTTGCATCTCCCCCTCCAACAGAAGCAATTCTGTTATATTCCTCTTCTAGCATTGAGTTCCCCATCAGCCTCCAACCTTCCCTTGCCTACAGTAGATCTTGCATCAGACAAATGTACTGAAACCCAGTGCTTGCTAGTTAGGCTGCCACACCTTTGTATGAGTCATTCCTAAGACATTGGCCCCCAAAGCACCTGGCAACATCTGCCCGGCACCTGAGAGAGATTTTAATTATGATGAACGGTGGCAAGACCAAAAAGAGTGTTAACAAGTATATTAAGTCAATGGAATACTTTCTATGTAACAAGGACTGAGAAGGCCCATTGACACACCAAAACAGCCCTGGATGTTGCAGTAATCGAAGAATGGACATACAGGCGTGAACTAGGTTTGGCACAGGCTCTCAGTGGTCACTGGTGGTCTCTGGTGCTGACAGGAGGGCCCACCGTAAAGACTCTCACACATTGCCCTGGCTTCCTCAAGCCAATCCAAGATGAACACTCCTGCTCTGGAGCAGCTTGGCAGGAATAGGGAACATTATTTCAAGCTGAGGGCTGCCTCCCCTTCACGACACATCTTCTGGAGGGGTTCCATGGCAGTGGTGGGAAGGACTGGAGCCAAATGTGGGTTGGGCCAGAGCCCTATTCCCTTTTCCTTATATGCATACAGATTCTAAGCATTAGAAATAATACTAAAATAGTGGCCTATGTACTGGGGTGCTGCCCTGACACTGGGGTTGATTCTGCACATTGGTTGCTCCCCATCTCCATGACACTGAGATCAGTAATAAGGTCAAGTCTACACCATACATGGTCCCTCCGTCCAAGAATCCTCAGAACTGTTGTTTGTTAAGAGTGATGGGAACCATAGCTTTGTAAGGAGTAAACTACAGTACCCAGAATTCTTTGGGGGAAGCCATGCACTTTAAATATATAGTGTGGGTGTGAAGAAGAACTGCTTTAGGAGAAATAAAAAAAATTCCTTCAGTAGCACCTTAAAGACCAACTAAGTTTTTATTTTGGTATGAGCTTTCGTGTGCATGCACACTTCGTCAGATACACTGAAACAGAATCCACCAAACCCTTATGTATATTCAGAGGGTGGGGGTGATGGGAATGGGTGATGGGCTGATGGGAGTGGTGAACCTGTAGATGGCTGTTAACGACTGCTGATGACTGCAATTGGTCCTGGGGGGGGGGGAAGCAAGGGCTGAGGCGCTAAAGAAAGCTTGATCATGCATAAGGAGATAAGAATCCAATGTCTTTATTCATCCCAGGTGGCTCCATGGTTTTAAGCTTGGTAATGAGTTCCAATTCAGCAACTTCTCTTTCCAGTCTGTTCCTGAAATTTTTCTGTAATAAAACAGCTGCTTTGAGATCTTGTATAGAATGTCCTGGGAGATTGAAGTGTTCTCCTACTGGTTTCTCTGTCTTGTGGTTCCTGATGTCAGATGTAACCACATCATCTAATTCTCCCTTGTCAATGACCACAAAAAAGTGGCAACAGAACATCACAGGATTTTGTTTTTTGTTTTTAAAAAAAGCAGCCCAAATTTTAAAGTTACAATCATGAACACTCCTTTTTTTGTGCAGATTGATTGTTAACAGTCCAGCCTAATCCATTGAAATTTCATCATTGGGAACTAACCATTAAGACATTTTTCTTGGGGTGGGGGGTGGGGGGGCGCAGAATCCCTAATATGGAATGGGAATCTTTCTTATGGGCCAACATGGGCTTTTCCTGTGACCCAGAAAATGCCAAATTTAGCCATTCAACAAGGGAGGATAATAAACCGGAGGAAGAGGATTATAAACCACCAGAAGATGTGACTTCATTCTCTGAGGGAACAGTTCCCTCTGACAGCTGGGTGAAGCTACCCAATTTGTCATCTAGCATGCCACCAAAAATTAATCTCCACCTTTGCTGGTAGAAACACTGCCTGGTTTCTTTGGATGCCTGTTCTCTGCTTATTAAGGAGCTTATGCATTTTGCCTACGGATGGAGACAGACCTGGGCAGAAGCTAGTTCTTGTGTCTGATGGGAAATCAAACTATTGTTCTGCTTCTTCTTCCCAACAGGCCTTGCTGCAACTACCTGAAACCTGTCTAGCACCTTAAAGAGCTTCATCTGAATGTCTGCCACCTTCTTCCCCCATTCTGCCTTAAGGCCAAGACCAGATGCAGACTCCATGGCTTCTGTGTCAGCCCAATCCATTTTTTCCCTCCCTTCCCCAATCTATTTCCTTACCATCTTGTCTGGTGAAGTGATCCACACCATGCATTTGAAAATTCTAAAGCACATCAAGTGCACATTTTCCTGAAAAGAACCATGAGAACTGTAGTTTCTTAAGAGTGCTGGGAATTGATGTTTGTGGGGACGGGAGGACAACAGTTGGAAATATTGTGGTTAAACGTGCATTGAATGTGCTTTAAATGTATAGTGTGGAAGGTAAGGTAAAGGATGCGGGTGGTGCTGTGGTCTAAATCACTGAGCCTCTTGGGCTTGCCGATCAGAAGGTCAGCGGTTCATATCCCCATGACGGGGTGAGCTCCCATTGCTCTGTCCCAGCTCCTGCCAACCTAGTAGTTCGAAAGCACGCCAGTGCAAGTAGATAAATAGGTACCGCTGCGGCGGAAAGGTAAACGTCGTTTCCCAGCGCTCTAGTTTCTGTCACAGTGTTCTGTTGCACCAGAAGCGGTTTAGTCCTGCTGGCCACATGACCCGGAAAGCTGTCTGTGGACAAACTCTGGCTCCCTTGGCCTGAAGTGAGATGAGAGCTGCACCTCATAGTCGCCTTTGACTGGATTTAACCATCCAAGGGTCCTTTACCTTTTTTTTTTTATAGTGTGGACCTAGCTCGAAAGCAGGCACAATATTTTGTGCTGTTTTGACTGGCCTGATAAATTGATTTTTGAACGATTAGGAGCCAACATGGCCACTTTTACTTTCAGAGTTTCTGGAAGATGCAAGAAGTAGAGAGAGATCCCTAAACAGTTTTTTCTGGAGCTAACAGTAACTGGAGCACAGTTATGGGGTTTACTCATGTATGTTGCTGGGAAATCTGCCTTGTAAGGGGAGCTGTTTGCCTCCCCTCTTGCTTTGTTTGGGTGTTAATAATTATAGCAAATATATATAATATATAATATATGCTGTAAGTCACCTCCAACATCCAAATAAAACAAAGCCAGGTAGTTCTGCACTTAGAGTTTCTCACCACTCTGGGAAGTCAGGTTCAAAGTTAGTGCAATGTAGCAGATCATAGTGCAACTATTTGTTTGTGTCATATTTTATGACACTTTAATTCATTGTAGTTCATGGATACATTGCATTGTATTGTTCACAATTTTAAGGTGCAATTGAGGTGCCTTGAGGGGACGTTTGAGTCAATTTGGTGGAATACAGGACCGTGCATTGCTTATAAAACACCTAAAATTTACTAAGCACTGTTGTTGTTGTTTAGTCGTTTAGTCGTGTCCGACTCTTCGTGACCCCATGGACCAGAGCACGCCAGGCACTCCTGTCTTCCACTGCCTCCCGCAGCTTGGTCAAACTCATGTTCGTAGCTTCGAGAACACTGTCCAACCATCTCGTCCTCTGTCGTCCCCTTCTCCTAGTGCCCTCCATCTTTCCCAACATCAGGGTCTTTTACAAGGATTCTTCTCTTCTCATGAGGTGGCCAAAGTATTGGAGCCTCAGCTTCAGGATCTGTCCTTCCAGGGAGCACTCAGGACTGATTTCCTTAAGAATGGATAGGTTTGATCTTCTTGCAGTCCATGAGACTCTCAAGAGTCTCCTCCAGCACCATAATTCAAAAGCATCAATTCTTCGGCGATCAGCCTTCTTGATGGTCCAGCTCTCACTTCCATACATCACTTCTGGGAAAACCATAGCTTTAACTATACGGACCTTTGCAGGCAAGGTGATGTCTCTACTAAGCACTGTACAGAGTCTCAAAGATAAGACAGTCGCTGCTCGCAGGCTTACAACTTAATAGACACAACACAGAATATAAATCCAATGAATGAAAGAATGACAGTTGCTAGGCATGAAAACCAAAGCTTCAGGCCTGAAGGTGTGGCCTTCTCAAATGAAAATCTACGGACCACACAAAAAAAGAACAATAGAGCAGATATCCCCTCTAGCAGGGCTGTCCAACTTCCAAGACACTGCGATCTACTCCTTCTATAAAAAAACTGGCAGTGATCTGCCCATTGGATTGACCAAAGTTATTGAGCTTTTTGGGGGGAGCCAAAGTTGTTGAGCTTCCACCTCTTTCTACTTTAGAACTGGATGGTTCTCTGTGTGTATTTGTGGCTAAGATAAACTTCCATTGCTGTGTAATTGCCGGGGAGATGGTACTCTCACTGCAAAGCTACGTGGGTAGTCCACACCCTCTCCCTGATTTTCATGGCCACAGTGCTGTTGCCTGCAGCTTTGCAAGCCCACACAAACTCTTAATTCTCAGGCTTCCAGGCTGAGCTCAGAGCTTGCAAAATGGGACTAACCTGTTGGGTCTGATGTCTTGCCGCCTGTTTGGGTATGGGACAAGTCGTAACTATGTAAACGTCCCACACATGCTATCTTGGACTTTTCTTGGGAAAAGGAAATGAATGATTCTGAGACAGCTCAGTTTAAGAAAAAGTGGGAAAGTTCCTCTTTAGCTTTTTTTTTTTTGCTTTTTAAAATCTTTCTCTGTGTTTCCTTTCTTTATTTCTATTGCCCTTTTCTTATCTTCTGTTTTCCTTCTTTGTTTTGTATCTTCTATATCTGCAATTTTACTGCATTATGTGAAAATCTCAATGAAAAAAATCAATAACTGAGGACCATCCATTCTGATGGGCAGCAACTATGTAAGATCTCAGACAGAGGTATTTCCCACCTGCTGGCCGATACCATTTCAAGTGGAGATGCCAATGATCTTCAGCGTACAAGCCATCTGCTCAGTATTTGAACATCACCTGCTTATCTCTAGCTAAGAACATAAGAGCAATCTTGCTGGATCCACCTAAAGGCCTATCTAGCTCAACATCCTGCTTCCCATCATGGCCAACGAGATTCCTGTTCGACACCCACAAGCAGGTCACTTTTCCAGAGAATGGTATTCAGATGTTGATGCCACTAATTCTGAAGTTATCACATCACTAGGGACCACTGACTAAAGAAAAAGAGGACAGAATGACATGGATTTGCATATGCTAATTCATATTCATAGATGCAGATTTGCAAATAATCCCCACAATTTAAGCAAAATCCATTAGATCGCATAATGGAAAGACTGGGTCTAGGTCACCTGTTTGCCTACTAGGTCTGCTGTCCAGGTGTGAACTGTTGATGGTGAATTTAAAACCCATGCTCTCTGTTCAGTCAATTCTTTATCTTTAAACCAGTTTTGGACCAGACAGCCCTTCAAATAGAGGACTAAATTCTGAAAGAGGCTGTCTTCTGTTAAGTAGGACTTTTAGTGTTTTGTGGGTTGTTGTTGTTTTTAACAAGTAATCAGGGCTGGGGACTATGTGCACCTGATACATTTTAGCTTTCCATATCATGTGGAAGGATTTCTGTGGTAACCCCACGAGTCATTATGAGTCATTCAGCAACTGAGGCTCAACTGTTTTGATACAGATAGGATGGGATCCATAGAGCTGTGCAACAGACAAGATGCTTTACAGTAGCCATTTCTGAAATGGAGGGGGACTTCCCATATTAGCTTGTGATACGGCCTGGGAGTCTGCTGACCAAAGAAGTGGAGAAGAAAAAGAAGGAGGCTGCGGCAGAAGTTCAGCCCATAGCTGCCAAGTTTTCCCTTTTCTCGCGAGGAAGCCTATTCAGCATAAGAGAAAATCCCTTAAAATAAGGGATAACTTGGCAGCTATGGTTCAGCCTGCTAACCACATCTGGGTCCTTGAGTTTGCCTAATGCAGCTCTTTGGCTCCTTGCCTATATTGCTTAATTTCGGAGCATGGGAAATCCTTCCGGAAAAATGAGCTCAAGGGTTAAACCCAGGCAAACTCTGGTTTACGTTATGATAATGCACAGAACACTTTGGCCCATGCATGTTGCCAATGTGGTTCTTAATAGGTGCTTCCTCTGGTTTGCCAGAAGTGGCTTAGTCATGCTGACCACATGACCCGGAAGCTGTACGCCGGCTCCCTCGGCCAATAAAGCGAGACGAGCGCTGCAACCCCAGAGTCGTCTGCGACTGGACCTAATGGTCAGGGGTCCCTTTACCTTTAATGTCGCTCTACACAGCCATTGCCATGGAATCAGGGCAGGCAATTCCTAGAAGTTGGGTCGTTCTCCCCCTTCCCTGCATTTAATCAAGAAGCACGACTGATGTCTGTTGGGTCTTATCAGCTCTAATCTATTCCTTCTTCCTAAATATGTCTTTTCTTATAAAAGGGCTCTGGCACGATGTTGGCTGTGGAGCGTGGGAAACTTTTACTGTCACACCCTTTTTATTGTCACACACCAGCATCTTAATTTGGGTGGAGAGAGCAATAAATAAAAAAAGGATCCATATGGGTCTAGATAAGATTGCTTGCCAGTAATCTAGCGGAGCGGAGAGGAGAGACTCTTTGTGGTTTGAATGAATGGAGCAAGACTAGTATAAATCGACACCCATGTTTTCTTGAGAAAAATTGCATCACTGCACCTGCACCTCTTCAGAAACTAGTATATCTTGTGTGTCCTACAGTTTCTGGGACATTACTGAATCCAATACGCAGAAGCACATGCTGCCCTTCTCTTGCAGGGCAGCCTTGGGATCAGGTCTGCCTAACCACCCTCTTCACACAGGTATTGCTTCCCCCAAAAGCTTGTGGCATTGCCACCTAGGTGCCAACAGGAATCACAAGTGGCACAGCCAATGGGAGTTTCTTGTGCACCTGAGCTGGAGGGCCCCAACGCTTGTCTATGGTACAGTTTGGCTTGTGGTGCCCACTCCCTGCCAGGGTGGACTAGAAATAAAACTAGCTCAAGCAATGTTTTATGAGTGCTGTACGCAATGCATTGCAGTGCACATTAGAGCACCAGATGCTCATATTTAGGACTTGGCCTTTGGCATTTCCCTCTCCCCACCCCCCGATCAACTTGCATTGAGGGACATCTTTGGGGGAAGAAAAGGCTAAGGAGTAAACTCTACACAAATCCAGAGCGGAGTCCCTAAGATGGTTGGATGGCGCCTTGTGCAGCTCCTTCCAGCAATTCCTGCAGTCAAGCTGGTGCCAAACATCTTGCTCTGCTTTCCTTTGGACCAGCTACACCTAGTCAATGGAAAAGATAAGGCTGAGCAAGGCAGACCAATGGCAACACTGCTTACTCCCAATTCCAACTCCGTGACAAGCTGCTCAGAATGATGCTTGGAGGACCCCACTGCTTACTTCCCTCCCCTGGAAAAGCTGTCTGTTTATTTATATACTCTGCTTCTGCTTTTTTAACTGGTTACCAGTTCATATGACAACACTCACTTTTTTCTGCTGACTGCTGATGTTACATGGCTGCTTTTGGGAGGTGGGGGTTGGAATTAGGAAATCCATCTCCATTCATTGCAGCTTTCAATCTAGCACAGAGTAAGCATGTCTCTGTGTCTCCAGATTCCAGCCTGCTTCCAGCTCTCTCACGCAACTCTGCCTACTCTTCTCATAACTAACAGCTAGGTGTGGGAAGGTCCACCAATTTGTTCAACGGCACAGAGCAACTTCTTTGGTTATGCTAATGGTGGTGGTTAGCTAGCCACCCAAAGCAATTTACCTAGTCCTAGACTGGTCGGGCAAGGTTGCTCTCATAAATTCTACCCCCACAGACACAGGATCCCAAGAATGGGAAAGGACTCAGAGCACCAACCAGAAACTTATAACAATACTCTTTCTAAACAAGCAAGGGCAGAAATAGAATCCCGGTTTGATCAAACATAAAATAATTTGTGCTTGAAGACCATACACCGATTCTGGAGAAGGCAGCTGAATCATTCTATGGAAAGAATGAATGGGAGTAGCTTATGCCAGTGTTTCCCAACAGGTGGTCCGCGGACCCCCAGGGGTCCGCGAGCTATGCCAGAGGGGTCCGCAACTTGGCGGAGCCAGAATGGAGGGGCGCTGGCCAGCCTGCCCACCACCCACCGCCCAGTGCTCCCCACGGCTTTGTAGAAGTGAGGATAGCAGGTTTTTGCCCTGCTTCAGGGCGGCAGCGCCCGTTGGCGAGCTTGGCTTTCACGCGCTTTTTCCTTCCCTCACGAGGCGGAGCAAAGAGAAGCTGAATAAGGCGGAGGCGGAAAGGCTCTTCCCTCCTTTCCGCCTCCGCCTTATTCAGCTTCTCTTTGCTCCGCCTCGTGAGGGGAGGAAAAAGCGCGCGAAAGCCAAGCTCGCCAACGGGCGCTGCCGCCCTGAAGCAGGGCAAAAATCTGCTGTCATGGCCCGGTCGCTGGGCGCCCGCCTCGCCCGGAGCCGCTTCTTCGGCGGCTTCATGTGCAGGGCGGCGCTGGGAGCCGCGGCCTCCGCACTGACTGACCGCAAACCCCTCAGGGAGCCCCGTCTCCCACCCGCGTCCCTGCAGAGCTCCGTGGCCGGCACCGCGCCTGGGCAAAACAGCAAACCCTGAGTGACTGAGCTGATTATCACCCTTCCCCAAGGTAAGATCAAAGGCTCATTTAGCCCAGTGTGTGTGTGTGTGTGTGTGTGTGTGTGTGCTTTTTCCTCCCATGCAAGTCAATGGAGCAATTTTTGTATCGGGAAGGAGCTGTGTGTGAGAAAAAACAGAAAATACAGAGCATGCACCACAAAGTGGGGGTGCTTTGAAAATGTAGCGACTGACCACACCCCCACAGCTGACCATGCCCACAACCCTTTTCAACAATCCCAGGATGAAAGAACCTGGGAATCCCATTCAGAAGATCACTTTTTATATTCTTTGGAAAAAGGAAACTAGTTTCCAGCTGCACCTGCCCTTGAGCTTCACTGCTGAAATACAAGGGGTTTCCCCAGACTTACCGCTGTGGGTTGCTGGCACTGAGATGCCGTCACCAGGAGAGCCCTCTCTGTCATCCACCCTGCATGGACCATGTCAGCCTTCGAGGAGGAGAGGATACCAAGAGGCAAAAGGGGGGAAAGGTGCACATGAGGTAAAAGGGACCCCTGACTATTAGGTCCAGTCGTGACCGACTCTGGGGTTGCACGCTCATCTCGCATTATTGGCCGAGGGAGCCGGCGTATAGCTTCCAGGTCATGTGGCTAGCATGACAAAGCCACTTCTGGCGAACCAGAGCAGCACATGGAAACGCCGATTACCTTCCCGCTGTAGCGGTTCCTATTTATCTACTTGCATTTTGACGTGCTTTCGAACTGCGCAGGTACCCTGTCTTTTTAATTTTAGGATTAGGAATTAATGGGGGTCCTTGTCACAATAGCGGCTCGATGAGGGGTCCTCGAGAAAATTTTGTTGGGAACCCCTGGCTTATGCTAACTAGCAGCCAAAGAGTTAGTAAAAGCTGTTATTTGAGTATGTGAATCAGAACTTAGGACTCTCACTTCTTCCTTCTGCTTTCTTGTGGTTCAAGCTGAGCCCCAAGCTTTTCTATGGTTAGCTGTTCTGTTTCTCCCTTTAATTGGTACCTTAGGGGTTCTTTGCAAATGCTTAAATCGGCATAGACCTGCTCATCCGTTTGCATTTTGGTGGCCAGTACATGTTTTGATTATTTTAGGACTCTCACTTGGCAAGTAGACCACTTAGTGGGGAACAAGAGAAAGGGGCAGCCCAGCGCTTGCTGTCTTGGGTGTATGCGTGTGTCCAGGGCAGGGTGGGGCCGATTATGGGATGAGAGAAGAGGCCATTCCTTCCAAGTCCTTGCCCTCTAATCCCATGACATTCAGAAGGCTGAGAAAGAGAAGAGTTGAACTCATGCCCCACAGAAGGCAACCAGTTGCTAACTTTTATTGTAGGAATATAGAATCTATTGAATTAATATACTTGCTTCATACGCAAGGAATCTGCACATTTTACAACTATTCGTTGCATGAGCTGCTGCACTCGGGAGCCCTCTGCTGGATGAAACGTAGATTTGAAAGATTTGGTACTTGCAACGACTTTCAGGACTGGGCAGGCTTGAGTTTTAAAGCGAAACAAATGTGGGGAATCAAACTGCCTCCCTTCAGTTGCTTCAAGGAAATGGAGATATCCCAAAACCTGGAATGCAACATGCAGGAATGGATGCTTTCAACTGATCGTGTGAAGAAGCCTGCAATGCCTTATTATCCGTAGTTGTGTTTAATATATCTCTTACTATCTCATTGTTACTTGGGCTTCTTTATTTCGCAACCCTGGATAGTAAGTCAAATATTCCACTGAAGATCACTCTGCATCCACCCACAGAAGCCCGATAATGACAGCTTCTTGCTTATTCATCACCCTATGTTTATAACCACCGTTAGAGCAATTTTTTTTTAATGCAGCAGGCTAGAGCACAACTATTGTTTTGCACAGCAAACACACAGGATAAGACATACCAATTTTGTTACCAAGGGAATTTCATTTGGACCAGGAACGTCCATCCGCTTGACTCTTGTAGGGCTGGGATGGGGAACCCGTGAAAGAACACAGTTCTCATCATCCTAGTCAGGTTATGCTGGCTTGAGGGGCAGGGGAGACACAGCTCTGTTGCAAGGCTCATCATGTTATATGCACAGCGAAGCCCAAAGAAAATGAATAATCACCTGTTAACAGACCATGCCCTCCTGTTTTCTGTGCATCAGTTCTCACTTTTCAAGGCTGTTGTGGTGAAACAATGTGTGCTTTATCTCTAAAGCATCACCAGAACAGCCAGGCAAGAGCAGCAGCAGCAGCTAACTTACTCATTGCCCTTGGGACTGGTTTAAATGCAATATCTCCCAGCTCTGAAAAATAAGCTGCAGGCTCTGTAGTACGTCAAAAGAACTGAACTAAAAGGTCAAGTTTGTATCCTGTTTCCCCATCGTGAAAGGACATATGAAAGATGAATTTAATAAGGGCAAACAAGCTTGCTCTGGTGATATTTAGATTTGAGTTTAAAGAGGTATCCCCTAGGTGGATTTTGTTTTGCAAATAAGAGTAAAGCAGGAATGTGGCACCTGTGTCCCTCCAGGTGTTGCTGGACTCCAACTCCCATCAGCCCCAGCAAGCCTGACCAATCGGCAGGGATGGTGGGAGTCAGAATCCAGTAACACTGGGGTAAAAGGATGGTTGTTGTTTGTGGAGACAGGATGCAAAAAGAGGCTGCAAGCACCCACAACTGCAGTGTACAGAAAGATGTATTGAATCACCTGTTCTCTGAACCTGCCCAAGCCCCAAGATCAGACGGGGAGACCTCTTTTTCTCCCCATCAGCAAAGGGCTTTTTCAGAACTGAAGTATCTAACACAGTGGAACAGCACACCACAATGATCTCAGTGATTGGGATAATAGATGTATAACTGTTGGGATGCAAGCCTGAATTTCAGAGCTTGGGCTTATAAGCCCCAAGCGATCTTTGAGTTCATCTGACACTACTTCTCTGCTCACCTTCCTCTTTGGCACTTTCTTCTACATATGAACTCAGTGGCTGCTCAACAATTATATAGTTCCTGGATCAGACGGGGAGACCTCTTTTTCTCCCCATCAGCAAAGGGCTTTTTCAGAACTGAAGTATCTAACACAGTGGAACAGCACACCACAATGATCTCAGTGATTGGGATAATAGATGTATAACTGTTGGGATGCAAGCCTGAATTTCAGAGCTTGGGCTTATAAGCCCCAAGCGATCTTTGAGTTCATCTGACACTACTTCTCTGCTCACCTTCCTCTTTGGCACTTTCTTCTACATATGAACTCAGTGGCTGCTCAACAATTATATAGTTCCTGGATCAGAATATTTTTATGACCTTGTTTGGCCTGGCCTTTAATGGGTCTCAGGACGTATCAAGTAATCAATTTTTGTGTATTACAAGGTACCCTTTGGCTTGATGAAGGTTTTTAAAAATGTGTATCCTCTTGTGAAATATCTCAGCTTTGCTCCATTGATTAGGGATAAACCTCTGTAGAACTACCGTCTCTCCTAAAGCTTTCAAAGCTGAAGAGTTCAATTCTTCTTCCATTTTTTTCTGGTAAACACCCAAGCAGGACACTTTCAGGCAACTGAACAGGACTGAATTCACTCTCCTGAGTTGCACTATGTCTCCACGTTCACTTGGCCCAGACTTAATTTCTTAACATTTGGATATCTTAATTTTTTTAAAATTAGAAATCAGGAAGAGCTGAAGTTAACACGCAACAAGATTCTAAGCAAATTTGCAGCAAGTCTTGGAAGGGCTTCACTACCAAAAAAGAAACAAACCACCTTCCAGTTCACACCAACTCCAAAACTTGAGAGATGTTTTGTATTTGCCTCAAGTCAGCTTCTCAGCTATTATTATCAGGCATATTATTTGCATTTTTAAAATGAAACAGAGCTCATCAGCAAGGACACCCTTGGTTGGTAAGAAGTTGTGTCCAATTTCAGCACCTTCCATTTAGCTTCTTCTGCAGCCCCCCCCTCAATTTGAAAAGGTAATGTGTGTTAAGATAATCAACTAATTTATTCAGTAATTATACACAGCTATCCCTGATTTGAGATATTTCCAGCATGCCCACTGAGTAGATTAATGAAAAAAAAAAGGCAGATTCCATCTTGTGCCTGCATTTTATTATGTGCAGAATGACAGCGAATGTCAGAGAACCACAACAACATGGAGATACAGGTAAGTGAGTGGGCCCAGAGGCTACATACCCACTTTGGCACAACTCATCAGCATAATTTATACAAACACTTTAATAAATACATAATAAACCATAAAAAGACAAGCAAGGACTTATTTTGGGATGCTGTGGCACATTGACAGCACTGGAAATGCCAACGTTATCCCACAAATCAAGAAACACCACAGCAGGTCAGAGGGCGGGACCAAGGTTCACCCCCCCACCTAGGAGAGTGGTGAATCCTATCAGGCACAGACAGGACTGAATTAATTGACTGACATGTTTCACTGGTCCACCCAGTCAGAGAGAAGGGGGTGGGGTGGGGAAACACATTGTGTTCCTACCTCAATACAGGCAGGAATATCTGGAGGCTGTTATTACTGAAGGATTACCAAGACGAACTGACAGCCAATCCAGAACTTCATGGGCACAAAAAAATCGCTCTACGCATTTCATTCCTTATAGCTGCAATCCCAAAATAAAATTGGAGTGATAAAAATTCTGTTACCTGAGAAAATTCTCAAGACAGAAAAAACAACAACACCTTTCATATTAAATTCAGAGTTAAAAGCGTTTTACATATTCCAGATTTACCACACTTATACGCTTTCTGACTGAGCTAGTTGGCAATTTCTCCCCACACAGCACTTTTGGAGTAATTCCTGTGGATGAAAATGCCAGACAAAGTTTGAATGGATCAAACATGTAACTTGCATCAGAAACTTACCCTCAGCCCTTATCACTTCAGAGTAAGCTGTAGTGTTATGATAACCCCTGTTTGTATATACACCCACAGGAATTATTTCCCCCAAAGAACCGTTCTGTAGAAGAACTGCGTTACTTCTGAACTGGATTTTGAATGCTCCCCTTTTCACAGCAAGAGTTCTGGGATAAACCCCGCTACCCCAACACTGGCATGGAATGACAGTGGCTATAGAAGAGAGATAAATAGTACCGGTACAAACGTTGCTTCATTCAAGCTTGGGAACAGCAAACCACAACACAGCAAGCACATCGCTGTGCTTCAAAAAAAAAAAAAAAAAAAAAAGAGCCCAGGACAACAGTAAGAAGGCCACTAGTGGCAGCAGTAATATAATTTAAATAAATAATTTAAATAAATATAACTACTTCATGCCAAGAGGAAGGGGAAATAAATAAATAATGGTTCGGCCTATAAATAACCCACTTTCACATAAGATTCTCTGTTCCCTTATAGCTGGCTAAAGTAAAACAAAAGGACTTCAAATAGTGAACTAACACCCCTCTCTTCATTCCTGAAGAAACACTGGAATGTGATGAGCCCAGAATCAAGGAGAGAGGGAGCAGAAGTAGGAAAGGGGCGGCAATCAGGAATGGGACTAGGAACTCTGCCCACCCACATCTCCCCTTACTCATCCAGGCCGGGTATTAAGTCTGCAATACTGTCCACATAATAATGAGGCACCAGGTCCCTTGCAGCAGGGCTGTCGCTGGCCATGTACGCCTGTGCCTCCTCTAGGTTTGAGACTCCCGTCAGGGTCAAGACCGTTTCAAGGCCACAGTTCTTGCCAAACAGGATATCTGTCTCCAGCCGGTCACCCACCATGAGCATGCGAGACGGATCCACACCAAAGCGCTCCACAATGCACTCAAACATATACGTGTTGGGCTTCCCAATTACCATTGCCTTGCGCCCAGATGCTGTTTCAACTGCAGCAGTGAGACTCCCTGTTCCTGAGAGATAAAAGACAATAAGACACCCTCATGTGAAAAGATTGGTCTCCAGTTCATTAAGCAACTTAAGCATAGCCTACATATTTATGCAATCAAGCTAAGTTGGTTTGACAAAGGATGTGCAAAAGAGCAACTTTCTAAGCCTTCAAATGGTGAGGCTGAGCAGGCTAGTTGTCTCAATGAGGTGGTAACTCTGCAACCGACAATACCTTTTAGGGGACAGGGACGTGCATCACTGAATGCTCCTCCAATTGCAGGGAGAATTCAACCATGCAGTCCCCACCTGCAGCCAACCTGTGCAGCCCAACACACTATGACCACAGCCTCAGTGTTGGAGATAAGCACTTGCTTGGTAGCCAAAGGCAACAAGGAACTGCAGGCAGGTGAAGGAGAGGCATAGCACTCCATCCCTCCTATGTGCCAGGCATAGAAACCAAGCAGACTGCAGGACAAGGGAAGGTCCCACCTCCACCCCCAGAAAAGAAATGCAGTGAGCTGCTGGAGGAAGGACAGAGCTCTTTATCTCTCCTTTGAGAGTCTCCAGCAGGCTAGTAACTTTGGTGGGCTTATTACAAGGCTGCTGCGCATCTTAAACCCTAGTCCAAGAACTTAAATCCTAGTCCAAGGATAAAAGCACAAACTTTATCCAGGATGAGAGAGCTGGCTCCAAGGCATTGATGAAAAGAAATCCTACTCCACCCCCTGCTGGTGTCTTAGTTCCTGGAAAGAACACATTTCTAGCATTAGGCTAGATATTTGAATTTTCTTTCATTGTGCCATGTAACTTACACATTGTCCTGCATGACTACCAGTAAGCTTCTCCTTTGATTGATTAGCACTGGCACAAAGTGGGATGTAAACTGGTCACATCTGGGATACTGTTGAGGTTAACAGTGAATGAAGAATGAACAGACATGTCAGCTGCCTCACAAGTGTGGCACTAGGAAGTCTGAGGAAATAAAATCAGGAACCTGAAGCCAACTAATGGAATTGTAACCCCCCCCCCCCTTTTAAAAAAAATTCTCTTACAATCCTTAATAGATTCTAGGTTTGGGATTCCCCAAGGGTACAGAAAAGACCTGAGAAAAGACGGCCTGCACTGTCACACAGAGCCTGATGCACAGGTGAAGGAAAGTGGATGGCTATTCATGACGGTTTGAGGAACTGCATGGCTAACTCACAATACTGATTAATGTAAGCCACCATAATATGTACTGCAGATCTAGCTAGCAACCCAAACAGCCTACCAAGAATATTGGGTACCTGGGATGTGCCATGTATCCCTAGCTTTACAGGACCCCATACTTGGCGGACATAGTATTTTAGCATCTGATGAGCAGTATACAGGAATTGGCTCCCCAACTAATAGTGCTTGACCACTTACGACATAATGCATGGCCAGGAGTTCCTCACTAGTCCAGGATGCTCCTAAGAGGCTCCACAGAACAGAAGATAGATGCCAGCAATGGAACACAAGGGTAGTGTTCCTTTACCTGATGTTTTAGGAAAAAGGACACCTGATCATTTTTGAGAACCATCTTTAACCCTTAACCCAAGATGGGTGGTCTATGGACTTAGATTCAAACCCTAGCTCAATTCATCAGGTCTCTAAGTAAGCCATAAGCTTTCAGCCTCAACTTGCAGATCTATGGTAAAAATACTACAAGCAAGACGGCTTGTATTGTTCCGTTTGAACCTCAGCAACATGGGGACAAGCTCCATAAGGCTTAAGAAGCACTACCCCAATTCTAAGCACAACTACCTAGATTTTGAAGGTATCCGTTTCCATCCACGAGTGCTTACCATCTGAACCCAGGGCACAGGCCACTACTCTGTCCTCCACGCTAAAGTTTGACAGCTGAGGTTCCAGATCTTACTTTAAAAACCCTGGGCTCCTTGTCCTGTCGGCTTGGAAATCCCTTTCCAAAGGTAAGGAACACGGGGGCGGAGGGGAGGGAACCGGGCAAACTACAGTCATTCGGTCAAGGGAGCTCTGCTCATGCTCAGGAACCCATCCCTCCTGCTACCTCCAGGCGACGCAGAGGCTCCGAGGCGGAGCCGCGCTCCTCGTCACTCACCCGGGGTGCGCTGCCCGCTGCTCAGCGGGTGCCAAGGGTCCGGGTCGGTGGCCACGAGCAGGCACTGCGGGTCTCGCAGGTAGGCGCAGGCCTCGGTCAGCTTGGCGAACGTGAACTGGTCGTCGTAGCCGACGACGACGGCGCGCACCGGGAGGCTCTCCTGGCCGGCCGGGTCCTCCTCCTCGTCGTCCCCGCCGCCTCCTCTTCCTTCGCCGGCCAGGCGCAGCCCGGCGTCCCGCAGCTCCCCGCGCAGCCCTTCCCCGCCCAGCACGAAGACGCAGCCCGCGGGGGGTGAGTCTCCGGAGTCGCCTTCGGCCCCCAGCAGGCGCTGGCGAAGGTAGAGCGCGGAGCAGAGCGCGGAACTGAAGATCTGCTCGGCGCGGACGCCGCGGAAGCCCAGGCGGGAGAAGCGGCGCTCCAGCTCCGACACCGAGCGGCGGCTGTTGTTGGAGACGAAGAAGGCGTCCTTGCCGTTGCGGCTGAGGCGCTCCAGCAGCTCGGGGGCGCCGGGCACCGCCCGCTCGCCGGTCCACAGGACCCCGTCGCAGTCGAAGAGGACGCCCTGAGCCTCGCCCAGCACCTCGCGCAGGCAGGAGCCGCTCAGCCGCCTGCAGCCCGCCATGCTGGGAGGACCGGCCGCTCTCGCCGCCGCCACCCCCGCACCGCCTCTTCCTCCTCCTCCTCCGCTCCCGCCCAGGCCAATCAGGAGCGCGGCGCGGCGATGACGGATGGAGGGGAGGCGGCGGCGGGGAGCACCAATCGAGGGGCTCGGCGACCAGGCGCGTCGAGCGAAACAGAAGAGGGCTCAGGCTCAGCGGCCAACCGCGTTGCAGGAAGACCCGCGACTGGACGAGGCGGATGTTGCCAGCCATGGTGATAGGGGGCGGGGAGGGGAGGACGAGGACTGTGTTGCCATGGCAACCCGTTACAGTGAATCGGAAGGGAAGAGGATCCAGATGTGAGCGCGCTGGATGGGCTTTCTGAGCGGGTGGGGGAAAGGATGGACCGAGGACATGAAAAGCCCGCCCCCTCCCGCCGTAGCCTATGGAAAGAAAGCGGTATAGAGGCCGGGAGCAAAGTGACAGCTGCTGTGAGCCTATCAGGTAGAGGAATGGAGGTTACTATCCTATAAAATACGGCGAACTAAAACAACAGCGTTAGCGTAAGGTGGGCGTCACAGCTTCATCTACCTATCGTAATTGAAGAGTGGAGGCGGGACTAAAAAAAAGGAAGTAGACTGTTAAATAAATACATCAGATGGTAAACAAACCTGGGCGTGTGCAGGGAAAGAATGAGAGGCGGTTGTTGACGCCAATTGGCGGTTTCAGAATGAAAAATGAAGGCGGAGCAAAAAATGGCCAGCCAATGACTGCCTTGGAAAGGCCTTGTGGACGCCTGTGCTTGCTTACAAACGGTTCTTTTGCAGCAACTGACACCAAATAACACCGGGAACTGTAGTTTACCATTCACAGAGTGCCAATTCCCAGTAGATTTAATGAACTACAGTTCATAGGATTATTGGGAAATGGAACTGTTATGTATTCTGTTGTCTGTGTTTGCCTGAGCTTGAGTCTGGAGTAAGGATTCTGAGCTCCTGTGTTCTGATTCAATACATGATGTCCAATCACAGAACACTTCAGGATTTGGGCCTCTGCCATTCGTCCTTAAACTGAGTCGTGATTTGCAGCTTGGAAGTTTAGACAGCCAATCACAGTGGCTTTCAGGAATGTATATAAGCGGCTGCTTTGCCCCTGTTCCCCAGTTATGTACAGTAGTTCAATAAAGGTTCTTGCTGTTATCACTGTGTCTTGCCTTGTGGGAACCCACCAACACTTCAGGAACGTGCCTGAGATGTGTGGCATGGGCTCAAGTCCAAGGGTGGCTGCGAGGTCCTTCAGAAGTGCCCCTTCATCCTCCCCGTGGCAGAACTGAAGTCCTGTGGATGCCTACCTGGCTTTCGCCCTCTATAAGCAAAGGACAAATAAATGGCTTTTCACTAGCAGCTGGGTGGAAGAAAAGGAATTGACCCACCCACTCACCCTGACTGTGGCCCTGCCTATGGCTGACTTGTGGTCCCACCACAAATTGAGATATCGGGAAATGCAGCTTCCATCATAAAATAGATTCACCGCTCCTATTAAGAGGGCACCTGAATTTTATCCAGCCGCAATTGAATAAGCATGACTATATCTAAAGTAGCAGCATTAAGGATAAAGAACACATGACCCTGGCCAATCACTCTTGGGTCTGTAATTTATGGAGATTTTATGAAAACCAAGCACAATAGATCTTGTCTGTTTGGAGCACTAAAGAGAAGTTAGCAACACAGAATAGAATCATATTCATGTCTTAAGTACTTAACTTCTTGAATTAAATGAGACTTACTATTGGGTAAGAGCAGGGGTCAGCAAACTTTTTCAGCAGGGGGCTGGCCCACTGTCCCTCAGACCTTGTGGGGGGCCGGACTATATTTTGAAAAAAAATATGAACGAATTCCTATGCCCCACAAATAACCCAGAGATGCATTTTAAATAAAAAGACACATTCTACTCATGCAAAAAAATGCTGATTTCCGGATCGTCCACGGGCCGGATTTAGAAGGTGATTGGGCCGCATCCGGCCCCCGGGCCTTAGTTTGGGGACCCCTGGGTAAAAGAGTATAGCTGGGGTGGTGAACTTTTTTCTGCCAGAGGGCTGCAGTCCCTCAGGAGAACCACATGCCATGGGTTCTAGCCACACAAAAGCCAGCAGTCCCCATCTACACACACACACCCCTTTCATACAGACAGAAAAGATGCATTATTCACATTTCAACTATGCATTCCAGCTAGGCAAAAGCACTAAAGAGGGTCAGTGGGGGTGTCTTTTGGGGAGTGTCCCCAAGGATCACAGTCAGCCTTGGCACTGGAGGTTTCCCATCCTTGCTGTATAAGATTGCAGCTTGATTTACATATTCTGTTATTAACCACTGGTTTCATCTGGACTCTCAAAAAATCTAAATCTCAGCTGATCTTCCCTGCATATCTAAACAACATAACACAAAGTTAAATCTTGAATGCATGCAGTGTGGGAACTGCTTCCTTGTCCCTGTCCCTCCCCCTGCACCCCTGAGATCCATTCAGATTGATCATGTGGACAATTATTTTGTGCAGAATGCCCTCCAGCCTGTTTGCCTTTATCGTGTGACAGAATGCAAAGTGATTTTTTGGGAAAGTGTGCACATGACTGCAGCTTGGTGAGTGGCTTATTTATACACAGAAACAGCTGTGTGCTTGCTCATGGTTTGCTGGGTTCTGCAACCTGCAGTGGTGTGCATCCTTTTTGTCCTATCAATTTATAAATAAATAGATTTTAATGGAGTCATCATTGTAAGACTCTGGTGCTCTCTTCTCTGCAGAAAGGTGACACATCTCTGCTCAGTGAATATAGGAGAAGGGGGGGAAAGACCTCTCCCACAAGTGCCATTATGATTTGCATAGTAGAAGATTCAATGTTTTTAAATTTCAGAGAAATAATGGGGAATTACACCACCAAAGAAAGCAAATACTCCTGTTTTTTTGCGCAACAGAAGTAATGCTATTGTGGGAATTTGCAGAGGGTTAGTACCTCTGTCAGCTTGCTGTAGGAAAAACTATGAAGAGACTTGTGATCACCTTGAAGGCTAAAAAGTATGGCAATCATCCCCAAAGCTGAAGTCTACTCCATGAGAAGCATCTTATGAAGTTGACTTCATCCCACAAAAGCTTATGCTGTATACATTTAAAGCAACACAACACAATAGTAAGAGGCTCTACAGTATTTGATGATACAGACAAAACCTATGTGTGAAGGTAAGAGAAAGTGCTGCAAATCTCTAAAGACAAAAAGCAATAAAAAATACTGTATTTAATAAATTGCATCTGATGAAGAGGACTATGGACCATGAAAATGCATGCTGCAATATATTTATTAAAACCTTAAGATGCCACAGAGCACTCTTGTCATTTAACAGGATTTTCTCAAGAACTATCCAGGAGTTCAGTTTATCTCTGACACAAGCAAAGCAGACACATTCTTTAAAAAATGAAGGAACGTGCTCCTTCTCTCAGCCATAAATATGACCATACAGTTAAAAAATAATTTACCAGTTATGTATAAAAATAAGTGGTCACCTTTCCAATCTTAAGGAAACCCATATGAAGAGTTTATTAGGTCATGTCTGCATTGCAAATGTAAATGAGCTTAATTGTCCTCTCCCAAAAGATCCTGAGAATAGTAGTTCCTTAAATGGGGCACCACACATCTCTTTCAAAGTATTATTACAAAACTACTGCTATACACTTTCTTGGAGAAGCCACAACAACTAAACCGGTTAAAGTTTGCAGGGCAGTGTGCCTGCAGCGAAAAGCTCATCCAGAATATAAGGTGGGAAGTCCCCTATCCTTCAATCACCCATCTTCAAACTTATGAGTGGTTCAAATACACATTTGTGGTGTTGTGTGGCAAAGTCCAAACAAATTTTCAGATCAGCTCAAACAAGATGGGAATTAGTTTATGGTGCTCACACATTTATCTGCCAATAATTGCATAGAGGAACAAAGCGATGTGCGTGCATATGTGAACAAGCCCTGTGTCTAGGCTCTCCACAGTGAGAATACATACACTGACTGTAACTCGGACCAAGCCTCTACCTTTAAAGAGCGGCAAAAAGGCGGAGTCTATTGGTGACAGCTTCTAGGGTTACTACAGTTCTATGATGGGAAAAGCTGCACGTAAAATTAGTTCCATTAGTTCTTCAAGGTCCAAGATCCTTTTTGGGGTTCACAGCTGACAATTGTGTTTTGGACTGCACTTTTGATTTTTATTGTGCTGCACCTGCTGCCCTTATAAAAAATAACTAGAAATATTGCAAATAATCAACATAGGGTCGCTTTTCAAATGGCCCACCCACTCTGCCAATCACATCCCTACCAATCATTGTAAAGGGACAGAATAATCCCTGAGACTGAGCTAAGGTGGGATATAGAGAAAGTGGAAATAAGTGAACACACCCTGTTAGGATTTGTTGAGGTTCTGAATTCTCTTCAAGGGAAAAAAAAGCAAAGCCATTAAAAGCACAAAAAAGCAGATCTGCACATTATACAGAATGGAGCATTAGACGGAATGGAAGAATTCTGGACGGTACCACATCAGAAAGCAGTGGGGGAAGTGAATCATATGTCTGAATGCTCTCAGCCTGGAATGAACTATTGCATCAAGAACAAGGTTATACAGTGCAACTTAACTACATGCTGGAAGGATTTTTTTTAAAAAAAATGTCTCCGGCTCTGCATCTGAATGCTGTTTGGGAAAGGTCAGAGGAGTACCAGGGAGGAGAGTTCAAAATAATACAAAGTAGGAAAATAATACAAAAGTTCATGAATAGTGGAAAAGGCAGCAAGAAGCAGAGGCACATGGAAGAAGAGAGATTGCTTTTGAGGTTGCAGACGCAAGTGCTGGTTTCCAAGCCGCAATAATGACAGGTGTCAATATGGCACCTCTATGTCCCCACAAGAGCTACTAGCCTTGTGTGATGTGCCCAGGGTCACACCTGATCTTGCGCCTTTTCCTTCCTTACGCTGCAGCTCCTTCTTCATTATTATCCAGAGCATCAACCTCCAGATCTGGTGCAGATGGAGAGCTGCTTCTTTCTACAGGTGGGCCTTCACTGGGCTCTGTTGTCACAGGGAGGGATTCCTTGGATGTTTCCATGCTGCTGTCGCCAGGAAGAGAAAGAGGTGCTTCATCTGCCTCGTTGGTCCTGCTTTCTGAAGGAGGCTTCGGGGATGGGGATGCGTTGCGACTCTGACGACGCCTGACTGGCTGGGGTGGAAGTGGCGGAGGGACAGAGGGAGCGCGCACGCTTCCTCCGACGGTTCTTCGAGGCATTGCTTTAGGGATAGAAGGAGAGTCTGGGGCAGGAGGCTGGGTCTGAAGCTGCACAGGAGGTGGGGTTCGAGGCTGGGCTATGGGCGGAGGCACCGCGGGTCGGGGTGGAGCAACTCGCTTTGCTGCAAAGCAAAACAATGAAACAAAATCCAGGTTCTGAGAATTTTCGCCTCGTGGATGTCACTTGTTATCTGTATGGTTTCTCCGCACAGCAGCTCCGCACCTCACACCCCTCCTAATTTCTTCTCCTACCAGTGCTTGTCCTCAAGTGTGTTTTTGCAAGTTTGGAATAAAGATTCCCTTCTAAGGATTCTCTCCCATTCCTCTGAAAAGCTATGATTTCCTTACAAGCAGGTTGTAGATCAAGTCCCAAGCCCCCAAAACAGGCAACAGGAAATCCAGAGGCATAGCCTGCTTCCACATTACGGCCTTGCAACATTGTACAAATACAGTAATGCCTTTTCTCTGGTCACCTGAAAGTGGAGCTATAACTGTGGATCCACACAGTGAGTTATTTCCTCCACTAACAGCACTCCCACCCACACTACAAATGCATATAATTTGGCAATGGGAGAAGCTGTGGCTCTCCATCTCCCACTGTCCCTGGGTATTGGTGAGGCTGGCTGTGGGCTGGTGGGAGTCCAATACCTCCCCCATCCCTGGCATAAATGAAAAGCACAACACTGGCGGCTGGATCTCAACTCTGGTACATTGCTGCAGGAACAAGCCATGCACAAGAGTTCCACTGCACAATGTAGCTCTTCACAATAATGGTGATGATTATGAAAAAGATGTAGATTAAAATGGTGCAAAGCATAACTAAAACCTGAGAAGTTTATTGAAACCTGGATTCTGTCCAGCTGTCCCCAACTGCACTACAAACTTGTGATGTAAGCAGCCATTGTTTCCAGCCATGTTGACAAAAAGTGCTACAACAATTAATCACTGTTGCAAAACTTTGTCATTTAGAATCACAAGTTTCCTGACAGTAGCGAAAATACTTTGTAAGCTGTGCAGATTTTCAATCATTCTTTAAACACATTCATAATAAAACATTATGATTTATATGTTTTGAAGAGCTATTGCTCTTCTGTGCCAAAGGAAAAAAAGTGGGAAAATGTTAATGGCGGAAAGGACCATGTTGCAGGAAAGCAAATTACAGATATGCTAACAAGCAATGCAGTGTGCTAAGGTGTGGGAAAATAGTGTGGAAAAAGTAAGGTGTGGGAAAAGAGACTGGGTGCTACAAGTGGGGGTGGTTAATATTGCAAATGGTCACAAATCACAGATTTTTCCTGGGAAAGGGCAATTTGGATTTAATGGGGGGGGGAAATATGGAGTGGCATTTTTTATTCCTACAACTGTTGTGTGGACTATATTAAAAATCAGATTGCTTCCAGGTGTGGGTTTATTAGAGGATGGATTCTCTTCATGCAAGCAAGTTTTGGTTTTGGTTTTTTTGCAGTGGGTCCACATGACCTCATTAGCACCACTGGTAATCAAATTTACCCTTTCCAGGGAAAACCCAATAAGTAAAAAAGCTTGTTGCCAATGGTGTGCTTGCAAATTAAGCCCCTGTCTGGAAGCACCTTCCCCAGGCAATGATTCTACTTGTTCCACAAAATATTCTCCTGCAAAAAGGAGCTCAACTAGTGTAAGGATAGTGCTGCAATCACAATTGATGCCAGGTGTGTTTGTGTGGGGGCCTGGGGGAGGGGGGAGAGCACACAAGTACAGTTTGAGAGCAATGTCGTCTGGATTCCCCAGAAGAGCTGCACAAGCTGGCAGAGCCTATTCTGGAGCAAACAGTTCCTACAGAAGCACCCACAAGAACAAGACTTACACTTCTTTGAAGCATCCTCAGCAGGAACAGGAGTAGGCAAAGAGACTGCAGCTTCAGTCGAAGGTTGGGTCACCTTTGAGAGGACTGTTCCAGGGGTCGCCTCAGAATTTTTCCTGTCAGTTGGTAAAAAGGCTTGTAAGCTGCTTGTAGTCTGATCTCTTGGCTCAAAAAGACACGAGTGGGGTTTGTGTGTGTAGGCTGTATTTCTCAAACAGATTTGAGCAGCTGAGCAAACTCTTCCACTGAAGGATTCTCTTTATGTTGAGCCCTCTAGTTTGGTGTTGTTGTTACTGGATGCCATGCCAGTCCATAATAAGACGGTGCTTATCCACAGCTTGATCATGGATGAAGGGGTTGGCGTGTATAATTATCAAGACTTGGTTGGGTGAGCTGAATGGCCCCAACTGAACTCAGCTGTGTCCATCTGGGTACTCAGTCTAGCACCAGGCTAGATAGGCTGTGTGTTTCAAGAGCTATACGCCCAACCGCATGCCTTCTTGACCCCTGTCCCTCCCGGCTTACTAAATCTAGCGGAGGGTAGGGCATTGATAGGTTGAATCCAGAGCATGATTAATGCTTCATTGTGTTAATAAAGCTGCTTCTATATCATAGAATTGTAGGCTCCTTGAAGTAGAGACCTGCCAGATCTTGGTAAAGCACCTTGTAACCTGGGTGGCTCTGTATAAACAAACGTATCTCACAGTTCCAGGAAAAACTGCGACAAAACATATGCTTATACTACTTGCCTTTCCCCGGGCCGTGGTGAAGCTGGTTCAGCAGAGAGAAGCAAAGACGTGGGTTCTTCTGCTGCAGAGACATCTCTCTCTTTAACGTCTGATGGGGGAGTGAACAGGCCAGATACATCAAAGTCAATATCTTTAAAAAAAGGGGAGAAAGACAAAGTTATTGAGACGATCTGAAGTACTGAATCATACCCATTATGAAATGTTGTAGTCTTCCCTTGCAGGAGGAAGTTCAAATTTTGGTATCTTCCATCTCTTATGGCTCATGATCTTTATGATCCAGGAGATGCGGCTCGCTCATAGACAATAGGAGAGACCCTGGCCAAGAGTTCCTTATAACTAGGTGGTTATTTATGTATTTTTGGTGGGATTGCAGTCAAACATAACCACCAACCTGAGGGCGAGTTAATGCATGAAGGGGTTAAGATCATATAATTGTATTCCTAGACTTTGCCAGTTCTATGAGGGCAGGGACAAGGAACCCGTGACCCTCTGGATGTTGCTGGACTCCAGCTCCCACCAACATGGTCAAGCCAGGAGTCAGGGATGATGGAAGCTGTAATGCAGCTCCTCACCAGGGTAAAGAAAAATTCAGGCCAACAGATGATGGACTACCTCCTGGGAAGAGGATGTCAGCATTTTGTATCAGGGGTTCCACAACTCCCACAACTTGGATGGAGGATACAGAAGCCATATCTAGTTGCACCTGGCACCTGGGGGAGAGAGATTGAGAGACAGCAACAGGAACTATGTTAAGCGAAGACTGTTCATCCTAACTTTTCCTCTACAGTTTCTGATGGGAGGGAGTGAAGTCAGTGAAATTCTTCTTTCCGTGCAGCTCAAGTTATACAAGCCTTTTAAAAGGCTAGAGCAGGCATCCCCAAACTGCGGCCCTCCAGATGTTTTGGCCTACAACTCCCATGGTCCTTAGCTAACAGGACCAGTGGTCGGGGAAGATGGGAATTGTAGTCCAAAACATCTGGAGGGCCGAAGTTTGGGGATGCCTGGGCTAGAGGTGACAAATCTAGGACTGTTTTAATTAAGATATTAGCTCTTTAAAGTTCACAGAGGAACCAGACAGAGTGTTTTCCCTTCTGTTAGGGCATCACAACCTGTTTTTTCCTCCATTTGAGGAGAAGGAAAGAACATGTGCTTTAAAAACATAACTGAAAGTTACTTCTAGACTTGCCACATCCTATCTGGGACAAGTCTTCAGTTTTCCCCATAGCCTTAGAGGAAAGCAGACGTTCCACAGGTTGGACTTCTCCCATCAGTCTGTTGTAGTGACAAGGAAAATGGCACCTTTGAGATCACAGGGGAGGAACTGGATCTGGCTGGTGGAAGGGATCCTTACCTCCCCCATCTCCCACAAGTCCATCTACTGGTTAATCACCTGAGGTCTCAGAGCCAACCTAGTGATTGACACTGACAGCTCACCGTCAAAGACCTGTTTGCATTCAAACCACTCTTGCAAACAGGGAGGGAAAATGTCTCTTTGCATATGTGATTTGAATCCAAACAAAGTCTGCAAACAGACTTTGAAGGCATGCTGTCAGGCAGGGGTTTGCAGGCACCGCTGGTCAGCTGGTTGGCAGTGTCTGCAAACCCCATGTCTTTTTACTGTCCCATACCAGGGGACAGGTGTGACTTCTGGCATAGGGCAGGTAGGCTGGGCTTAGTAAAAGCAGCACCACGGACCAAATGGGGAAGCTTGTGGGGCCTAATTAGACCTGAGGGCCAGCAGTTCTCCACATGTATTCTAGACATTTTGAAGTTCTGGATAAGCTGCCTTGGATGGCCTCTGGAATTCTTGGTATGGGTGTACGCAGCACCATTCTCAATTACAATTGACACTTGTATATTTCTAAAGAGTTCAGTTACTGAATACATGCTAAACCAAAAAGTGGAGAATGAGGTTGTTGGCATCTGTCTGTCACAAGAGACAATGGAGTGTGCCTCCAGGGGTGAAGTAAAACTGCTGTATTAACAGCACCAAAGAGACCTCCCCAGAGTGCAAGCCTGGGCAATGTGTATGGAGGTCCTGGGCTACCCATACAATAACACACACACACCCCAGACTCACTGATGCGGTCCAAAGGAAAGCAGAGCAATATGATTGGCGTGAGCTCGGCTGCAGGAGTTGCCGGAAGGAGGTGTACAAGGCACCATCCAACTGCCTTGTGGACTCCAGTCTGGACTTGTGTGGCGTTTACTCCTTAGCCTCTTCTTTTCCCAAAGTTGTCCCGCAAGGCAGTGGAGGCTTAGGATCAGAGTTTTCCTTCTCCTAGATGGGCTACCTTCCCAGATTGACGAGCCCCATCTGCCCCTCACTTCCCTCTACAGTACTACCCCTCCCCAATACCCCAGAGGAAAATGAATCCTGGCAGTTTTATACAGTTACCCTTCAGTCTGTTGGGGCCACAACAGGTTGGGCCCTAGGACAATGGCAATGTTGCTGGGGGTCATCTTATTCACGTCCTGCTGTTCAGCCAGCTTGGCTAAAAAACGAATCAGATACCTGTTAGGAAAAGGCAAGTACTGTAGTGAAAACGAGGAAAACCACTGCCTTGACATTTCAAGAGGGGCTCTTTTGCCTGTCTGTCGCGTAACAACAGAAATGCAGCAGGCTTTTTGCAGCACCGAGAGACAGTGATGGTATAAGCGCCACCTACCAAGCTCCGTCTTAAAGCCCCTAAATACTAACAGGTGTGCCACACCTCATGTTGTTGTAGTTGTCCTTGGGGAGACGGCTGCAAGTGTCCCGAAGATGCTCCAGTTGATTCTCTGGCTCTTTGATACTGAAAGGGAGAGGTGAGGAGGGCTACAACAAGCTTCAAAAGCAAAGGATAATTGCTTATATGGAGTCTTATCTTTATTTTCTCATGTCTGTGGGCATTTCAATCATGTCTGGCTGCCAGTCTGCTGCTGCAGCTCCACAGGTGTAAATCCTATCCTTCCTCCTATCAGCTCAGAGTAGCAACACTGGATGGGACTACTCTATTTAAATTCACAAGAGCCCTGTATCGTAGGTTAAGGTGTGAGAGATAGTAACAGGTCAAAGGTCCTGCAGTGAGCCTTATGGCTTGATCAGGGATCAGAGCCAAGGTTTCCCAGATCGAGGGCAGATCTACACCATCCCTTTCAAGCACTTTTAAAGCACATCACTGCCTCCAAAGAATAGTAGGAGCTGCAGTTTGTTAAAGCTGCTGGAACTGTAGCTCTTTTGTTGGTGAAACTACAGTTCCCAGAATTCTTTGGGGGAAGTCATGTGCTTTGGATGTGAATGCCCATCATTCTAACTATTGCGCCACCTGGTATTTCAAGTGACAGTCCAACATCACATGTTGGGGGAAAGAATTCATTTGCCTTAGTTCCTGAGAAACATAATACCCAATGAATATTTACTTGGGACCAAACTACTTAAGATGCAGAAGATCAGCACAAGCATTTCCTGACTGGTATTTTTATTTTAAAGCAGAGTGGCTGAGAACTCCAAAGTTGATGGGAGCTGTGGGGCTGGAGGACAGTGTTAAACCCATTTTCCTTTCATATCGTTTTCTTCAACTAAATTAAATCCCCCATCCCCAACCTCAAGGTGCTGTTTTCTCCTCTGGGGTAAAAGCACACGTAGTTTACTCCATTGAGGCAGACAACAGCTTTATTTGGGGATTGAGATGGGCAAAATAGCTTTTAGAGACTTCACCCCAGTGCCAATGCTCTGAACTTGATTTTCTGGGACAGCCAGTGGCAGATCTTCTACATTTCATCTACTTTGGCCCTAGAACTAAGTCTCATTTTTTCCAAACGGATTCATGCTGAGTCGATTGTGCACTTGAGCCAGAAGTAGCAAGCCCAATAGTCAGGGATTGTGGGAAACATTCATAAACATTCACAGGGTTCCATGTTGGCTCACTCTGTCTTAAGCTGAGTATGTTACTAATCACAACACTTTTCATGGTGTTTTTTTTTAAAAAAAAGCCCAGCTGGAAGGGGTCATCCTTCTTAACTCCCCCTACCTTGCTAGTTTTGTAATGAGACCCTCTGCTCCTCTTCAACTCTGTGTGCACCCTGACACATGCAATTTTAATTTCTAGTAGCATTTGCAACAGGTTTCAGTCATTCCCAGAGTAGGCAATAATACAAGCAATTTCCATTGCTAGTCAAGTTCACCTAATCTTAGCATTCAGGTGAAATCACAAACTGTGTCAGCTGGAAGAAGGCAGCCTATCTTCCTAGTCCCAATGTACCTTGCGGCTTTAAGCCAATCATCGTAGAGTTCAAAGGTCATCAAGGGCTGGGGCAGCTCTCGCAGGTAACATTTCAGTGCACCTGAGATGGAAGCAAAGAGATGTTGTTTTAGAGGTAGAACATGCCTCTCCCTCTCTCCCGGATCACGATACTCCCTGCTGCTTAATTATCTGGTACAGTCATACCTCGGTTTAAGTACACCTCAGTTCAGTCATACCTCAGTTTAAGTACTCCGCGGACCTGTCTGGAACGGATTAATCCACTTTCCATTTCTTTCAATGGGAAAGTTCACTTCAGGTTAAGCACGGACATTCAGAACCAATTACACTCATACTTTGGGTTAAGTACGCTTCAGGTTGAGTACTCCACTCCGTGGACCCGTCTGGAACGGATTAATCCACTTTCCATTACTTTCAATGGGAAAGTTCGGTTCAGGTTAAGTACGCTTCAGGTTAAGTACAGACTTCCAGAACCAATTATGTTTGTAAACCGAGGTACACTGTACCTCTGATAAGGGCTGGGGAAATCTGTGGACCTCTAGATGTTGTTGCACTCCAACTCCTAATGAAACCCCTGGCCACTGGGTGGTACTAGCTAGGACTAACAGAAGATGGAGTCCAACAAGATCTGGAGGGCCACAGGTTCCCCAGCCCTACATTAATTTAATATCCTACCTGCCACAGCATGAGGATCTGCATAGAATTCATCCAGGCCACCTGAGCCACAGGCAAGGCTGTACTTTAACTTCTTCAGCACAGATGCTCCAGCTGCCAACCGGAAGAGCCCCTGCAGAGTGGAAGAAAGGTGAGGCAAGGAAATCTGTGGCAAAAGAAGGGCTGGGCAAGTGAGTGGCACCTACCTCTTCCTTCATCCCCGATTCCAGCAGCATCATGACACAAGCTTCAATGGGGACGGCAATCTCCCGCCCAGAAGCCTTCAGGTGAGTCTCTAGCGGCATCCCATACACCCCTATCACAGCTGCATCTCTTGGGAATGGGGAGTCTGAAAAAGAGCAGGGAGGGAGGGAGAGAGAGGGAGAGAATAAAACCCACGGTGCATATGGGATGGGAAGTTTCCAAAATTCATCACCATCCAACTGCGGAGCCAACTCAGCCCAGCAGTGGTCCATACCAAAAGCTCCTGCAGACCCTTCCCAGGCCTGAGGCAAGCAGCAAATGATGCTTGTCTCCACACACCCAAGCCAAGTTACATATTAGAACTCAACAGCCAACCAAGTTCTTTGGGTGTCTAAAGCAGAAAATCTCCCTGGCAATAAAAATACAATGAATGAAACAATTAACACTTTGCTCTGCTTTCACGACACCCACAACTGCCTGACACCATCACCTCACTCTGTCTAATGGTCAGGCTGGCCCTGGTCTACACAAGCAACAGAATTTCTTGCCTAACCCTCTTCTTGGTGTGTCATTTTCCCTCACAGGAAGTGTGGGTTTTTAAAGTCTATTTTGGGGACATACACACACACTGCTCTGCAGAATCAACTCTCTTTCGGTCCTAGTGGGTCTCAGAGACTCTTTGTTTGTAAAAAAATTCCTTCAGTAGCACCTTAAAGACCAACTAAGTTTTTATTTTGGTATGAGCTTTCGTGTGCATGCACACTTCTTCAGATACTTCTTCTTTGTTTGTAGTCTATCTTTTTAGGCCAGCTTTCAACTGACGTTTTCAGAGTGGTGTATAAGAAATACAGTAACATGCAATACAAAATAAATTTGAAAAAGTACCAGTCTCAGAGTCCAGTTACAAAAAGAGCGTCACTGTAGCATCGGAGGAGCTTCAGAATTTGTGCTTTGCATGTTGTTGTTGTTGTTTAGTCGTTTAGTCGTGTCTGACTCTTCGTGACCCCATGGACCATAGCACGCCAGGCACTCCTGTCTTGCACTGCCTCCCGCTTTGCATGTTACCTGTTGTCTTTCCCATGTCCCTGGCTAACATCACTGAAGCTGCCCTGAAAATGACTAATGAAGGCAGCTCTCTGTAAGCAATAGCAGGGCCCCCACTTGCAATGAGCTGTGTACATAGGGTCACACTGGGAAGCTACACTATGTGTAGACAGACATTCAGGAACACAATAAAATACAGTGACGTGCAAACGGGGAACCGCCAACAAAACAACAACAATAAACTGCATCCCCCCAAGCTCTAGGTGACCCAGCATGAACAAACTTATTTCCAACGTGGCAAATAAAAAGATGCAGCTCAGCTAATACCTGGCTGGTTGTGAGTCTCTTTCACCTCTGCCAGAGTAGTATCCAGAGATTCCAGGGACTTCCGGTGGTACTCTGCTTGAATTTCCATCAACTGCCAGACAGAAAAATAAATGCACATGTATTTTTTCCCCTGATTGGTGTTTTTCTTCTGCAAGTCCTATTAACCCTGTAGCAATGGTGTGGGGAATTCTGTAGCCCTCCAGATGTTGATGGACTTCAACTCCCATCACCTCTGACCAATGGCCATGTTGGCTGGGGCTGATGGAAGTTCAGCAACATCTGGAGGGCTACAGAATTCCCATCCCTGCCCTAGAAAGAGTAAAGAGGAATTAGGGAGGTGATGATAATGATGGGTTTCTTTACAGAGATGCAGAGATGACTGGGGGGGGGGTAGGTCTTAAGGGAAGACCTAGCTAGACATTTTCAGAAAACAGCATCCTTTCCCAGTATAATTTTTCTCTTCTGATAGTTGCAGAAGTCCCTGATTTGGATTAGGGGGCCCACAGAAAACAGAGCAAAGGGAAGTAGTTGTGGAAGGAAAATATACACTCACAAAACAGGAAGAAGAAAATTGAGAGATGCAATTATAGAACTCCAACAAAAATGCCTCTTTAGACTTTGAGAATTACCCAAAGGTGTGCAAAACCATCTTACAATGAAGGATGGAGCAAAGGAGAGGAGAGATAAGATAAGGGAATTGACTTACTTTGATAAAGTACTTAGCATAGCTGTCTTCCTTGGTTGAAAAGTGATATAGGTCTGCCATGTACTCATCCTAGAAAATGAGATAGGGGAAGCATTGTACTTTGTTCCCTTCACAAAGAGCAAACCACAGAAATATATCAGCCTCCATTCCTGTTAACTACACCATCCCAGCTCCCTGCGATATCCTCACCGTGACACAATTAGATGGTGACTAGGGCTCTATGAATCTGTCAGTTTCTCGTTTTTCCATTCTCGGTTCTCTACATGAGAATTCACCAGCATTTTATATATGCAATTTTGTCTTATGGACACATTTTAGCAGGCAAATCTATGTACTGTACTATAAGACATTCTTGCAAGTTCCTTTCACCAGCATATACATTTTAATGCACACTTTCCCGCAATATATGCCTAGTTGTAAATATTATCTGGTTGGAGAACTGCATTGCAAAAATTTGAGAAGTGCGGTTTTCAAAGGATAGCTGTGTTTTGGTTCACAAATAGTTTCAGGAAGTGTGCATTCGGTGGATTCATATTAACATGTGAACTAAAATGATTTTCTCCCTCTTCCCTAGTGGTGGCTTGTTTCCAGGATACACAGCATAAATACATCTCAGGACACAAAAAATCTACAAGTGGGATCTAAGAGATCATTAGGCTGTGTGTCTATACCTCCTACTCCAACCTGGTAAATATTGCAAGGTCCTTAATACCTTATGAAGTAGGAAGAATATGATGCAATGTGACTTGGCACACACTGACTCCACTCTAAATCTCATGCAGCTTCTGGGATAATAATCACATCGGTAACTAGGGATGGGTGAATCTGTCAGTTTCTGTTTCTCTTGGCTTCTCATTTTTCCATGCTTAACTTCGGTCCTCTGCATTTTCCACATCAGTTTGTGATTTTTAAAAGAAACATCCTCTTCAACATTTTAGTGCAAATGTCTCCAAATATACACACTTTCATATGCTATTTCACTGAACAGACAAATTTTTGCAGAACAAATTTCCTTACTATAATGCATTTTTGTGTGCCATTTTCATGAACATGCACATTTTTATGAACACTTTACTTGAGTACATGCATTTTTATACACATTGCTTGATTGGAGAACAGCACTGCAAAATTCAGAGAAATGCGAAATTTTTTTGGGGGGGGAATGGCAGAGTTTCAGTTTGTGCATTGTTTCAGAAAGTGTAAATTGGGGAGGTTCGCTTTTAAATGGGAACCAAATCAAATTTCTCCTCCACCAATATCAACAACTGCTCTAGTTTGCCATTTGGATCTCCTTTGTGGGATCTAAACAATGACCCACAGCCCATTGTAGCACAATCAATGGGAGTTCTGCATGGTCATGTCTGCACCAACACTCCTGTCGTATTTCTCTCTCTACACCCCTCATCTTTGGGCATTTCCTATACAAACATGCTTCCTTCTAACTGAGAAGGGGAATGTCAATCCCCAGCACCCCAGCCACATTTCACACCCACCTTACTCTGTTCAACCCTCCTCTTCATCTCTTCTTCCTCTTCCTTCAGATTTTCTAGTTTGATGGCAGCAGATGATGGGGCTGGGCCAGCGGCACCACTGGTATTGTTGCTGGAGTTCTTGGCAGCTTGGTTCAGACTTCAGATTCCCAAAGAAGAGCCAGAGGCAAGAGTTGAGTTGGTGGCATTCAAAAATTATACAATAATGTGTTAGACATAGAGATTGATGACCTGTCTGACGCATGCAGCTAACCTCAAGTTGTAGGCGTCTGCTCAAGGCTGGCTTAACCATGAGGCCGGTTTCAGACAGCATGCTAATCAAGAAGCTGCTGTGTTAGCTTCCTGGCAGGTGGGTCAAGGTTGTTTATTGGGAGGGAAAGGGGTGAAGCAGCGGGGAGGTCAGTGTGGTGTAAATGCACCAGCAGGAATGCTGGGTGGTCTCTGCTGCTGTGTTCACACCGACCTGACTTGCTCAACACTACAACACCCCTTCCCCTCTCTCTCATGGTAAGCAGCAGTGACTCATCAGCCAGAGAACTAGCACAGTGACTCTCCTTCTGGCTTAATCCTTGGCGAAGTGAACACCGTTTACCTTCCTGCCTATTTATCTACTTGCACTGGTGTGCTTTCAAACTGCTAGGTTGGCAGGAGCTGGGACCGAGCAACAGGAGCTCACCCTGTTGTGAGGATTTGAACTGCCGACCTTCCGATCGGCAAGCCCAAGAGGCTCAGTAGATATAGGGTGTATATCAGTTCAGTGTCCATGTTGATCTAACACTGAAAGATTGATGCTTCTGCCACCCCCATGTCCCCATCTTCCCCAGCCTTTTCCTTTTTCGGTTTGTTTGTTTTAGAAAAAGGATGATGACTAAAGTCGAGTCAGAAGCTTCATCAGCTGGCCCTGTGCAGAACCATCTGTGTCAGCCTACAATCCCCTTTACAAATAAGTTACTCGGTTATTTCACGGCCTTTGAGCAGCACAGAGAATGTTTAAAGCAGAGCTGATGTAACAGAAAATGACTTCCCAAAGATGATGATGGACCCATGGCTGAGGAAGGGCCACATTTCAAGGAATTAGTTCTGTTTTTGCTCTTGGGCAAAAGCAGCCAGATCCCAATGGATCTCTTTTGCTGAATTTGTCAAGCTTTCCCGCACCATCTCTCCCCTCCCCTCCCCCTCTCAGTACCGGAACTTGATGGCATTCCAGTCCGAAATATGTTTCTGAAGGTTCTTTTTGTGCTTCAGGATGGTGGGCAGTTCTTCCTGGAAGAGATGGGGATGGGGAAGGATGAGTCACACACCAGTAGCACTTGCCCGTTGGTTAGGAATTACCACCAGTACTTCCAGACTAGGCTTTTACTGATCGTTCAGGGCTGCACCTGTGGGCCAATCAGGTTGCGGATTGACTTCTGCCAGCAGCCTGATTGGCTGCTCCTGCAGGCCAATCAGGTTGCTGATTCACTTCCACCTGGAGCTGGATTGGGTGGCTCCTGCAGACCAATCAGACTGCTGCATTCTGGATCCTATTGTTCTAGGATTCAGCTCAGTACCGGTACATAACACTTGCTCAGTATTGTCCACAGCTCTCCAGGGTTTCAAGCGTCCATCCTTCCTGGTCCCACCTGAAGATGCCAGCGATTGAACCTTGGACCTCCTATATGAAGAGCAGATGCTCTTTCCCTGAGCGGAAGCCCTTCCATACATGTGGAATCACTGTGCTTCATTCACTTCCATTTCCCCCACCAGCCACACTGCACCTTAGAACCTTTAGTGCTAAGTGCATCTACATTGCCAATCCTAGCCATCCTGTGTTTTTCCCTGTTGTTCCTCCAACTTTTCCCAAACTGCAAAAAAGCCTGATTTTTTTTTACAGAACGGAAGAGCAGTGCAACCTCCACAGGTGTAGATGCAAAGCAGGGCTTTGATATGGGTAGTGACACATTGCGCCGGTGAGCCTACACAACTTGGCACACTTGTGCAATATGTCACTTTTGTAAATGTGTGCCGGCTTGTGGTAGGCTCACCTGTGCAATATGTCACTATCACAAGTCAGCACACAATAGAATGGCACCCATTGCCACACAGGTTATCACTAAGCATCAGAAGTCATCAGAAAATGCAGTGTTTTTGTTTTTGTTTTAAGTGGATTTATTGTGCTTGGGCAACACAGTGCTTTAATCCACTTTAAATGCACAAACCTAAAGCATGAACTTGAAAAATACTGACATTCTCTGGAGTCACCCTAGGTTTCTATGCAAGCTTTTTTTGGCTGAAGAGGATGATAACAATTCCTTAAATAGATAAAAGAGTGTTCCATAGAGCTCATACCCTACCATGCTCAGATGAAGAAATAAATATGACAGAACCTCTTTTCTGCTCACCACTTTTAACCATCTTGCTAAAACTGCAGGGTCTGAAAAGGATTCCTCCCCTCCATGGCTTTTTAAAAATAGCATTATTACTTATAAAAGGGTATCAAAATGCCAATAATTTAGAAAATAACGTACAGAAATGCAGCATTATGGGGAAATTGGTCTGCAAAACTGTGTATATTAGGGGAAATGGCATAGAAAATGTGTACATAGGAGAAAGTCACAGTAAAGTGCTCATGGATGTTCACGAGGGCTTTAAAAAACAAACAAACCACAAAGTGATGTGGAAATGTGAAAAACGGAACTTAAAAATGGAAAAACGGGAAAGTGTGAAAAACCAAAACTGGCAGATTTGTTCACCCCTACATTTCACTATGCAAATTTCTTTTTAAAGCATTTTAGCACTTATTCAAATTGATGGGTAATAAAAATGTCAGTCGCCACTGTAAAGGTTGTAGCGAATATGTGTTTATCTTCAAATGGGCAGTTAAGGGGAACTGGATCTTTGCTTTCCTCGCCCCCCTTTGTTTGGACAGAACAACACGGTAGAATGTACACATAGAAAAAGCTTGAGCTTCCCAAGAATGTGGAAAGTCGATTGCCCTTCTTCTTGTAGCTTACAGTGTAAGAGCAATGATTGGTCAGTGCCAGGAGACACCCATCTGGAGGCAGCTTTTTACATGCAGCAATAAGGAGTGGGGTGGGTGGAGGAAAGCAAAGGAGGGTCAGAAGGGGAAATGGGGAACAACCAGAAGACCAGGCAGAAAAGAGGGGAAACGGAAGATGAGAGCAGAGGGAGATGAAGGATACCTCGCTCAGTTTATTGAGGGGTTGTAGGACGTCTCGCTCGAGGGCCATTTCAAACTCAGCAAGGATCCTGGCTAGCATAGTCTGAATGAAGCAGCTCATTTCGAGAGCTTTCCTGTAAGCAAAGAAGGAAGGAAGAGTTATAGTAGTGTATATAACCAGAGCCAATACCTCTCCAACGGCCTGAAAAATGAGGAGTATGAGTCCTCAATGAACTCTTTCTCTCTTTGGGGCTCCATCTGGCAGAACTAAACCATCACTGTAAAGGAGTTTGCAGGGTGTGGGAGGGAAATGTTATTGTGTGTGTGAAAACATCAATACGCTTGCAGTAAAAAATAAAAGGTGGGTTAAAACCTCTCTTTCCCCTTCCACTGTGGTGCCATTTTATATACCCAGCAGCTACAATGGTGCCTCACAAGACAAATTTAATTCATTCTGTGAGTCAATTCGTTCTGCGAAAAATTCGTCTTGTGAATCCCGCAGGAATGCATTGGACTTTATTTATTTACTGTATTTATTGCCCATAGGAATGCATTAATTGAATTTCAATGCATTCCTATGGGAAACTGTGATTCGCTAGATGAATTTTTCACAAAATGAATTTGTCTTGCGAGGCAACCTCCGATCGCAAAACCCATTCGTCTAGCGAAAAATTCGTCTAGCAGGGCATTCGTCTAGCGAGGTACCACTGTATTTACTAAACAAAAAAGCAACCAGTTGCCATTCCATCTAGTTTGACCCCAGTTCTGAAACACTGCACTTGGGGGTTATAGAACTTATGCAGGCTTTAATTTGAGCCCCAGGGCCTGACCCACAGCCCTTCCCAAAAACACACATCCCAGATGTCATGTTTTGTGTTCAGCTCTGATGCTGCACCTACCCGGTGAAAGGTGGATCAAATGGATCTACCAGGAGATCAGCCTGTGTGGCACAATATCAGTCAGTGGTTGCCTCCAGACTGTCAATATTTTGTGGGAGGAACTGAGGCGCAGACCAGGTTAAGACACAAACAATTTCAATTAGGAAAGAAGTGGACTTCTTGCAGTTAGGAAAGTAACGGAAACGGACTGAAAGGTGTAGGATGAATGGTTATCACTGAGAAGACGTATAACCACCATGCAAACTAATCGGGATGAATGCTCATTGTCATATAACCTCCCTGCAAACAGATTAGAACGGATGCTCAGCAAAAAGTGTACATCGCCTAACCTTCACAGAAGCTTTGGGCAAGCAAATCAGGATGAATGCTCAATAAGCAGGTCATCTAGAATAACCTAGTGACCCTCAGCAGCTGAATGGTAATGCAGATTTTTATACCTGAGATGCATCTTAAAGCACACAGCCATAACCCAAAGCAAGGCATTGTAAACAGACAGTGCAAACACAGTCAGTGATATAACACCAATGCAGGAACCCCTCAGTTCTATAATAATAATAATAATAATAATAATAATAATAATAATAATAATAATAATAATAATAATTTATTTATACCCCGCCCATCTGGCCGGGTCTCACCAGCCACTCTGGGCGGCTTCCAACAAAAGAATAAAACACAATAATCTATTAAACATTAAAAGCCTCCCTGAACAGGGCTGCCTTCAGATGTCTTCTAAAAGTCTGGTAGTTGTTTTCCTTTTTGACATCCGTTGGGAGGGCGTTCCACAGTGTAGGTGCCACCACCGAGAAGGCCCTCTGCCTAGTTCCCTGCAACTTGGCTTCTCACAATGAGGGAACCGCCAGAAGGCCCTCGGAGCTGGACCTCAGTGTCCGGGCAGAATGATGGAGGTGGAGACGCTCCTTCAGGTATACTGGACCGAGGCCATTTAGGGCTTCAAAGGTCAGCACCAACACTTTGAATTGTGCTCGGAAACGTACTGGGAGCCAATGTAGATCTTTCAAGACCGGTGTTATGTGGTCTCGGCGGCCGCTCCCAGTCACCAGTCTAGCTGCCGCATTCTGAATTAGTTGTAGTTTCCGAGTCACCTTCAAAGGTAGCCCCACGTAGAGCGCATTGCAGTAGTCCAAGTGGGGGATAACTACTTCTGCAGAAAGGTTTCTAGATCAATGTCAGCCATATTTTAAGTAGAAAGGGTATTGCCTTTTAAGAAATTCACTGCGTTTTTTTAAAATAAACAAACAAACAAACACAGTTCTATTTTGCAAAGAAGATCCCTGATTTAGAATGTAGTGGTGATTTTTCATACCGCCATGACAAAATAATGGCATCCTTCCTGTGAGTATGTACATTGCTTTCTTATGTTCTACAGATCAACAGTTTGTGTGCACCTTAATCTACAAAACACACTGATTCTTACCCAAGGCTGGAATCTGTGTCTAATTCCTTGAAGCTTTCTGCCATGGTCACTGATAGCGCCATCAAAGGCAATTTTTTCTGCAGAAAGAATTGGAAAGTGAGAAGATGCAGTGAGCAAACAAGATAAATCCACAGCCTTTTCCTGAAACACGAAGCTCTCCAACACTGCCAATGTAAAATTCATAATTGCAGCAGCTACCCCATGTCCCATATAAGTAAATGGGGTGGTGAAATTAGCTAGACCAGATCAAGTAGTTTGTAGCCTAGTCCGTTTCATTGTCAAGAGAAATGTACTTGGATGCAACGGAAATAGGAAGTAGACGAGGGTTCCCCAAACTACGGCCCCCGGGCCGGATGCGGCCCAATCGGCCTTCCAATCCGGCCCGCGACGACCCCCGCCGCCCGCTGCCGCCGCCCGCTCTCACGGCGCGCGGCGCAGCGGCGATCTGAAAAATCGGCAAAAAATCGCCGAAAATCCTTTGTGCGCATGCGTACGGGCCTCTCCCGACCCGGAAGAGGTCATTTCTGGTGCACTTCCGGGTCGGGGGAGGCCCATACGCATGCGCACAAGCGATTTTCGCCGATTTTTTTCCGCCCGTGTGCGTGTGCGCATGCGCACGGGCGCGCACTCCCCCGCCCTCCGGCCCGCTGCGCGCGCACTCCCCTGCAGTCCGGCCCACCGCGCGGTCGGCGCGGCGGGCACCGGCCCGCCGCTCGGTAAGTCTGGGGACCCCTGAAGTAGACCAATTTAAAGGAAAACAGAGTTTAAACAAAATATGAAAATATTCTTGAAATACAGGTATGGGAGCAGGTAGAACACATTATTTACCTAACTAAAAACCAATTAAGAAAAAAATACAAGCTGCTTTAGTGGAACATTCAAACATTTGGTGCACTATATTGTTTGTAAGGTGGAGAAAACTTGGGATGCTATGCTAGGTAGCTTGCTTTAATGCCAATTGAAAGCAATTAGGAGGGGGAAAATAGCAAGTTGCCTATTATCAATGTGGGCAATATGATGCAAATTGGGAACAAAATTTTAAACGCTCCAGTAATTGAGGAGCAGCAGCAGAACAAATACTGGACATCAGAAACAATGTCCAGGTGCAAATCGCGAATTTTGGCAAATTTCACTAAAAATAGCTGGAAAACCTCAGCACGTTTTGTGTCCAGATTTTCACTTCTTGAAATAGGGCAATCATATGTATGTCTACTACTTTAATGAGATACAGACAGGTTTAGTGTCAGTTGTTGGCAGTGCCAGGCACTTGCCAAGGCCTAAAACTCAGCAAAGGCAGGCACAATGCTAAAGGAACAACAGCTGTCACTGCCTTATCATACCACATCTGCATGCTCCTTTCTGAAGGTACCTTGGTTCCCGAATGGCTTATATGCCAAACAAATCAGCTTCTAAATGCTGCAAACTCGGAAATAAGTGTTCCGGTCTGCGAACATTTTCTAGCAGCCAAGCGTCCGACGCAGCTTCCTCTTGAGTGCAGGAAACTCCTGCAGCCAATTGGAAGCCGTGCCTTGGTTGTCGAACAGTTTAGGGAGTTGAACGGACTCCCAGAACAGATTAAGTTCGAGAACCAAGGTACCACTGTACTAGAGATTTAGTCCAGAGGCAAAAGCAAGCAAGCAGATGATTGTGTAAAGGAAGAGCAGGGTCGCCTTGCCTGAGCTGCCACCCCTCTGCCCCTACCCCCACAAAAATATCTGAGCACAAGCACACATGTTATGAAACCCACAAAGGGAACACTAGCCAAAGATGACAGATCATAGGTTTGGTTGTTACTTAGTGCCAGTTGTCAAAAGAAAGTTACACAACGCCCAACAATCTGGATATACCTGTAGAGATTCAATTTTATGCCAAGCCCTGGAACAGATCAAGGAAGCCTGTTTACATCCCCTTCTATGAAAGACAAAATCTTGCAGAGCTGGCTGAATTAGATCTGCAGGGGTTTTTAAAATCAACCCACGTGCACATTCAGGCCCTAGTGTGTGGACACAGCCTATATAAATATATATATACTGGAAAGTTGCCTGTCCATTCACTATGCATTCAAACACCTCTTAAGACATGGCGACCAATTTCTGTAAGATAGTTCCTGAGATCAAGGGCAGGTTTTTGTCTCTGTTTGGGTACAACTGGATACCATTTTGAATCAGGATAGCAGAACGAACCTTTCAAAGCAGCCCTGACTTTTACCACTGATTTCAAAACATTTTTTTTGGGGGGGGGGGATTCCCAAGAGAGACTGCTAGGTCTAAAAATAAACTTGGAGATCTGTGATTAGGAATCTCAATGTCTGTCTTCTTTCTTTTTCTTATAAAACAGCCGTAGAAGGATCTCTCCTGTGCCCCTGTGCTGTAGTCACAATCCAAAAACCCCACCATTCAAAGCAGCTACGAGCTGCAGAAAGAGGAATTTGTATTGGGGAACTGGCCCAGGGCAAAGATTAAGGGCTTTGTTCACACCCCCTCTTTACTGTGCATTCACTGGGTTTCCAGTGCTGGTTTTTAAATCCGTGTTCACACAACGTTATCCAAAATGACCCCTGGTGTTTACACAAACAGAAATGAATCTGACACTAATGAAGTTGTGCTGATGTGAAGAGCTATGAAATGCATTGGGGCTGGGCTCAAAGGCAGTAATTTGAACACAACCCAGAGATCAAAGGAAGACAACCTTATGTCTTCCAAATGGGACTGGACTACAACTTCCATCGTCCCTGACCCTTGTGGCCAAACTGGGGTTGATGGGAGTTGTAGTCCAGGACACCTGAAGGGCACCAGGTTGCCTATTCCTGGGTTAGAGCCTCTTCCTCTGTGCCATGACCCTAAGTCACTTTTAAGGAAGAAAAATATGCCAACCACTGAACGCCCATATAATCATTGGTTCACTGGACGCTGGAAGAAGAGAGGCAAATGCTCTTACCACCCGTTTGTCCATGTCTGCCCCATATTGGCCTTGGAGACAAGCCAGGAGCCTCTTCTGGACATTGTGAGCAGCACGTTTGGCTGGTTCAATCCTCTGTTCAATCTGGGGGAAAAGGAGAGTGAAAGAAAATGAGGGGAAAGACTCCCCCACTGCATCTGTCCCTGTTTGAGAGTGTTTCTCTCTTTCCAAGATCTCCTGCAACGCCGCAGAGGGAAGTGTCTTGTTCCGTTCATCTTCCACAAGATTCCATGCAGATTTTGGCATTATAGACAACATTTGGGTTTCTGATTTCTCTGCTTTTCATGGCACATTCTGCTCCCACCAATGTTTGAAAACAGAAAGGGTGGTATTCAACTGACTCTTAGGCAGGGCAGACAGACTGAAATGAATGGACCTAATGTTAACAGTCTGCTCTGAGTAAAAGTTGGTTGGCTACCACCCACTGACCTGTCAATGGTATGCACCCCACCCTGAGATTGCTTCCAGGTGAACTGTCAGAGTCACAGAGGTTTTGCAGCCCATAAAAGCTACACAATTAATTTAAGTAAACAGATGCAATCTATACACACATTTATAGGAACATGTGCTCAGATCAGGAATGAAAGAGAAAGCTTGAGTGCCCAAGAAAATGATGCATTTAGGTCTTCAGATTAAGGGTGAATGTTTGTCAAGGGACTCAAAGGGCTGAGTTGATATGCACCATATGATTCTTTCATCCATTCCTGTCTATTCAGCTCTTCTGCCTCTCAGTTGTCCATCTCTAGTCTTCTACAACACACCTTGTCAATTATGCCTGGAGGAGGACAGTGGCACATTCAGAGAGTATCTGCCTTGCATGCAGAAGGTCCAAGGTTCAATCCTGGGTGAAAAGCTCCTGGCTGAATCCCTGGAGAGCCACTGGCAGTCACTGTAGACAGTACTACTCATCTAGATCAGGCATCCCCAAACTTTGGCCCTCCAGATGTTTTGGACTACAATTCCCATCTTCCCCAACCATTGGTCCTGTTAGCTAGGGATCAGGGGAGTTGTAGGCCAAAACATCTGGAGGGGCACAGTTTGGGAGTGCCTGATCTAGATAGACTAAAGGCTTGACTCAGTATAAGGCAGCTCCTAGGAACTCTGAATTATGCAACTCCTCAAATATTAGATTAACTGGTGGTGGGCTCTCATTTGCTTGATTGAGATCTTTAAGGAGAAAAGATGGATGGGTTGGCACCTGTCAAGGCCACGTGATCCTGCCATGAGTTGGACTTGATGGCTCTTTGCAACTCTTAACATGCTATGGAGAGAGATGCGATCAGATTCCATGACCTGGTTTCGCTCTACTGTACTACTTTACTCTCCTGCTCCTGGCCAGGGATACTAATAACTCCTGCAACCCTGAGTTAGTTATGGCATCATGCTGCAGAATGCACCCCTGCATGAATAAATTGAAGCACAAATAGGCAAGAATATGTTTGCTGTGGAATACTTTCTTCTACATAACATACTGTCTATAAGCAGCCTGCTTTTATCTCATAGGCTTAGTACTACAGACATTAAAAAGATCACAGAAGTGCAGATTTTGTGATACAGAATAGGGGGTGGGGAGTGTGTGTGTGTGTGTGTGCACATGAAACCATTCTTTTGCCAATTTTCAAATCTGTCCCTTGCTCTGAGTTCTTGAGATCTCCTGGGACCCACTCTAACAGTAATGTTTGTTGCTCTTTGAAGCTTAAAAGTCATGTCTCCCACTAGAACATCTGGATCATTCTTCAGGGAGTGGGTAAAAACCCAGAGCAAAACTGTCCTGTGACTCAGGCATAAGCAGAGAGCAAATAAATTACACATGAAGACAAGGGACTCTTTCTCTCCATGCCTGCAGGTACAGGTAAGCACATGCCCACTGATCAGACCCACGCCTCACCTGTAGCAAGTCTTCTGTCAAGTATTCTGCTGTTTCTTGGGCTCTAGGAAGAGGCAGCAAAAAACAAGAGTCAAAGAGACAAACTATACATTAATGCTATATGTTTTGGCACCTTCTTCATTTGTGGCTGCAGAGGGGGAAATCAGAAGAAAGTTCTTTCAAAGTAATAGATACTGGCAAACTTGTATTCGATATCAGGACTCACTTATTTTATCTGCCTCCTGTTTTGTACAATAAGACAGAATGCTCTGTCTAGAAGAAGTACAGTGTTTATTAGGCTTTTACAGTGCTTTTTTTGGGGGGGACGCAGGGGTACGCATACCCCTAAACATTTTGTGAATCTAAGTTTGGCCTCATTGAGGGCCAGGATTTCAATATGAGTAGGAAAATGAGAATACCCCTAAACAATTATTTTTAAGGGGGGGAAGCACTGGGCTTTTATATTTTGACATTTTCAAACACATCAGTGTTGGACAGTAGGAAGAGCTTGTCTGCATCTCTGTTGTGTTATTGATCACATTTGTACCAGGCCATTTTATTGAGGAGTTGTGAGCAGCATATATCATGGAGATCCCATTTAATCCTTCCCTGGAAAAGAGAGAATGACTGGCCTAAGGTGCTCTGGTGAATTTCACGACTGAGTAGAACTTCCATTTCCAAATCCATCAACTCTATCAACTACCTGCTTAGAATGTCCAGAATTATTTTTACATGATTGAACATAGGACAGCGCTCCATGAAGTGATTCTGTTGGCACAAATATTTCTGCTTGCACAATGAAACTTTTCCATCCTCTCTTCTCCCCATGCAACCACCCAAATCTGCTCTGGAGGATTGGGGTAACCTTGAGAATGGGCTTAAGGGGACACATGTGAAGAAAAGAGAGGAGGAAAGTTTTGCTGGCCATGCAGTGCTAACAACTACTTTGCGGACTACAGCCCTTAACCTTATTATTCTGTCCCTCACATTTAATCTTCTTGTCTTTTTCATGCCATATACTTCATGAAAAGGAGTCTGATTTCCGCTAGAACGTTGCTACCTTTGCCTGCCCAGGAGATTCAGAAAGATAGAAGGGCATGTTGGATTATGATTTCTGTTGTTGGGAAAGTATCCCTGAAAAAAAATCGGAGCATTTAGCACAAAACCCCTGACCCAAAACACCCATAAAATGGAATGGAAGATTACAATGCTACAGAATGTTAGACTGGATGACCCTAATGCTCCAGGGGTCCTGAACCAGGTACTAGGTGACTGCCAGACCCAGGCATTTGACTCCCTATGCCAGTGCCACGAAAAGGCCCTGTCCTGGGTGATCCCCCGTCATGCTTCAGTATGGGAATTAAGAGCAGGGCCTATTAATAACCTATTAACAATTGGGTAGGTACATAGGAGAGGGTCCAGGTGGAACTCCTTGGTGTCTTTTGTCACCTGCAGTATTTCTCTTTGGCCACAAAGGAAGCCAGTTTGCCAAAAGAGGGAGCTACTGGCTGCACATTGCTTCCTTTGTGGCCAAAGAGAAATACTGCAGGTGACAAAAGACACCAAGGAGTTCCACCTGGACCCTCTCCTATGTACCTACCCAATTGTTAATAGGTTATTAATAGGCCCTGCTCTTAATTCCCATACTGTCTGACGCATGACGGGGGATCACCCAGGACAGGGCCTTTCCTACAGTGGCACCAAAGCTCTGGCACACCCTTCCCAGGGGAATTTCATTCCGTTCATTTGCTGCTGATATTCTGGTGACAGGTGAAGGCCCATGTTGATTTTGGAAGGCAGCCAGAAGCCCCAAAGAAAAGATTTCTCTCCCTTAGTTGTTGGGCGGAGCCTCTTCCCCCCTCTTGCTAGTTTTATTTTATTTTCATTATTTACATGAGCTGCTCTTAATGCTTTCAAATTGTAATCACTGTTAGATACCTTGATAGGTCATTGGCATAAAAGATGGGATGGATGGATAAAAAGACTGACAGACAGATACAAAAAAAACCCACTGCGTACAAATCAAGATCAAGCTATAATCAGTTCAGACTGTCTTCCCTGCCTCTCTACTCCTTGGCTTGAAAGGACATTGAAGGTTTCTGGGCAGAGGGAAAAGCACATATGCTGAACCTTTATGTGGATGATGTTGAGTTGTGTTGGGTAATCTGAAAGAGCAATACTTGTATGTACTGGAAAGGAAACGCAGTGCATTCGAATGCCTGGGCGGCCTTAAAATTAACTTTGAAAAATATAGTATACTGTCCCCCAATATCAAACCATGAGACCAATTGGATATACAATGGTTAATGAAATTCCTATCTGTCCCAGAGTCTTTAAGTACTTGGGGGTGTTTATACACCAAAAATTAAGGAAATTGTTTACTCTAAATTGTCGTCAACTGGTTAAAAAAGTAAAGAAAATAATTAGTAGATGCTGGGGGATTGTCCTAATTAAGGAGGATTGCAGTGATCCAGATGAAAGTATCATATGTTTCTGTCTATAAAATGCACCCATGTATAAGACGCCCCCTATTTTGGGGACTCTGATTTAAGAAAATGGGGGAAGATCTATCCATGTATAAGACGGCCCCCAAAATTTGGACATTATTATTTTAGGAAAATAACCCAGTGTTATACACGAAAAAACACGGGAATTCCAATGTTTCTGTATGTATTTTAGGTTCTCTCCATCCCCCTCAACTTGAATGTATGAAAACACTGGCACATACTTCTGAATGACTATGTTTTTCAAGGCAATAAATCTAGACTGCTGCTGAGACATATGTATGACAGACTGAATGGAGATGGATGGGGGTTATCCCGTCTTTCTCATTATGATGAAATATACTGTATTTCTATTTAAATTGTAATAATTAGTTCTAAATTTATCTCTATATGTATACGTTAGCACATGCAAAATTGCAAGCAAATCTATGTCCTCTCTTTTCGCAACACATATATTGCCACTCTAGTCTGGCTTGCTTTCCTGCCTTCCTTCAGACTGCCAGCTGAATCCTTCATGCTAAAGGTTGGGTATTCCCAGCGGCAAGTAATACAGGATACCTTTGAACTTGCCTTGAGATGAGAACCACATCCATACCATACACTTAAACGCTATTGTACCATTTTAACAACCATGGCTTCCCCCAAAGAATCCTGGGAATCATGTAGTTTGTCAACTGTGCTCAGTGGCGGAGCTTCATGCTCCGGCACCGGGGACAGGGGTGGGGCTGGCGCTGGCACCCGCCTCCCGAAGGAGCGTGGCGCGCATTCCGGGGGCGTGGTGCGCCTCCCGGAGGGGCGTGACATGCATTCCGGGGGCGGGGCGTGCGTTTGGGGGGGGTGGCCCGCCCCCACCGCCCCTATCTGTGCTGACCTCACAGAGCTACAATTTCCAGCACCCTCAATGAGCTACAGTCCCCGGGATTCCCCATGACTGTTTAAGCAGTATGTTTTAAATGTATGGTGTGGTTGTCACCCATTCTTAGACCCTAGAAAGCACTGCAGCCTAGAAACAGAGGAACTATAAATCAGTTGTCTCCAAGGGCAGATTATTCAGCATCACTTGTCAACAGAGGAAATCTCAGACATGTAGCTCCGCCTCTACCTACTCCCTGTACTTAGTCTGTCATGGGGTTACACTTACACAGGGGGAAGGAATGCAATTCAGGTTCTTCTCCTTTCAGGAACAAGGCTGCACCCAGAATGAAGGGTAGGGGAAGAGGAACTCTCAGCAATACTGAGGTGTGTGACACAGTTCAAAGAGCGTTTGCATAGAGACTCCATGATAAAGTTAAAGAGAATGGCTGGGACAATCCAGTCAGATGGGTGGGGTACAAAAAACAAATGATGATGATGATGATGATGATGATGACATTGCTGAAGAAGCTGCTGAGGCAGCGGAAAGGGTGATAAGGAGACAAAAGCTCCCAGGAGTTAAATGTTTACAAGGCCCTTCCTTCCCACCATGGGAATCCTGCATTTGCAGCAGGGGAAGTAATTCCTGTGGTTTGTAACTTAACATTAAACTTGCTCTCTCTTCCTCACCTCACTTTCCACTTCTGAGACAATTAGAGATCTAAAACACTTCGTTTGCATCCTATTCCACATATTAAATGAAGGCTTGTTGAAAACCTGTTGCTTCAAACATGGAGACAGGGAAATAAATAAGGGTGTTTATAGAAAGATAAATATTGTAATCAGGCCATTGGTAACAGCACTGCTGGTTTGGTTTGTTTGATAATGATGATGATGATGATTTCTTTTTGGATCACCCCCAGGCAGGGTAAATCTGGATGAAATGGGCAAAAAATATGCTAGAATTTCATGTGGAAACTTCAGAAGCTTGCATATGTAAGGAACACCAATTGCACCATAAACTTCTGTCTAGAAGCACTTACATGATGTAAAGGTAAAGGGACCCCTGACCATTAGGTCCAGTCATGACAGACTCTGGGGTTGCTGCGCTCATCTCGCGTTATTGGCCGAGGGAGCCAGCGTACAGCTTCTGGATCATGTGGCCAACATGACAAAGCGCTTCTGGCGAACCAGAGCAGCGCACGGAAACACCGTTTACCTTCCCGCTTGGAGCGGTACCTATTTATCTACTTGCACTTTGATGTGCTTTCGAACTGCTAGGTTGGCAGGAGCTGGGACCGAGAACGGGAGCTCACCCTGTCGCAGGGATTCGAACCGCCGACCTTCTGATCAGCTAGCCCTAGACTCTGTACATGTACATGATGTACATAGGAGCAAAAATTCCTAACATCATGAACGTGCTAATGAAGTCTCAGGTGGTGGTAAGAGTTTTGACAGAGCGCTAAGAACAGAAATGAAAATGCCAACCCTGCGTGCAGCAGCGGCTGAAAAGGTAAATTCCATGCTTGTGATTATTAGAAAAAGAACCCAACACTGGCATGCCTTTAGAAATATGGTTTAATGACACATATTTACACCCTTAATTTATGGAGAGGGAGTGCAGATCTTACAGCAGGGTCCCCAAACTAAGGCCCGGGGGCCGGATGCGGCCCAATCGCCTTCTAAATCCGGCCCATGGATGGTCTGGGAATCAGCATGTTTTTACATGAGTAGAATGTGTCCTTTTATTTAAAATGCATCTCTGGGTTATTTGTGGGGCCTGCATAGTGTTTTTACATGAGTAGAATGCATCCTTTTATTTAAAATGCATCTCTGGGTTATTTGTGGGGCATATGAATTTGTTCACTTTTTTTCAAAGTATAGTTCTGGCCCCCCACAAGGTCTGAGGGACAGTGGTTTGCTTACCCAGTGGACTGCCCCCCTGCTGAAAAGGTTTGCTTACCCCTGTCTTACAGCATGGTCATCTCAAGAGGGGCTTGTTCCCCACAGAAGTGCAGCATCTCTCTCCAGCTGCCTTCAGCCAGTCAGCCAAGATTGTTTTGCCATTTTCTTAGTTGTGCCAAAGGCCCGCCAACTCTTCCTGTGACATCACACAGTTACCTTGGCAACCTTCCAAATCTCCTGTCTCTGTTCACACCTCAGGACAGGGGGGAAGGACCATTCTTCAAATGGCCTTATGTTGTTTTTTAATGGCCCTAGCGTGGCCAGAAGGGGTGAAGGGGATTGAGGGCACTAGGAGAAGGGGACGACAGAGGACGAGATGGTTGGACAGTGTTCTCGAAGCTACGAACATGAGTTTGACCAAACTGCGGGAGGCAGTGGAAGATAGGAGTGCCTGGCGTGCTATGGTCCATGGGGTCACGAAGAGTCGGACACGACTAAACGACTAAACAACAACAAAGCGTGGCCAGATCCTTTTGCATAGGCAAACCTAGGAATTCCTCTGCAGTTTGCATTTCTCCCTTCACATCCCCTTCTACTATTCACTAACAGGGGGAAAAAAATATTCTGTTGGGAGAATTTGCCAAGGAAGCTCAACAACTTTGGCCAAAAAAAAAAGCTCAAAAACTTTTGTGTCACATTTTGAAATCTGGTAACCCAGATACAGTACTTTATATGTTTGGTGTGTTCACATTCTGGTTGCCACAAATCAAAAAGGATGTTGTAGAGCTGGGAAGGGGCGGAACTGGGCATCCAACTGATCAGTGGGCTGGAACAACTTGTCTATGAGGAGAATTTAATCCATCTGAGGCTTTTAAATTTGGGGAAGAGGCAGTAAGGAAAGAGGGACACATGATCAAGGTTTATAAAATTCTGCATGGTGTTGGGAAAGCAAGCAGAGGTGTATTCCTTCCCTTCCTCTCCAAATTTCTAGAAATTCTCACTGAATCCCCTACACTCAGGTTTCCTGAGGAGAAGTGACTGTTAAACCAGTGTTGTCTGTGGTGTGTAGATAAACCCTTTATGTTAAGCAACTGCAGAGCAGATCCAGCTTTAGCTGAAGGACCCAAGCGCACCAGAGGATGTGAAGTGTGGAGCAGGCCTTTGAAATGCTTTCTGCTGTGAAAGAACAGGAAACCATCAATTGAGGGGGGGGGGAGAGACAGAAGCTGTGCATACCATGCATATATTTCAAGTACATTCCCTCTCTCCAAAGAATACTGGGAAACATAGTTTGTTAAGAATGTTGTGAACTGAAGCTCTGTCGGGGAGGGTAAGCTACAGTTCCCATTATCATTTTTTGGGGTGGGTGTGCTTTAAATGTCCTGTATGCATGCAGTCAGGGAACAGAAGGAACTGTTGTAGCAATGAATTTAGCAAGGTCTATATCACTTGTTTGGGGGGTTTATGTATATTTATTTGGATTATATGTAATATGCACACATCAACAGGATACAAGTGTATCAAAATCTATTCAAATACAGCACTTGCGAGTGAATGTTTCTAAAGTGGGCTAGAAAGTAGGAGGGAGCCATTAAAAACAGTTGAATTGATGTACACTCTATCAAAAAACACAGTTTGTTTTTGTATTTTAACGGTGAAGTGTGTAGTTGGAAATTATTCTAATTTAATGTTGCCAATCTAGACTGATTTTTTCTTACAAGTATAGAGAGATATTGCCGTGGATCTAAGATGGCTCCAACGTTTTAAAGCATAGATATAAGGAACTATAGTTGTACATTAAAAAGCAAACTAAAAAGCTCTGAAGATATTAATTTAGGCTGAAAAGTTTAAGGGGTGTGTGGAGTTTTACACGCTAGGTTGCGCTTAGGCTCCATGGAAACTGAACGTGGAAAGTTAGTAATCATGCCTTAAATCTTGTTGATTTAATCCAAGTCTGCATCTGCCCTATTGTCCTCACTTTGAGGGTTCTTCTTACTCCTTCGCTGATACATAGGAGGGTGAAAACAGAAAGCACAATATAGTAAGTGTAGTCCCCCCCCCATGCAGCAATGTATTTAAATCTCTCTTGCGAAAGCGGCTGATGTGAGTAACTACTTGCTCTGCAAAAGCTTTCCCTCCTCACCCAGCCTGGAGTGAGATGAGTAACAACTAAATTCAACCTTCACATCACAACTAGACAGGGAAGACTGGAAAATCAGCTCTGCAACACCCAGGAGCCCAGCCCTGCTGCTTATGTCATCCCTTGTGCTTTCAAAAGTAGAGCAGGGGATGGTAGAGGCTGGGCATGACCAGGGGGAAAAATAAAACAGAGAAAGGATCTTCTACTCGTTGAGAAACTTCCTGTCTCCATCAAACCACTTTTGGTTTGTTTAGTTGAGGTGGGCAAATCTTTCAACTTCGGTTTCTCATTTCTCCAGTCTTAAGCTCAGTTCTCCAAATTTTCATATCATTTGGATTTAAAACAAAACAACAACAAAACCCTCCACAAAGTCCTCGTGAAAATCCACCAGTGTTTTAGTGTGATTTTCTCCAAATATACAATTTTTTTGTATGTAGTTCTTCCTAACAAACATATTTTTGCAAAGCAATTTTAATGTTAGTTTCACTAATAGATACATTTTTGTGCACACTGTAAGCTAGTACTTGTATGTGCATTTTTATACACATTTCTTGGCTGGAGATTCATGCTGCAAAATTCAGAGAGGTGTGAATTTTGAAGGACAGCTGTGTTTAGGCTCTCAGATTGTTTCAGAAAGCTCTGATTAGGAAGGTTTGCCTTTAAATGAGAAGTGAACCAAATTCCTCCCCCATTCCTACTGACTAGCGGAGTACATACTTTTCTCAGCACTGGGATTCCAGAGTTCTAATCCTATCCAGCTGTGGGTTGTTGTGCACACACTGCCAATGACTCACCACCCAGTGGTTTGGGAAGTGGTGTGCACACAACCCTGGCCACAATCCATATCTATCCTCTTGTTTCTTATGAAATCCTGCGTTTGATGTGTTTCCCGCCAAACTAGCTTCAGTCCAAATTGAGAAAAGAATGGCCTTGCTGCATTTTAAGCCAGCGATGGACTCACTGAGTGGGGCCAGGCAGGCAACTCAAAAACACAACAAAAGAGTCAGGCCTCAGGTTCCAGGATGGGGAACCTATGGCTCTCTAGATCAGGCATCCCCAAACTCGGCCCTCCAGATGTTTTGGGACTACAACTCCCATCATCCCTAGCTAATAGGACCAGTGGTCAGGTGTTATGTATTAAGTTAACTGCAGTACAGTACTCCTGGCCACTGTGGCTGCAGTTCTTACCCTGCCCAATGTGGCTGCAGTTCTCACTCAGGTCCACAACATGCAAATGAAAGATTGAGAGTGCTGTTCACGGATTGGGTAGGTAGGGGAAGTTTGTTACTGTTGAAAGTTACTGAGTACTATATAAGCCAGTTGGCTAAGCTACTGTTCAGTCTGGACTCAGAGCTAGAATAAAGAGCTGGTTGTTTTAAGAGCTGTGTCTTCATCCTTCTTACCCACTATTCAACATCAGGGATGATGGGAACTGTAGTCCCAAAACATCTTGAGGGCCGAGTTTGGGGGTGCCTACTCTAGATAGATGATGTTGAACTACAATTTCCATCATCCCTGATCACTGTAGTCATAATGGATGGGGCTGATGGGAGCCCAGCAACATCTGGAGGGAGACATGTTAGCCATACATGATCAAGCCAATCCTATTTTTAAAAAAATGTTATTTACAGATCATGAAAACACAGTCGGGGAAAAAAAATTCCTTCCAGTAGCACCTTAGAGACCAACGAAAGCTCATACCAATGACAACTTAGTTGGTCTCTAAGGTGCTACTGGAAGGAATGTTTAATTATGTTTTGATTAAGATATCTGCAATACCTGCGTGTGTATTGCATTTATATTCTACCTTTCATCCAGGGAACTGAAAGTGGAATACATAGTTTTCCTGCTTGCTGTTTCATCCTCACAGCAACCCTTGCATTATGTCATGTGGGGGGTTTTATGATCCACGGATGAAAGGTGGAATATAAATTTAATAAGTAAATAAATGAGAGACTGGCCCAAGGTCACCCGCTGAACTTTGTGGTTGAGTGGGGATTTGAACCCTGGTCTTCCAGATCCAAGTCCAACACTCTAACTAGTACACTGTACAGATTAATGATACTGGTAATGGTAGTAGCCTAACTTATAGGGCCTTTGAACCCTCTGCTCCACAAAGTGGTTAGCTGAAACAGCGACAGCTATTGATCCCTTTCTTCAAAGCGTTGGTGCTGACCTTTAAAGCCCTAAATGGCCTCGGTCCAGTATACCTGAAGGTGCGTCTCCACCCCCATTGTTCTGCCCGGACACTGAGGTCCAGCACCGAGGGCCTTCTGACGGTTCCCTCGTTGCGAGAAGCCAAGTTACAGGGAACTAGTCAGAGTGGCACCCGCCCTGTGGAACACCCTCCCATCAGAGGTCAGAGACATAAACAACTACCTGACATTTAGAAAATACCTAAAGGCACCCCTGTTTAGGGAAGTTTTTAATCTGTGATATGTGATGTATTTTAATGTTTGTTGGAAGCCGCCCAGAGTGGCAGGGGAAGCCCAGCCAGATGGGTGGGGTATAAATAAATTATTATTATTATTATTATTATTATTATTATTATTATTATTATTATTATTATCAACAACCTACAGTTACAGACCCTCCAAGTGTCCCTATTTTCCAGGGACATCCCTAATTTAGAGAAGCTGTCCCGGTTTCTGATTTGATCCTGCAAGGTCTTACTTTTCCTTAGGATGTCCCTGTTTTCATTGGAGAAATGTTGGAAGGTATGGAGTTATCAATCCCCCAAACTGTCATAAGGCAATCCTGTATAGGGAAGTTTTTAAATGTTTGATGTTTTATTGTGTTTTTATATATGCTGGGAGCTGCCTAGAGTGGCTGGGGCAACCCAATAAGATGTGTGGGGTATAAATAGTAAAATTATCATTATGGGATGTTGGAGGGTATGCCGTTAGCAGATACTACCTGGTCTAAAGGCTGCATATCTACAGATTCCCCCCCCCCCGCCCAAGATATACTTGATATCCAACACCACAAAGCAAAATGGAAGACATGGGCCTTCCATTGACACCAGGTACATAATAATAATAATAATAATAATAATAATAATAATAATAATAATAATACATTTTTATTTATACCCTGCCCTCCCCAGACAGAACCGGGCTCAGGGCAGCTTGAGGGAGTGGCCTGAGTTGCTGAAAAGCAAATCCCTACAGCTCTCCGCTTCTTTCTCATAGGCAGGGATATATGAATTGCTGGAATTCCACACAAGAGCAGAACCCAACCGAGAACCTCAGCTTTCATTTAAAAGAAAGAGCATGTTCGTATATTAAATTTATATCCTGCCCTTCCACCCAAAAGAGCCTAGAGCTGCGTGAAATGTAAAAAATAGGGTTAGAAGTATCTGGATAATTTTTTTTTTTAAAAAAAACACACCAAAAAAGCAACAACCCAAGAAACAAGAAAACAAAACCCAGAGGGCTTGCTGAGTTGAACCAGAGTGAACATGGCTGTTACTATTTTTCTTCAGATTTGTACTCCACCCTTCCTCTGGTGAGCTGAGCATGGCATTCGTGGATGTGGATTACCTCACTTTATTCTCTGTGCAGCAGGTTAGGCGTGAGTATGCATGAGTGGCCCAAGGTCACCCAAGGGGCAAATGTGGCTGAGAACTCAGATTGCCCCCCCCAAAAAGCTGGAGTCCAGTGCTCTAGTGCCTTACATAGCTTCCTTGCGCCTATTTCCTGCAGAAATAAGCACACTTTACGGAGTACACACAGTACACTCTGATCTCAGGGACATAGCACTTGTTCCACATGCTGGCTGGGGCAGATGGGAGCTGTAGTTCAGAACATCTGGAGGACACCAGGGTGGGGAAGATGGCAGGGTGATGCAGCAGAGAATAAAAGCAGGAGAGGCTGGATTGTTGACTGACCCTGAACATGTACCTGGGGCCCCGGTTCCATAGCATTTTATGCTTTGGGGTGAGGGGTTGGAGTCTCACCTGGGCATCACCACCTAGGCTCTCTTGTTCTGGCTCCTTAGTGATCTTTCAGTGGTTACAGGCAGAGCTTGTTGAGTGGCCTGGTCACTAGTTATATGCTCATCTATCCTGCCACTGGTGGCCCACTGGTTGTGAAAGTGGTGGCCCTTTACTTTGGCTGTGTACTCACTTTAAAAGCACGTTCAAAACACATTTCCCTGCCTCAAAGAATTTGGAGCACTGCAGTTTGTTGAGGGTTGCTGGGAATCCCAGCTTTCCAAAAATGCAGCGCCCAGAATTTTTTGAGGGAATTACATGTGCTTTGAATGAGTTCTAAAGGTACCCGTGCCACCCTTCCCCCACAATTGTGGGCTACAGTTCCCTGACCTTTGGGCCAATAGTATTAAGAGAAGACCACGGGTTCTCCATCCCTGACAAAGGAAGATTCAGGCAAGGGTAGGGTCGAGCTTTTTAAAGGAAAACCCAAAAGTTATCTCTCTCTCTCTCTCTCTCTCTCTCTCTCTCTCTCTCTCTATATATATATATATATATATATATAACAAAAAACCAACCAACAATGGTTCCAGATAGTGGCATGGAAATGTGGTCGCCTCTAATCTGCTAAATAAACTTCCTGATAAATCAAGAAAGGAGGGGGTAAGAGCATGTCACCACGTGCTCAGAGCTTTCCAGCAGTCAAGTTTTCGGAAGCAGCTACTGCCCAGTTAGGCACCATCTGAGCCCAATTTACAAGTTTTTTTCATCTGCCTCACTCGGGTTCTTGTGCAAAGTCCAGAGGGCCTAACCTGTACACTGCCTAAAGGGTGGGTCCTGCCAATTATCAAGCCAAGGAGCTAGTCCTCCTTACCGTCCGCCAATGCTGGGGTGACTGAGCTGCTGCCGCATCCGATTGAACTGTCTCTTCATCATCTTGAGGGAAAGATAACGCAGTCCCACCACAACGACCAAAAGCCAGCTGGGTGTTCTTTCCCTCCTCCTCTTCAGCACAAGCCACTCGCACTTGTTGCCATCGATGATTCTCTCCTCCTCCTCCTCCTCCTGTCAGCAGGCTTATTCCTGTCACTTCCTTGTCATTCTCTGGTCTTATTTTATTCTCTCTCTCTCTCTCTCTCTCTCTCTCTCTCTCTCTCTGACTTCACTCTTCTCTTCCCATTTCTACTTCCTCCTCCTCCTCCCTGATTTCCTCTTATTTCCCTTTCTTCCGATCTTTCTTCCGATATCCTTCACTCGCAATCTTCAGTGTTTCTCCACCTCCTTTTCCTCCCTAAGTTTCAAGTCCTTCCCAGTCCTCTCACACTTTCTCTGCAGCAACTTGCCTCTTTCTCTCTTGCCTCCGCCACCACCACCTCTTGCAGATGCTGAGATCAGGTAAGATCTACTGCTGCTGCTGCTCTCAGTTCCTGTCACCACCCCGCCAAAAGAGAGAGAAAAAATAAAAATAACCTCAGCCAAGCCTTAAAGGGGAAATATTATTACAGCAAACATGCAACAAGGCAGAACAAGCCTTTATGCTGCAAGGGCTCGTTCTGTAGCACTTCCTACTTTCTCTCTCTCTCTCTCTCTCTCTCTCTCTCTGGCTCAGCTTACGCTTGACAGCGTGGGGGGACGCTGAAATGAAGCTTGAGGTCTGGGGTGAGGAAGACGGTTGGCTGATAAAGTTGCATGAACTCAGGAGGATGGCTGGGGGGTGTAGCTTTTGCAGCAGAGGCCCAGAGAGGGTCTTTCTCAGGTTGGCCCAACCAGCATTTATGGCAAGGTGGAGTAAACAAAGGATTTTGGGGTAGCAAAGCTAGCAATGTGCAACAGCTCCTGCTCGTTCAACCCTGGGCACCATACATTACAATGTGCAATTATAAATACTAATACTCTGTCCTGCCTGTCTCTGAAGTATCTAATTGCATCCTGCACGCACAATACTGCAGACCAACTTCTTAAGACTGTGTGCTCTTCCATAAAACACGCACACAACGTTCAATGCCGTTTTCCAGAGGAGCAATTTCCTTTCCTGGAGCAAAGGAAAACTGCAACGTGAAATTGCTGAATTGTAACACATGTAGCCTTAGGAATGCACAAGGGTCATTTTTCCACAGTACTACACAGTGGTTTGGAACTGTACACACCTTCACATGATTTCATTTACCATCTGTGTTGTCTGTGCACATAAGTGGGAATGTTTTCACGTGCAACAGTGTTCTCTATTCGCCTCCCCTCAAATAGCATTTCCATAGCTTCCTTGCCTTAAAAAACAAAAACATTTGGCTTTCGAAAGAGAGGGGCTGAAAACCGGTGTGTTTCTGCATATGTATCGCAGAATGCAGAAGATCTACAGTCCTACCTTGGTTCTCGAACAGAATGCATTTCGGGAGTCCGCCCGACTCCCAAAACCATTTGAAAACCAAGGCGTGGCTACTGATAGGCTGCGGGAGAGTCCTGCAGCCAATCGGAAGCTGTGCCAGATGTTCGGCTTCCGAAAATCGTTCGAAAACCAGAACACTCACTTCTGGGTTTTGATCGTTTGGGAGCCGATTTTTTTGGGAGCCAAGGCATTTGAGATCCAAGGTACATATTTTTATACAGAGATGACTTAAGTCACTGTGCGGCTTCCTATTTTGCCTGTTTCATTCATACCCAAGTTAAGCATGGTGAGGACGAATGGCCCAGCCCTGGGAAACCTCTGCGCATGTATGTAGGCAGGAAGTTCTTGAGAAGAACATTATCAGTACTAAACAAATTGTAATTGTTCCAGCAGAAGGCACTTTATATTTATTTCTTTTTATTTCTTACATGTATATACAGTGGTTGCTGTTGTTTAGTCGTTTAGTTGTGTCCGACTCTTCATGACCCCCATGGACCAGAGCATGCCAGGCACTCCTGTCTTGCACTGCCTCCTGTAGTTTGGTCAAACTCATGTTCATAGCTTCAAGAACACTGTCCAACCATCTCGTCCTCTGTCGTCCCCTTCTCCTAGTGCCCTCCATCTTTCTCAACATCAGGGTCTTTTCCAAGGATTCTTCTCTTCTCATGAGGTGGCCAAAGTATTGGAGCCTCAGCTTCAGGACCTGTCCTTCCAGTGAGCACTCGGGGCTGATTTCCTTAAGAATGGATAGGTTTGATCTTCTTGCAGTCCATGGGACTCTCAAGAGTCTCCTCCAGTACCATAATTCAAAAGCATCAATTCTTCGGCGATCAGCCTTCTTCATGGTCCAGCTCTCGCTTCCATACATCACTACTGGGAAAACCATAGCTTTAACTATACGGACCTTTCGTCAGCAAGGTGATGTCTCTGCTTTTTTTTACAGTGGCATATACAGTGATACCTTGGTTTAGGAACAGCTTAGTCTATGAACAACTTGGATTAAGAACGCTGCAAACCCGGAAGTAGGTGTTTTGGTTTGTGAACTTTGTCTTGGAAGCAGGACATGTTGAGTGTGTTCCATTTGTAAATTGAGTCCCCCGCTGCTATGGGAAAGCGTGCCTTGGTTTAAGAACGCTTTGGTTTAAGAACGGACTTCTGGAATGTTTGTAAACCAAGGTACCACTGTACCACCTTTCCCTCCAAGGAGCTTAAGGCAGGATAAATGGTTTGCCCTTCACGATTTTATCTTGTGAGGTAGGTTAGGCTGAGAGACAGCGGCTAGGCCAGCGCCACCCAGTGTGCTTCACGGCTGGCTTGGGATCCAAACCCTGGTTTCCCGGGTCCTAGTCCAACACTCCAACCAATACTCCACAGTGGCAATATGGGGATTGTGTCATGTTCCCAGGACCCCGAAGAGGTGCCTGGCACCCAGTGTTGAATGCCTATTATCATGTAGTGCGTACACACCTTTAAATGGTAATGTGAATTAGTTCAAAATGTGGGAAGCGAGCCCTGATGCATCTTGCTCCTTTTGCTGAGTGGAGTCCTGGGCATCTGCCCCAAAGTCCTGACATCGCTTCCTCAAACAATTCCCACCCCCCAATTTTTGGACACCTATTGCTTTGTCCATCGAGGCAGTTCACATGATCGTTTGGGAGCTGGACCTCAACCACGTGGTGCCATGAGATCTGGAGCGATGATGCAGGGAGCAGTGCTCAACGAGGCGACATTAGGTCTTCTGAAATGTGCAGTAACCCTCCTAAGCACACCCTGGATGGAAATGACTGTTGTGTTCTAAACCCCCAGCACCCCCACCTTCACCCCGCCAACTCTGTCAGCAGCCTCTCAATTTGCAGCCGTTTGCAAGTCACTCGTTGCAGAGAAAGCCCAGGCAGGCAAAGAATTATAGGGGACAAAGTGCATGAAGTTACTGAGAAGTGGGAAAATTAAGGTGAGGAAGTGGTCAGAGTGTGCACATCGAGAGATAAAAGTTCTATAATTGTAAATGAGAAAGGAGAGGAGGAAAGAACTGCCTCAGGCCGGCTACTAAAAAGGTTGCATTCTCACGCCTGCTAAATTTATCTGTTAGCTGGGCTAGGATAGAACTGCTATCAGTGTTTTGTTTCCATCTTGTACAGAGTACTGGTACTCATCTGTTGAGCTAGGGCTATGCAGGCTTTGAGGTTACCCCATCACCTGGAGAAGCCACACAAGTCGTTTCCTTAGGCTCCTTTGGGAGGAAGGTTGGGATATAAGTTGAAATAGTAATAAATATTGCAAAAAAGGAATGACCATAATAAATTACTACTACACTACCACTACAATGCAAATTATGATTAATTTCCAGCTTCCCTTTTTGTAACCCAAACTAAGATTTGTGCGGGAAGTCTACCTTACTGCAGAGGATTCAAGCTGACAATAGTAGTGCCATTTCGATTAGAGGGCCGTTGCAAGGAATGGAACGCAAGATTTGTGCTCTCTAGAGACTGCAGCAGATTTTGGACTCTCATTTTAAAAAGAGTTTGCAAGAAAAGATCTTCAAGACAGCTCCTAAGCTGGAGATGGGCGCAGTATTATGTCCCCAAACAAGACATCCAGCTGCACCTTCTGACCTCCACAACCGCTGCTGAATCCAGCTCTGCAACATATAGCAGCAATTATTGCTGCAGAGGCCCCTGCAAAAGGAGTGGGAAGTGGGGAAGAAGAGGAAGTGTGAGCTCTTCGCATGCACACAGCAGACTCGGCCACAAACGACAAGCCTACAAGTTTGAGCTGACACCAAGCTTGCCGGCAGGAGGAGGAGGAAGAGGAGGTGACATTTTCCAGAGTTAATGCCTTGGTTAGTTTTGGTAGCAATTCCACGCCTCCACAAATGCAGAAATACTTCAATCTGACTCTTGAGGAGATCATCGCACCATCACAACCCTAACAAAAACAAGGAGCCAACGGTGGTTGCCATATTCGTAACTTAATGTCACATTGGATGTTCCTGGCACTGAAACAGGAATTGAGATAGAGGAACAGAAGCCGGGATGACTGGAAATGGTTGCTGGGGCTCAGAGTCCTCTAATAGGATAAATGGCCCCTCTAATCCAGCCTTCTGGCCTCACAGTGGCCAACCAGATGCTTGTAGAAAGCCAGAAAGTGGGACATAGAAGGCAACAACACTCCATCTACCTGTGATTGTCAGCAACTGGTATTCAGAATCATAGAACTGTAGCGCTGGAAGGGACCACAGGGGTCATCTATTCCAACCCCCTGCAATGTAGGTATGTGGGACTTAAACCCATGACCCTGAGATTAAGAGTCCCATGCTCTACCAACAGCACCTCCAATATGGTAAGTGAAACACAGCCCATCATGTCGAATCCTCTTTTCAAGACCTCCCAATTGGTGACCATCACTACCTTTTGTGGGAGCGAATGCCGTAGTTTAACTATCTGTTGCGTTTCCCCGTCTTCAATCTTTCAGCAACATTCAGCTTCATTGGATATCCCCGAGTTTGAGAGTTATGAGAGGGAGAAAAACTTCTTCTTATCCACTTCCCCACACTTTGCATAGTCTTATATACCTCTATCAAGTCCCCTTGCCTTTTTTTCCTAACCCAAGAAGGCCCAAATATCATTTCCTTTCCTATAGGAGAGTTGCTTCAGCCCCTCAAGTTATTTCGGTTGCCCTTAAATTTTGAACCTTCCCAGCTCCACAAGGATCCTTTGTAAGGTGAGGCAACCAGAATGTAGATTTGGAAAATAACATTGTATTAGAAGGTTTTTTGTTTGCAAATGGTTCAACATTTACACCCTGCACCAGGTCTTAGGTGCCCTTTAAGTTAAGGGTTGCATCCCCTCTAGTCAGTTTCATGACCAAATGTTCCAGGGCATAGTCATTGCAGGCATCTAAAACTTTTACCTCTTTGTCCTGATCGGAACATATGCAATTATCCAGTCTAAACAATTAAAGCACCTGAAGTCACTGATTATTGCAGCACTTCCTCGATTGCAAAACGTAACAGAAAAAGTGGTCTCATTTTCCATTTCCGAGATGAACAGGGTTAATATTGGGGGGGGGGGTTACTAAAGTGATGCACAATTTTTACTTACAACAACTTCCAGAGTATTTCTTAAAGTGTGGAACTACAGACTGAGCTGTGTGTATTCCGTGCTTACACACCCAAGTCTAGAAGTGGGAACTGAGTGGGCATGTTAGCATCCTGAGAATTTCGACTTTTTAAAAAAGCAATTTCCTAGCCCTCAAGACAAAACATTTAGAATTAGTCAGACAGTGCTGCCAGAGCAGAGTAGAACTGCAGTGCCCTTACAACTAGGAGGGGTAGAGTAAAACAAATAAAAAACAAGCATATTTGCATAATATAGAGCACAGAATTCAACTTTTCTCAAAACAGCATTTTGATGGGTTTTTATAAAAGCACACAGTAGTGTCCGTGCCTAAGCTAGTGAGGATCAAGACTGGGTAAGTGGAGAAAAGAGACAGAGGCCTGCAAGTGAGAGATAGGCAGAGCATGGGATCCTTGTGCCCTTCCAATCAAGTCCTGACTGATGCGCTTCAGGAAAGAAATTGTTTTATTTCCCATTAATACAGCAGATTTCACACAGGAGTCTATTTTAAAGTCCTTTTCCATAGGCAGAATTTTCACCAAAAATATATATACAAGCCTGTTTCAAGAACCAAACCAAACCGAATCTAGAAAGGGGTCAAAGAGAACCCCGAAAGAGAGACCAGAAAGTAAAAGTATCCAGTCACAGCAGAAACCCACTTCAGAAAGGCTTTCCTACCAAAAGGAGACAATTGTTGTCGGAAACAGGGGCATAAGCCCCCCCTGGGCAAAACATCGTTCTTCACAATCCCACCCACTGCTCTCAACCGTAAAGCTCAAGTCCACCTTCCGTGGAGCAGCCTGTTCAGTAGCTTGCTGAGGCCTCACTCCCACCCAGGCTTGAGGAGAACTCAAGTCAGTCAGAGTGGGCGCTTCCTAGCCCAAATCCTGTGAGCACACCAGTTGGGGGGGGGGGAGGGAGAAGAGGGGCAGCTTCAGCTGGCAAAGGTCTGTGGGGAACCAGACATGGTTATGGCAACTCTCTCCTCCTCAACGCCCTCCTCCCAAGTACCAGGCCTGTGCCATATTTAGCACAGCAGAGAGGTGTGCAGGAGCTCCACAGTGCCACACAGGCAATATAGTGGGCCCCTCGTCACCCTGTAGGCAGCCTCTTGGTATTGTCAGCTTCCTCTCCCAGAAAGCAGAGGAGAGTGTGGACTACGACCCCTCCCTGCACAACAGGCCGCAACTACCAACCCTTTGAACGTAAGGCATAATAGACGAGGCACGCTACCCGCTTCCCTCCTCGCCCACCCCATTAGCTGAGTCAGACTCGGCTCACTGGTGGCTCATTCAGCCTGGTGAGCATTAGCCCACGGCCATTATCCAGCCCAGGGTGAAGGAAAGGCCCTGTGAGCAAAACAGACCCAAATACCCTCCTCTTGTGTCAAGGCTGTTTTGCCAGCGGAGTCGTGAACAGGCGCCAACCAGGCCTCCGGTGGCAAAACGATGGTGCCTTTTGCCCCACCCGAGACCCCAGCCCAGCTTTGTGTTGCGACACAGGGAAGCAGAGCGAGGGGGCATTGCTCCCAAGTATCGGGCTTGTGTGTGGACAGGGTGGAGTGTGGGGAGAGCTGGAGGTTGCGGAGGGGGTCAGGTCCAACATAACCTTAAAGCAGGAAAGAGGAGGGGAAACGGTTCCAGGAGTCTCTCCCCGGACTTCTCGGAGCTGAATGGCACCGCCCTCTTCCGTGGGGAGAAAAGCAAGAGCCGGGAGAGCAAGGTGAGAGGAGGGGGCTCAGAAACCAAGTTAGAAGAACGGAGAACAACTCACTCAACCAGCCCTGCCCCCAACAACCCCAAGCAGGCCTCCCCTCGGCCCACTGTCTTCCACACACAGCCTACGGCCAGCTGCCAGCCATTCCAGTCTGAGAGCTTAGTCTGAGGGCCAGCCAGCTCTGGGAAAGCTCTTGTCCTAGAGGCGGCAGGATCCTTTGAAGCCAGACGCAGTGCAGTGGCAGCATCAACTAAAGGTCGCCCCATGACTCTGGAGGGGGGAACTGGTCCACGTCGCCCATTTCATCGTAGGTTCGGTCGGCCATGGTGAAGGTCAGCTTGTATCGTAGTCTTACTTTCTCCTGGACAGAGGGAAAGATGAGCAACAGGTGAGGTTTCCCTTCTTATGGGGTGGCTCTTGCACTCAGGGGGTCGTGCTTGAGGGTTTCCCTACAGGCATCAGGGAAAAAGATGGTGGACCCAAAGTGCAACTGACCTGATCCCACATGGCTCTTCTGATGTCCTTAATAAAGGAGGGAGGGGGAACACTGACACTGATTGGACAAGAAACGCCGCCCACCCTACCCCTCTGCCGAGGTGCCATTACCTTCTGGGGGTTAGCAAGCAGGAGGACCTGGGTGATTGCAGTGGGGGGCACAATAGGGTTGAATGCCGGGAGCTCTGTCCCCGAGGGTGGCTGCAGCTTCACTTTCATCACCTACAAAACCAAGAGTGCATTAGGAGGATTCAGAGACTGACCTGAAGCTGTTAAAGTGCACAAACTGGAGAATCTCATAAACAAGCTTCTAAGCAGCCAAGATGGAAAGATCACCTGGTTAAGAGTTTTCCACGCTCCAGTCTTCATCTATGCTGCTGTGAAAACAGCTCCCCCTAGTGCCAGAACCTTGATTTAATGCAATAATCTGGGTGCTTTGGCTCAGTATTTAAGAAACCTGGCTCTTTCTCTTTTTCATAGGAAATGTAAACCGGACCAATACTTTTCCCGATCTTTGACTGTTTTAGGGGGCAGGGTCCTCACATTTGGTGTTCCAAATACAGCTAATATTTACAGTACAAGTGCCAATATACAAATGAGTACATAGAATCACAGAACTGTACAGTTGGAAGGGACACAACCCCCTGCAGTGCAAAGAATCTTTTTGCCCAATGTGGGTCTCAGACCCACAACCCTTGAGATGATGCTGGACTACAATTTCCTGCCATCCGCATTCCTGACCACTGGCTATGCTGGCTGAGGATGATGGAAATTGAGGCCCAACACTGGTCCCACACCTCTGGCATGGGGATTGGCAGCAAATGACTGCTGGGCCAACATTTGAAATCGTCTTTTATAAAACTAGACCACTGATAGACAAAGCTCATGGACATATTTTTTCAACTGGCAGCAGGACTCCAAGGTCTCAGGCAGCATCTTCCCTGTTTTAGCTCTGCTATTTCAAGATCCTTTTAACAGGAAATGCCAGGGGAATGAACCTGAGACCTTCTGAAAATAAAGCATGGTTATTACCACAGAGCTACACCACCTCCCACTCCTAAGTTATCAAAAATGGAGGCAAAAGGAATGTATGAAGATTGCACAGGTAGTGTTCATGGAGCCCTGGGAAGGGTTGCAGGGCCTGCTGTCTTCCTCCACCTTCTCAAAGCAGTGTGGAGTAGCGGTTAGTGTGTTGGACTAGAACCTGTTTATAATAAGAGTTACTTTTTAAATTGCTTTTAGTGATATTTATCTGTGGTTTTGGTTGCATCTGTTTTAATTCATGCTGTGAGTTGCTTTGGATCCTGCACCGGAAGGAAGTCGGGATATGAACGAAGTAAGTCAATAAAATACCTTGGGGACGGCAGACTGAAAGATGATGTTCCTAATGGGCAAGGGGGCTGTGCTAAGCATGGAGATGACCACTACCAGCACATCAGGCCGGTCAGGCAGAGAGTCCTTGGCAAAGTGGAAAAGGACGCGGAATCCATGCTGGTCATACACTGTCACTGGAAGGATGTTGCCTGGAGTGAAGAAATACCAGGAGAACCACAAAACAGAAGAGAGAGGATTGGTTCATTCTGCAGGCTAAATGCAATTACACACTGTAGAGTTGGAAGGGACCCTGAGGGTCTTCTAGTCCATCCCCCTGCAATGCAGGGATTCTGCCCCCAGCTGTCCCTGGGTGGGCTCAAGCCAACAACCTTCTGGTTTGCTGCCAGACACACTGACCCATTGTGCTGCCACAGGCGCCCTCTGAAGCCCAAATAAGGCCGAGAACAGCTTGTAACTCAATCTCCTTGTTTAACGGTGTTTAAGTTAATAGTGCATCCTTTCTCAGATGCAGCAAAGGCTGGCAACAAAAGGTTTGTAAAGAGGCAAAGACACGTCAATTTCAATACTGAAAAGCAGATCATAAGCCCTTCTCCACAATCTCCTCCCAGTCAGGGCCATCTTTACCCAGGGAGGGGGCAAGGGGTGCATGGCACTTCGGTGCCGAATTCTGGGGGGTACCAGGCGCCCACCGCTGAAGCCGCCTAAGCTCTTAACAATCTACCTGTTATGAAATAATAATTTTGAGCAAGCTAGAAAAACAAAATACATATACAGGTATACCTAGGTATTACCGAAATGTATACCTTCTGTTTCACTAAAGGGCTTTCGACTTTGTGCGCTCATTTACTAAAGATGCGCCATGCTAGCAGCAGTGCTTGTCAGACTCAACGACGGTGCTTGTCATTCACAATGGTGCCATGCATGTGAAATTAACTCTTACATCAAAATATTATGTTACGTATTGTATTGAGCTGCTATGCATCAGCGGGGTCAGCGGCACCTTTGACACGACTGATGTTTCGCTAAACTAAATTTGGGGGCGCTGGGTGGATCTTTGCACCCCGGCGGGGCATATGCTAAAGATGGCCCTGCTCCCAGCTAACACTTAGCCTCTAAAAGTCGGGGCAAGTGAAGATGCTTCGCAACAGGTGCAGAAGACCTTCTCAGGCTGAGACTTATTTACAAGAAGGGCTTCAACACATGGCGGCCTCCTTTCCTAAGAGTCCATCAGAGAGCTGAAAAGAACTAGGAGAGCCACCAGCCTGCATCCTGGAGTCCAACACCTTGCTGGGAGGTAGATCCATCAACCCACCATGGCAAAGATCAAGGCCCTTCCACCCATCTGAGAGAAAAGGCGCTTACAGAATGAATAGCCCCAAGTATCTCAAGCAGCTGAGCCAAGCCACATGTCCCAGGGTAAGGCCACCCTCCGCCTCTGCCCAGACTCACTTGGTTTGATGGATTCCAGAGGCACAGTGACGTTTATCAGTGAGATTTCCAGGGGGGATGTGGAAGCAGGAAGACCCGCTGTGGGAACCGTGGCTCCAGAAGGTGTTGTGGGCCCCCGAGGGACTGCGGCAGCTGCTGGCTGCTCGGAGGACAGGGGCAAGGGGGCAGGAGGGTTTGAAGAGAGGCTCGGGAAGAGAGGCAGGGCGCTGCTGGTGCTCACAGCTGGGCTGGAAGTGCTCTTGTTTTGGAGGTCGCGCAGTGTCAACCGTGGCGGGGGTTGCTTCTCCCTGCAAAGTGGGCAAGAGAGACACATGCTGTTGAGAGCAGGAGCAGGAGGATGGGCTTCCACTTCATCCAGAAGCTGCTCTCCCTCCTCGCAGCTGGCCCTTCCCCACCTTGCTTCCTACCATCTGACTTGCAGAGACTCTGGGGGAAGAGACTGTTGCATCAAAGTCTTGCCCAGTTGATCCAGGTCATCCATGCCGCTGGTGGCAGCAGGAGGTGTCGTAGTAGGTGGTCCAGCATCACCTTTCCCCGCTGGGGTGGGTGGGACTGGGGGGGCGCCAGGTTCAGGGCTGTCAGAAGACTGCGGTGGAAAGAGAAGAACTAACAGCAGTGCAACCAAGAGCAGGCAAACTGAAGCAAAACCCCTGGGCAGGGAGATCAGCGATATTATCATCCAGTGCACAGAACACAGTTCAATACACGGCCTTCGACACAAAATGACAGCTCTTGCGAACTACTGTGATCCTGCTTCAGAGCACAGCTGGAAGGACTGCAGTGGTTTGCAAGTTTGTACATTTCCACAGAGCGGACTTGCACAAGCCCCGCACTAACAGCACCACTGAAGGAATGATGGGGATGTTATTACTACAAGGTTTGGTGCTGAGGCATGGAGCTAAAAAGGGGATCCCACATATACCAACAATGCAGCAGTCAGAGATTAATGTGCACTCTCGAGCAATAGAGGGAAATGCCTGTTCACCCACAAAAATAAGAGGCACCTCTCCATTTGCTGGAGACTTAGCCTTCATACGATGAAGGGAAGCTGCAGCCTCAAGCTACTTTTCTCTCCACTCCAAGAAAGCAGGACTTCCCATTCCTCTCACAAAGACCACTGGGGGCAGGGAGATTGATTTTCATGTGCAATGGAGCTTTGTTCTAGTCCAACTGAAAGTTCTCCCCATTCCCAGTCGAAGAGCCAACATCCTGAAGTTGTAGCAGATGATGAGAACTACCTCAGAATTTACAGCATTTCCTTCATTCGTTACTTCTAGGTAGAAACCACATACACAGAGATTGCTGTATTCAATAATTGTACGTATGTATGCATGTTTTCCCTCCCCTTGTACACATGCCGTGGGAATATAGCCAATTTCAGTTCGTCAGAATATGCACTCTGAGAAAAAATACAAGCATACAATCTTCAGTTGTGATCATCCATGTGCAGGTTTCATAGGACAAAGTCAATGGAGAAAATGAATACAGTTTGGCCTTACAGCTGACTTTCTTTCCTCCTTGAAAAACCTACAGCATCAGCTGCAGTTCTTTCCCCATCTCAAAAGGGCGCTGAACTCTCTCAACAAAAAGCTAATGTTTCCTAAAAACCAAGCCCTTACCTGAAAATTGTTCCAGCCACTGTTATCCGTACCCTGGGCTGAGGGAGTTGCTGGATCATTAAGCCCTAGAGAGGTGGAGAAAAAGAGAAATGAGATCCCATGATGCCAGAATGGAGAAGCCAAGGAGCGTAGGACCAGGCAGAGATCTGTAAACTGTATCTTGCATTTGGAACACCCTTCCAGGGAAAGGGGTAGAGCCTTCCTTGGGCTCTGAGTTGCTCTATTACAGAATGGTGTTCTCTCTCTCTCTGTGTGTGTGTGTTTAAAGATTACTGTTGTATTCTGTTATTTCCTGCTCCTGTTTCAGTGTTACCCTGCAATAGTTGTTTCAGATTGTTAATATGTGTTTTTTTTGTCCTTGTCTTTAGAGGTGCTGAGCTCTATGGAGAGCAGGAGGGGTAGTGTTTTAAATAAATATGTACAGCATAGAAACTGGAGAAGGAAATCCTCCCTTACTCTCACCAGGTTTGGTGGAGAAACTAACCAGTTTCCCCCTTACATTTCATTATCACAAACATCTTCACAAACACTTTCCATTTCCCAGTGGCTTCAAAAGTTTCCCTGGACTCACCTAATGACATGAGCTCGTCATCCAGCAGAGAGACGGAGCTGGTCTGCTCTGGCACAGAAGCTGCTGAGCCACCACTTGAGAAGCTTGGTAAGGCTGGGTAGGAGGGGCTCGTGGTTGGCATGTCGAGTCCTGATAGATCCAGAAGTGCTGAAGTGCTGCCTATGAGAAGAAGCAAGCAAGTCAATTATGCTAGTTAGATGCTTGTTCCACAATCCCCCCTGTTTCTTATATTTTCTGCTCGACTGACCCAGCTCTAGGTCTGCTGGCTGCGAAGTCACCTAAGAGAGCAGCCAAGACCTTCCTCCTTCTACTTCCTTAATTGCAAGTTTGGATGCCCAACCAATTTCACTCGGCAATATTTTGTGGTCAGGTTCTTGCTTTGGAAAGGACAAAGCAAAACCTTCCCTTTAGGGCAGTCCGTTCCTCGGGCTTCCTTACCTGGGAGACAACCAGCCACAGTCTCACCATTGATCTCCTCTCCTTTCACAACCTGCTTGTACAGGTTGATCACTTGCGTCAGGTTGTCGTTGGCTTGCAAAATTTCCGCTGCAACAGGAGGATAAAGTTGAAGATCACAGGACGCCCCAGCACCCCATTATCCAACAAGAATGTGTGTGAATGTTGAATCCTAAAACTGGATTTTCTGCAACAAGAACGTACCGCATTGCTAAAAGAATGTAGATGGCTATTGAGAGTTAGATTGCCACCCCGGTGGGTCTACTGATGCAATTAAAGTACAGTCTTAGCTGAAACGGTTCCAGTTATCCAGTTATGAAATTTGGAATCTTCTCAAGGACCTCCACCCACCCATCCAAGTAACCTGTCCTGAACTGCTCAGCATAAGGTGGACGTAGGGAAGGTGGGGGTGGGAATGGGTAAGCATAGGAAGGCCCTTGTCACCATCTAAGGTGGCAGGCTGCATTTACCTAGTGCCTCATCGTTGTCCTCTGTATCACTAGCAAGCCGAAAGAGCATGGGCCTCATGCGCTCACAACGCTGGTACAGCTCCTGCAATGGGGAAAGAGTCGGTTATATACAGCAGGGGATGCAATTTGGCTCACAAGGTCATCGTCCATCGTCCCCCCAAGTCTCATGCACCTGCCCACACCTGATACCACAGGCGATGTCACGTGTGGGTCAGGTAGAGAAACGGCACAAGGAACACCTGGGAACCTTTAAAAATGCTTCTGGCTGCTCCTTTACATAGGAGACTTGCTGTCAGTAGCAATCACTGGACTGGCCCCGGACAGCAAACCCGGCTGAGATCAACAGTTAGAGCAAGATCCAAAGCAGGGCTTGTTTTCAGTGCAAATATTCCTTTGCACTGCTGACCTGAATTCAAGCCAGCAATGCAAAGGATCCTCTCCAGCAGGTGGAACTCAATCCAGGCCCACAAAGGAAATCTGTTACGTTGGATCACCTGATGTCATTGTGATGCCAGGACTGACAGGTCCTGCCCACCTGTCAAAATGGCCTGCGAGGGTGGGGGATGGTCAGGATCTAGACCTCCAGCTGGAACCTGCTCCACACTCCTGATATACAGTCTAAAAACATATTTGTTTTGTATTTTGGGAGGTTTCTGAAATTTCTGTAATGATATTTATGTTATGAATTTCTGTAATGATATTTATCCCAAACGCTGCAAACCCAGGTGGTGTTCCGGTTTGTGAACGTTCTTTGGAACCCAAACGTCCAAAGCAACTTCCATGGCTTCTGATTGGCTGCAGGAGCTTACTGCAACCAACCGGAAGCCGCAGCTTGGTTTCTGAACGTTTTGGAAGTTGAACGGACTTCCAGAACGGATTCCGTTTGACTTCCGAGGTACCGAGCTGTAAAAAGCTCACACAACTAGGACAGCTCTTTTCTTACTTTCATGAGGTCCTCACTGCTCTCAGTCGTCTCCCCTTTGCTGTAGTTATTCACCATCTCGGTCAGGAGCTTCACATTGTTGTTCACCTCCTCAATGGCGTTCACCCTCTTGGAGATCTTCTCCATTCGCTTTTGGTCCTGGAAGAAGTGGAAGGGTGAGAGCAGCCTGGGTTTCTTCCTTACCCCTCTGGAAAACTCAAAATAAGTGGCCCACTTTCTGGAATGCCACTTGGAAGGGACTCTGGTTTGGACAGTGCATTTGAGACCCTCCCGTTTTACACCACCGACACCGCTGCATGCTGGGAGGATGCCACAACACCCTGGACACTGGGGGACATCACCCAGCTGCATTACAGAGAACTATTACAGCTCCTTTTACAACAGCAAACCGTACTTCTGAATCTCAAGAATCTCTTTCCCCCTCCACCCCTCAGCACAACAGCAAAGGACAATCTAGGACCAGGTAAAAACACACCACCCATTTTCTTGCTCTGCTCCAGCCATGGATTTTACTGTTCCTCCCCTCTACCCAATGTGGACGAAGGGACAAGAGTAGAGCTATGAAGGGCCCTCCCATTTCCCCACCAGACACCTACACATCTCCAGGCAAGAGGGCTTGACACAGAATGGAATCCGGGTTCAAATCCCTGCACAGATATGCAACTCACTGCCTGAGCTACGTCACAGGGTTGCTGTGCTCTAAGATCCCTTGGAAAAGAGCAGAATGGCACACAAACAGCACAAACCTGGTTGACAGCTGGAGGTGGAAAGAGTTCTCAGTGGGGAAAGCTTACCTCCTGAACCATCTCTTTGATAAGTTTGTTGGCAGCCCGGAGGTCCTCAGGGTGGGAGCTTTTGAGCAGGCGAGCCAGCATCTGCAAAGGCACATAGATCAGAGGAAAGCAGGTCTGAGGGGCAAACAGGCTGCTCTCGGAGCAATTCTGTACCCCTGCCTTACAGCTTGTAACCAGTAAGCCCAACAACTATATACTGGGACCTGCCAGAGCCCTAAGGATCCCCTTGTTTGGCTATTCCAGGCAGGCAGCAAAAACAAGAGGTCTCTTGAACCCACCACACATGATTGGTAGCTTACATTTAGCTTGGTAGCCTGCTATAACATTCCAGTCTCTTAGCAACAAAATAGGAAATTAAGATGTTTAAAGGGGAAATGGGGGGAAATTCCACCATTTTTGCAGGAGACTTTTGCCTGTTACTGCAGGGGAAACAAACTGCAGCAGGTAAAAAATTGAGAAAATTTAAAGGGACTGATAGAGGCTCTTTCTGCACCTGGAAGTATTTCCCCCAGTTAACCTTGAGAAAGAGGAAAACTCTATCTTGGATGAACAAGAAAAATGACAAAAGTTTAAAGTCATCTATTTAGTGCTTACCTTGGACTTTTCTTCATCATCAAAGATGACATTCTTTGGCCTGGGAGGAGGCAGAGGGAAGGGGGCATCGTCCGGCAACTTGGGGTCACATTTTACAATCCCTGCAAGCAAACAACAGGTTTTTTTTACCATTTCTCATGGCTTTTGTTATGGAATAACAACGACAGGGGAATGTTCAGTTCTTAATACTAACCTTCCAGTGCTGCTGATGTGTAGTTCATGATTATTATTATTTAAATGCCAAAATGTTAACCAATATGGTATAGTAGTTGGAGAGGGTTGGACTAGGGCCTGAGAGACCAGGGTTCAAACTCCTAATCAGTCATAAAGCTCACTAGGTGACATTGGGCAAGTCACAATTTCTCAGCCTAACCTACTTCACAGGGCCGCTGTGAGGGTGACATGGGGGTGGGGGTGGGGGAAGAGAACCAGGTATACCACCTTGAGTTCCCTGCAGGCAAAGTTGGAAAATAAAATGTAAAAAAGCAAATAAATAAAACTTGACAAGCTACATTCTTCTGCATCAGAAAACATAGCTTGGAGGGGGGAGCCATGGATTCTCTGGGCTCAGAAAGGGTCTCTCACCTTGTTTTTTCAGCATCTGATAGGCCTCTGTAATCTTCACTTCATGGGGCAGACCCAACGTCCAACTATACAACAGCTCCAAGATCTTGGATTTCACTTTCTCTGGGGTCCGGCTTCCTAGATACTGAGGGAAACAATCACACACCCACATCAAACATGACAGGACTTAGAGGAGGAATTTATATTGAGAGAAAGGCTTGCAGGGAGGTTTGTAACAAGCTCAAGGTGACATTCTGTGTACTTGGTTGGAGTGAGGAAAGTGAGGATTTACCCCTTTGCTGTATTTTGAAAGTTAAGGAGTCCAGATCAAACCATCTGTAGCTGCTGGCAGAATGGAATCTGATCTCTACTTCAGCATTCCCACAAAGGGAGAAGGGGGATTCAAAAGCCAACCTGAGGCTTTTTGTAAGCATGAGTTAGGACACAAATCAAAGGAACAAAATAAAAGACATATTCTTTCAAGCAGCTCTGGATTTCCCATGCTATTGCCATAAAGCCAGCCAACACATATCCCTAAGTTGCCTTCTACTGCTCTGGAATTGAAGCTGTGGAAAAGTCTGTGTGGCGTAAAACAGCTCCTCCTTGGCTGTTTCAATGAAGCCTATGTCGCCACCCCTCTTGTTCCTGCCACACCACTGACGGGACTCACCTTGGGCGACACCACCTTGATGAGCTCGTTAAGGAAGCGGAACTTGCCTACTTCGTCATGGAAGCGTTTGCCACAGCTTTTCATACAGGCCTCCAGCACCTGTGCATGGCCAAGACAGCAGGGAGTGAGCACAGATATCCAACCCTCCAGGAGGCCCTAATCCCATTCCCTGCTTCAGGGTGCAATAGAACAGAGCACTGGGAAGCTATTTAGAACAGGGCACAAACAGCACCCCATGAAGTATATGTACAGGAATACATCACAAGTTTCTCCCTGTTTTTTAAAAAAATGTACTACCGTGTTTATCATTTTGTTCTCCAGATGCCCGTACTCCTTTATACTCCGCTCCTTTATACTCTTTATACCTATGATTGTGTCGCTGCCCACCCTAGAAATAGGGTTGTCAAATTTGCAGATGACACAACCGTGATCGGGCTCATCTCTGATAAGGAGGGTGAAACGGACTATAGAGATGAGGTGGAGCGGCTGACAGAGTGGTGCAGAGTTAATAACTTGCTCATAAATACAAAGAAAACAAAGGAGCTTGTGGTGGACTTTAGGAGACAGAAGAACGAGGTCCAGCCACTTTTGATTGATGGAATTTGTGTGGAGAGGGTAACAACGTTTAGATTTCTAGGCATTGAGTTACAGGAGGATCTGTCCTGGAGTGTTAATACAAGGGGGCTTGTGAAGAAGGCGCAGCAGAGACTGTATTTTTTGAGAATTTTAAGGAAAAACCATCTTCCACAAAAGCTGCTGCTTGCCTTCTATCACTGTGCCATACAGAGCGTGCTCACGTACGGTTTATGTGTGTGGTACGGAAGCTGTACTTCTCAGGACAGAGCAGGGCTGTGCAGAATTATTAAAACAGCAGAGAGCATTATTGGCTGCTCACTCTCCACCTTAGAACAAATCTATACCACCAGGTGCCATAGAAAAGCACTAGACATATCAAGAGATCCAACGCACCCTGGTCACCATTTTTTTCAGCTCCTGCCATCGGGAGGGAGATATAGAACTATGCAGGCAAGAACGAGCCGTCTCAGGAACAGTTTCTTCTCTAGAGCAATTTTGGCCTTAAATGGAAAGCCTGGACTTTGAAGTCATCTTATTTTACTTGTTATTTGTATTATTTTTACTGTTTTTAATTAGGTTTTGTAATTTTGGATTATGCGGAATGCTTTATCTGAGTGGATGTAGCAACCGAGTAATTTCGTTGTTCCCGCAAGGGGACAATGACAATAAAGATATCTTATCTTATCTTATCTTATCTTATCTTATCTTACTCACAGCAGTGAAGCTCATCATTGTGCTTTACATGTATGTTTGGCTGAATCCAGCCAGTAAATCTACTCCAGCTATTAATAGGGTCCCTTGGAGACCTATTTTAAGCTCCCACGTGGCTCCCTGCACAAATTACCTTCCCTATCTCACAGGGCTGGAAATAATCAAAGGAAATCCCATCTGAACTCAATGGAGAATTGGCCACCACTTCCTGACACCTCTGAGTAGGGGCTGAAGCTCATCAGCTCAGGCATAGGGAACCTATGGCCCTCCAGGTGTTTGTTCCCATCATCCTTGACCACTGTCCATGCAGCCTTAGAACAACAGACACATGATGACATAACCAGTCAATGACATGTGTTGATCAATGTTTGCTGTTCCCAGAGACTCAAAAGATCCTGCCCACCTCCGCTGCCGTGTGCACAGGCGAGTAGAATTCATTAGACACGCTGAATGCTGCAAGAGTATCCTTATTAGGCACCTGAACCCATGTTTCACATGTCATTAGTCAGATGAGAATTTACTCTTTCCCAAGCTCTTATGTGCCAATTGCATTTACTCTTGTTAGAATCAGAAAGCTTCTATCACATCAGCAGAAGGCACCCTGGTCAGAGTCCCCTCAATTCATGATACAAATCTAATGTAAGGAGTGGGGCCAGAAGAAATAACAGGGATTTTCCAGTTGTGACCCTGGTATTTGGGAACTTAATAGCTAGAAAGCCCTGTCTATAAGCTTCATTTTACCGTAAATAGAACACTGTTTGAGGCATTTTTATTCAGATGTTTTTAAAGTGATCGTTTGTGAATTTATTTGGTATGTGATATTTCTAAGTACCCCAATTTTTGTTTGGTAATTTATTTAGCATTTCCGCTCATTTAATTACAAGCACTTTTATTGTTGCTAACCATCTAAAGCAATTGTTTTGTGTGGATGGTGAACAAATCCCATATGCCATAACCATACTACACAATTGCCACAGGCAAGGCAAGTTCCTAGTCCTCATGGCTGTAAAGAAGCATTCCAACACGAGAAATGCAGTTTGTCAAAGGAGCTCAGATATTTTGAAAGAAAATAATCCCATGACTTCAAGGAGCTGGCTCATGACTTTGAAGAGGTGGTATGAAGAGGAGCAGGACTAGAATAATTGGGCTTGTGAAAAAGTATTTGTCTCACTCGCCATCATGCCAGAATTACTCACTGAAGATAAAATTTAAAAGATGGGATGGTTTGTGAGACATCACAGAAGTGAAGAAAAAAAATACTGGCTGCGATTCACTTTTTCATCATGCAACTATTTACATGAGAATACTTAAGTCACAGATGAAAAGACCTTCATTAGGGTGGAAAACGTAACTGGCGAGAATACTTCCTAAATAATATGTAAGGATGGGGGGGGGATCCTCTTCCCCTTTATATGGGACAGCACTGGCTTTATGAGCATGTGGGAAGTGCTGTGCATGAAAGACTGTGATAGAAGAGCCAAGACAAAAAACACGTGTGGCGTAAGCAAATGATTTTTTTTCATGCTCTTTACGTTTGTCCATCTGAGGATCAGAAATTAGCCTGGGAAACCTATTTGTTCTTAATCTCTATGGAGGCAGTAGTGGGAGGGTTGGGAAAACTTCCTTCCCTGCAACGTGAGAGTTGGTTCACTTGTTTCACATATCTGATTTTTCCTTGAGATGTGCATAGTGTACATAACCATCAGGTCCATTCAAGCCCCAATTCCATACTGATCCTGTGTCTAGAACCACACAAATCAGTTGTAACTTGCCAAAGTGTTTCAATGGAGGCTTGAGCAAGTTTTTCCACCACTGCTCTGGGCCAACACTCCCCACATCATCCCTGAAGTGCTGAAAACAATGGGGCTAGAGTGTCTCTTCCGAAATACTGAGAATCCCATGAGAAAACAAAGACATCTGGCAAAACTATCTTACCTGCTATTATACAGTGGGGGGGGGGGGACTCACCATCCCTCCTGAGCCAACTGCCTCAGCCTTCAAATAGATTCATGTTAAGCTTTGGTCAACCCCTACCCAAGGCTGCATCCAAACCACAAAGTTATGACACCCCAGACTGAGATATTCACATGGAAACTCCACCTCCCTCCCTCCAGCCTTTAGCCCAGGTGTGGGGAACCTTTGGCCCTCCAGCTGCAGCTGAACTAAAACTCCACAACATCCCTGACCATTGGCCATTCTTGCTGGGGCTGACTGGAGTTGTGGTTCCAACCGTTCCACACACCTGCTTTAGTTAAAACTGGCAGGAAATGGTTCACAACCTCTTACCGTAAGAGCCTGAATGGCTTCCCATTCTTGTGGAGACTGGATCTTGTGGGCTAGAAGTCGAGTGGCAAGCGGTGGGCTGAATGATAAGACGCAGGAATGGTTACTGGAGGAATTGCTGCTGTGATAAAGATCTTGCTGTGAAAACACTTGGGGTAAATGGTCTGGTCTTAACTCCTGTGTGTGCTGCAGTTTGTAGGACCTGTTGGGTGCCTTCTTTTACCCCCGTGTTCATTTTATTTCACGGTCCAATTAGCTCCAGCAACCTCAGCACACTTTTGATGCAGTTTGGTTTACAGCACTCTCCAGCTATAGCAGAATTGGGCTTGCAGCCAAGACACCCAGCCACTGTCTCCGCCTGTCCCTCCTAACTCAGCTGATCCCATTAGCAGTTGTTGTTAGGCAGCCCCCAGAGGCCAGGCAGCAGCAGCAGCAGCAGCATCTGAAGCAACTTAGGTTGCCTAGGTTTCTGAAATGGAATTGCCCCTGACAGATCAGCGGTTCTGGCATTTTACTGAGAGGCTTTATGTAATTTACTGTGGTTTGCCAGACCATAATTTCAAGGTCTCAGGTTTGGAAGATATGTAGCAGCAGTAATCTGAAATACATTAGTAGTAATTTGAGCAGATTATAGGTCAAATTCATTTTCCGTTGCTCCAGATTAGCTATAGCCAACATGGTGCCCTCTAAGTGATGCTGGACTACAAATCTCATCATCCCTTTCCATGCTGGCGGGGGTCTGAATAGTCTATCCCATGAATTCATAATCCTAATTCAAGACCTTAGTCAAAGACTCCAGTAACCCGGAATGGCCACACTGTGAAACTTGACTCACTACTGACAAAGAAAGGTGTGCCATGTTCCCATTTTCTTATACACTATCTGTTTATTATAGCCCACCCACACAGCGCAGCAATTCTTTTTTGCAATCTCCTAAATCCCCATAGCATTTAAACAGGTTTACCCCACACAATGTATTTATCTAATTCAGCATTCACACTGTGCCATCAAACCTTTTCAGATCTGATTTTGTGCATACCCATCCAATAAACCATGTCTTCTTTAGCAGATTCCTTTTTCTATTTGTCATTCCATCATTCCCCAACTCCTGACTACTTCACAAAGAAGTAGGTTCCCATTTTTAATACCTACCCCTCCCCACACAAATGTTATCCCAATGAGAGGAAACACAGTTTCATGTAGAATAGGAAAATGAACCAAAGTCTTAGGACATGAAGGTACAAATGAAAAGGAGGGGGGGGGACAAAACAAAACCAGAAGAGCAGAAATAACAGGGTGCTGGTGCAGCCATATGCTTCTTCTGAATGCTTTTCTAGAAGCCCCTCATTTAACCAGTTATTTGGAGTGACTCAGGCTACTTCCTGAGTGACACCCACAGAAAAAACAGTTTATCTATAATTTGTAGGGCAACAGATTAGGTATACTAACCCCTCTAGTTCCTTATTGAGCTGGTCACAGAAAGCATTAATGCTGTCCCATTCCAGGTCCTTGTTCAGAGGGTTGGTAGCTCTATCTGAATTGATAAAGAAAAAAAAAACTTCTGTCAAGAGCAGATCTTACTTGCAAGGGGAACAACAGTTTCCCAGAGTGGTTTTCCAACGGTATCCCACATAAAGGGAAGTTAAAAAAAGAAGAAGAGAGTTTCCTGCAAAGGGTGCCACGACATACAGTGGGAATTAGGCAACTGAAAGAGGTCATAACTCAGGAAAGGAGCACATGTCTTGCATGCAAAAGGTCCCAGGTTCAATCCCTAGCACCACTGCTTGAAAAGCTCTTTCAAAGCAGGATTAGAACAGATCTGCAAGTGCCATCCACAGTATGACTCAATATACATAGCTTCGTATGGTCATGAATGAGATCTGGGACTGGAGCATAGAGTGGTTCAGTCTAGCTCCCCGACTCTTGGGAAGATGACATACCCACATTTTCACCAGCTTACATTATTAAGTATCATGTAAAAAAAATGAAGTGAAATGAAGCTGCATTAAAGACCAGATGCTCACCATAGCCAAAATAACTACACTGTGTTTTGTTTGTTTGTTTGTTTGTTATTTTGCTTTCATCTTTGTATACCTAATCAACAATCTTCTGGCACAAGAAGAACAACATGCATTTTTATAATGATCTACCAACTGCAGGCTGGGTTAATCCTAAAGCATTAATCAATCCACTTTGGAGAACAGAATGACACAAATAAATCTCTGTATGGATAGATAATAAAAGGGGCAGAAAGAAGCTCTAGAAAAGAAATACAGCTTAAAGACCAACAACCATATTGTGACAGAAGTTGTCACAGACCAGAACTCATTCTCATATGAAATGGATCTAGACCTTCAAAGTGGATAGTCCCCAAATGAAACCTGTCCACTTCATTTTGGGGTAGATTGTTAGCCCAAGCTAATGTCTCTTTCCCTGTCAATTCAAGTGCAAATTATGAGTGATATCCAATCTTACTCACACTCAAGTGCAGAACCAGGGAAATCAATGGACTTAACTTTCAAGTATGACTTGACTGGGTATTGCCCATTACCTATCTCTCTGAATATATTTTAAGCACCCCTTGCTACTTTAGGACCAGGGCTGACAAGAGTGTGGTAGGAGAGGCGTTTGATCCCCTCTCTTTCAGTGGCTGCGCACATTTTAAAGTTAAGTTTTTGCACTGGATCAGATCGTTATAAGGTGTGTGATCTTTGGTGTGTGTGTGTGTGTGTGTGTGTGTGTGTGTGTGTGTGTGTGTGTGTAAATCGCCTTGGGTATGGCAATGTAAAAAGGCGGTTTACCAATTAGAAATGAAATAGGGAAAATAATCATTCTAGGTGTGCTTGACTGCGGAGCAAACCTACTGAATCCAACGGCACTTTACTTGGGGATACGTATTCTAGGAACACGGCTGCACATTCCCACGTTACGAACTGCGTGGGTCGGGGCAGGGGAGCAAAGCATCCCGGCGATTCGCGAGGAAACAAAAGCGAGAAGGGTGGCGTCTGGGCTACCTGGACCAGAGCTTCCGAGCACCCCCTCCTCGCCCTGGTGAGCGTTAGGCCCAGGGCAACGATTCCCCTCAGGACCAGCACCTGCGGCTCCGGGTGGGGCCAGAAATCGCCGAGGGGGCCCCTCCCACCCCGCACTCACTGATCCTCGACTCCAACGTCTCCGCCTCCATGTCAGGCTCCATCTGCTCCCGGCTGTGCCTTCCCTCGCCTCCGCCGCGGCCTCCCGGCTAAAGACGCGACGTCCCTGCCGCCCTCCCGCTCCGGCGGCGCGGAGCCATAGAGAAGGAACTGCTTCAGAGAAGAGTCTAGAGAGTGGGCCGTTCTTGGAACTATAGACAGCCGCGGAAGTGAGGGCTAGAGCGCCCCCGGAGAGCGGGGTTTTAAAAAAAACCAAAGAAAAAAACAACAACCCCGTCCGCCGCTTCCTCCTCCGAGTCACTGAGCTTGACAGGCTGGGTCTAGAACGTCCCCAAGGGCGGAAGTAAAATGGGCACCGAGCGCGGTTGATATCTGTATGACGAGTTTACGAGTAGCGTAAACTTCCTGGGTCGCGACGGAAACGAAGGAAGCCGGAAGCCTGGCATAAGGACCGGGATAGTCCTAGACTAGAGAAAAGAAAACACAATGGTTTTCAAGTCCTACATGGGAGGTTGCTGTTTCATCTCTATGGTACAACGCGGAAGCCTCTGACGGGATATCATAGAAGAATAAAGCCTGAGCCTAGAACGTCTCAAGCTGTGCGTCTATGATTTGCCACCGCTTGTGTCAAGGTGGTTGGCGGCCTTTGATTGGAGCGCGAAGGCTTCCGCGAGAGAGACGGGAAGGGCGGGGCGGGGAGACGTAGGGAGTAACTTCCGCTCTGAGTCCCGTGTCCTTGTTTGAAAACTTACAGAGAGGAAAGGGCGCAAAGCTGCCATAGGGCGTTGCTATCGCGGAGGCGGGGTTATGGGTGGCGCGGTTTGATTGGTCGACGGCGGGAAAGGGCGCGGCTAAGGGAGAGGGCGGGTGGTAACCGTTCCGTAACGTCTGAAGGCGCGCTCCGTGTTGGGCTGTCACCTTTGCGGGGCGCATTCATGGCAAAAATGCAAAGGCCTCTTTTAAGGGACCTGCCAATATTCGCAAAGTGGCACTGGAGGCACGATTCGAGTGTCAGCCTAAGTGTCCAGACTCCAGGGTGATTTGAATCGGTTGATTCGGCGCCAAGAAAACACATTGTTTCTATATTTTTTTTATTATTATTTTATTTTTTTATAAAAGCAAGCAAGTTAAATTTAGATGCGGTCTCACAGTTCGCCTGGAGTGATGAGTAGGGCTGCCATACCTCCTGATTTTTCAGGACAAGACCTGGAATTCGCGTCCGAAAAAACCTCAACAAAGCTAAACAACTTTCGGGGTGTCCTGGTTTTTACTTTTTGAAATATGGCAACCCTAGTGATGAGGCCCATTGAATACAATGGGCATGCTTTTTTTTTTTTTAAAAAATGCATTTTTAGTTGGCTGTTCAACTAATAGCTTCCAATGTGATTTTTCTAGCTATATATAAAAATTAAAAATTAAATAGTGAAATGCCACTTAAAGGAGCATTGTAGCACTATAATGCCTTTAGATTTATTTACAAGAGGGGACCTTCCAGTCACTGACATTTTTTGCAAGGTAATTAAGGGTGTTGAGCAGAAAGGTGTTTTCCTCTTTATTTAAAGATTGGCATGATGTGTTTGCTCTACTGTATATGACTTTAATTTACTGTATTTAACCCATTATATCCCATTCCCCCCCCCAACTTACAGTTGTCAGTAATAAGACAGGAAAAAAGAAAACTGAGACACGTTTGATACAGAATAAAAAGGGTAAAGGGGCCCCTGACCATCAGGTCCAGTCGTGTCTGACTCTGGTCTTGCTCTATAGGCCGAGGGAGCCGGCGTTTGTCCGTAGACAGCTTCCGTGTCATGTGGCCAGCATGACAAAGCTGCTTCTGGCGAACCAGAGCAGCGCACGGAAACGCCGTTTACCTTCCCGCCGGTGCGGTTCCTATTTATCTACTTGCACTGTGATGTGCTTTCGAACTGCTAGGTGGGCAGGAGCTGGGTCCGGAAGCAACGGGAGCTCACCCCGTTGCAGGGATTTAAACTGCCGACCTTCTGGTCAGCAAGCCCTAGACTCTGTGGTTTAATACTTGACCACAAATGGTTATATTTCAAGGAAAGAATTTGCTGGGCCCATGTTCCTCTCCCGCAGTTTGATGAAATGACTCCTGTAGATGAGAAATGAAGGAGAGGCCTGGCAGCCCCATTTATTTCCTTCTTTAAAGCCTAATAGAATGACTCTTGAGCTGTCAGCTTAGGGAGGAACCCAGTGGAACTGGTACTCCCTTCATAACTGATGGAGACACCCTGCTGGCCCATATCTGTATAGGATTACACGTGGGGTTGTTAAGCAGTATCTTAAGGTCCTTGGAAGAAGATTAGCTTGAAAAGATAATATTCCTTAAAATTACTGCATGTCAGCTTTTTGAGTTACACACCATTCTTATTCATTTCATACATTTTTACGCTGCTCTTTAATGAAAAGTTCAGGACAATATTATTATTTAGTCTATTCCCCATATTTAAAGTCTTCAGCAGTGGGCAAAACACAACCCCCCCCACCCTCCGGAAACTCCTGTTCTTCATTTAATTGTCACTGTTGGTAAAAAATGCAATTTGGACCCCAGTTAGTGTAAATAGAGAAATATTAAGGTTGAGGTGCTTTCAGTTCTTGTATCCCTCCCTTTAAAAAGTATACAGAATATATTTTAAATGTCCATAGTTTCCAGTTTTTTGTGTTTAATTTTTTTTATTTGGTTATTGCTTAATTCTAGGAAAGGAAAGGGTCACCTTGTCCACTGTTGGGCATGAATAGGGTAGCAAAACGACTGCAATGGAGTCAAGGCTCAGTTATTGGGTTTTTAAGACTGGGAAAACCTCAGCAAGAGAACAGCTCCTCTGGGGGCTCATGTAATCTTTTTAGACTCAGGGATGGAGAGCTTGTAGAGCAGGGGTCAGCAAACTTTTTCAGCAGGGGGCCAGTCCACTGTCCCTCAGACTTTGTGGGGGCCAAACTATATTTTGAAAAAAAAGAACAAATTCCTATGCCCCACAAATAACCCAGAGATGCATTCTAAATAAAAGAACACATTCTACTCATGTGAAAACATGCTGATTCCCGGACCGTCCGCGGGCCGGATTTAGAAGGTGATTGGGCCACATCCGACCCCTGGGCCTTAGTTTGGGAACCCCTGTTGTAGAGCTTCAAATGTTGCTGGACTCTCATTCTTCTCTGGCCATCAGACATGCAGCTAGGGTGATGGGAATTCAAGTTGAACAACACCTAAAGGACCACAGCTTCCCCACTGCTATCCTTGACTGCAGAAGGCAACTGCACTGCCAACAGATGCAATGCGTGAAACAAATCTGTCCCTATTTCTCCAGCACATAAATCACCATAGATGGAATTACCAGCATATCTGCCTCCACATTTTAGGAATCTTGCTTTCCTTTTTATTTGGCATGTTACCTCTCCTTGCCAGTAACACCCCATCACCACATTGGATAAATGTACAGTAACAGAAAAGCAGATATAAATAATGGATGGTACCCAACTAAGTTAAACTTGAAGTAGACTCATTGAAATCCACAGGCTTATGATTAACATTGGATATCGCCCAGTAATATTCTCAGTCACAGTATCAGTTTGTCATGTCGCCACTTTGTTTCTGACAGACCACTTCCAGTTATCAATTGGGTAACTATTCTATCTCTCTGTTTAGTATTCAACCCCTTTCTTTGAAATATAAGATACTAATTTGTTGGAGGCAGGCAGGTGCTGGTCTGATAGTACAATGATTTCTTGGCTTCTCTGCTGTTTCCGAGAGCTCAAGCAGCTAGGATCATATCTAATGCATCTCTTTGCTTCCTTCCGAGTATAATAATAATGCTGCTAGTGTTATTTACTGCAGTAATTGGAAATGATGTGCCCAAGACCTTAAATGAACCAGAAGCTGGGAATTGGAAAGTTAAGGCTTTGGCAGCAGTGCCAAGTTGGCTACTCTGAGCTTGTGTATTACGGTATTAAAACATTCACAGCATCTGCAAGGCTATAACAATGACTCCTTCTAATGGAAGTGCAGGGGGCTTAGTCACAGATGCTGGTGCAACCTTAAAGCGACTCTGACCCCATCATTTGAGCCAAATGAGTCTGTAACAAGCTCAGATGGCAAGCTTGCCTCGGCTTTTCAACTGATTACCATACGCTGAGGTGGTTTGGTTATAGTTCAATATAGGTGTTTTCTTGCCTCTTGTTGGAGAGGCCAATGTCAGGTTAAAATGATAGAAAGAAATAACGGAATATGATAACCCGTTGACAGTCAGCAAATGTGCATAAGAACCAAGGTAGGAAGAGAGGATGACATGAAGTTGAGTATTGTGGAGGACTGAGGGTACTAAGATCTTGGATATCCAAGTCATTTACAGAGAATGCAGCTATGTCCCAAGGGTCCTTTGTTGAAAGCTGCAGCAGATAGGAATGTCAGAAGTTTCCCAATGTGAGGAAGTTCATTTTGTCATCAACACTGCTTTGTGAATAGTCACAGTCAGAAAACTGATGAATCTGCTGTCATTTCCCCATTTCTGGCTCAAAAAAGTGATTGAGTTTTCTTCTAGTTTGGAGGGCACTTTTGTTCCTCCTCCTTCGAAGCAGAGGGAGTTAAACAATCCCGTGGAAAAAACACAAGCCATTTTATAAGCAATTTGTCCTTCTCCTTCAGCCTCAATAATCTAGTCTGGCTGTAATTATGACACTTAATAAAAATTGCTTTCCTTTTCTCTGCTCTAGCAGTCCTGGAGGAACATTGCATGTTAACTCTGCGAAGTGCTTTTAATTTAATGCTCGGAAAAGATGCCAGCTCCGCCCCCGCCGAGTCCTCCATTTGCAGACGGACACAGCCTAATGGAGAGGACGGCTCCAAGTATCTCACCTATTTAGATGTGATGGAGCAGAATGTAGATCCAGTACGTTTAGCACTGACATCTCTCTAAGGCCTGTTCAGTCCCAAAAGAAGCATCCCTTCACATTCATCTGAGCTTGGTCCAGAGAGCAACCTGAGAAAGTTAAGCAGATCTAGGTCTGGCCAGTGCCTGCATAAGAGACTCACAACTACACGAGCTACAGGTCTCTGCAGGAAATATGAGATAGAAATGCTGTGGAGGATAAGGTTATGCTCTGTTTCCTCTCTTGGAGGCAGTATGCCTCTGAATGCCAGCTGCTGGGAATCACAAGTGAGCAGAGGACAGGATTCAAACTCAAAGACCTATGATTGGCTGCTGCTTTCCACCTCCATTCAGTGCTACCCAGAAATCTCCCTCTGCAATCCCTGGAGCAGTTTTGTACTTGTAAAACTTTCATTTCCTAGTTGACAAGGCAATGAATGAATGAGTGGATGAACACACAGAACATTTTTGTGGTGCTTTTTGAAAATAAAAAGCAGCCAGCCAGCCAGCCAGCCTGTCTGTAGAACGATGGGGGGGGGGCAGGACCAACAAGGGTTCCTAAACCCGGGTTCAATTTGCCAATGTGCACATCTATCATATCGGTTGTAAAGCTAAGAGGATCGGGGTCTTATGGCCGAGGGGCATGCTCTGAGCTCTCTCTCTGTATTAAATCTGTATTCTGTCTTTGTTCTTGCTCTCTTCAAAATGATGGGCTGAGGGGATGCTACTACATTTTGTACAAATGCTAAAGCTCACCATTTGAGACAATGGCAGCACTAGTCCCTAGCCCTGCTGCTCCTCAGTGCTATTTCTCTATACAGTACCTATTTGTGCAGTCGTTCACTTCCCATGCAATGAGGAGACAACATTGTTCCCCCCCCTCCTTGCAGGGAAGATGTTCTGAGAAATTCCCGCATGCGTCATCGTTGCAGTGAAACATTAATTGCGTTCACAGCCCATCCTGCTAATAATCAGTCACTGCTGCTCCAGATCAGCTTAGGACGGGCAGCTTGTGTGGTGGCAGGCAAAAGGAAAAAGAAAAAGTAACCAATTCTTCAAAAGAAGATGACACAGAAATCCCTGCAATAAGCAGGGGTGTGATAACCTGACCTCGGAGGGGGATCCCTCATGATACATACTAAATGCAGGCTGGCTTAAACTCAGAGCGTTGGCAGCTCCTACCCAAAGCGCCTATGTGCTTTAATGCATCTCTTACAATAGCTTGGAGTGTTTCGATAAAATAAATAGAAACTGTTTGAATCCTGCCAAATTTTTGATCCCATCGATAATCACCATGGAAATTTTTGCCAAAGCTGTTTGCTCATTGCACAGAACATTGTTGGCTCCTATTAAGGCAGAATTACCTGTTCTTTTTCCATTACGTGCTTCCTTCTTTTGAAGGGAACACCCACACCTTGGCTTGGAGCATTCTCCTTTTGCATCCGGTCCCAGCAGCTCTATACCCGCAATTGAGGGAAATGCTATTTTAACCTGCTCTTCCTCATACGGCAGAACCCCGAAATGATTATGATGCAGTTACGTGGGCACACTGGAGGCAAAAGTGGACAGTAGTAAATAAAGGGTGGTAGTCCACTAAGCTTTACTCCGAGAAGACCTATGGAAATTAATGGACCTAACTTAGTGATGCTTATTGATTTCAGTAGGTCTATACTGAGTAAAGCTTAGTTTGAATACCACTCATAGAGTGGGTGGCAAGTCTTGCAAATTTCTTCTGTCTTAAAAATATGTTTGTGGGTGTGTGGAATTCAAATACGCAAATCTTTGTGATTGGACAACATTTGGCTTGGTAAGTCTACGTTTGATGGAGAAGCACATAAACTGCTTTTGAGAAACCAAAGAATTTTAATTTTACGTTCAGAAAATGTCAGGCAATGCTAAATAATAAAAATAAATACTATGTAATGTAACCCGGCAATCGTCTTAATGATTCCTATGCAATTTTACGCAGATTTTACTTACCAAGCAAAACTAAATTATATAAACTTAGCCAAAATATATTTTGAATTCCCAAGTCATGTAACAACTTTTTAGCACCCCTCATTTTGGGAATTGGAAAGTTGGAAAATTCAGCATTCCCTATGACACTTACATGTTTTTTTATCTTCAGTAAACCCTATGAAAAGGCTAGGTTGTGAGACAGAGAACTTTATTCAGTACTACACTACTACACCTCTTAATATGCAAAGGGCGTTTCCATTCTTATTTTGTTCACAGCAGTCCTGTGCACTAGCTGAATATTTTTTCCCAGTTCAAAGTTGGGGAAAACTCAGGCATATATTGGTTTGCTCAAAGCCACCCCTGGAGTCCATGACCAAAAACGGGACTTGAATTCAATGTCAAATGGACCACACCGGCAAGAAAGGCATCCAAAATATTGACTCAAACTTGAGATACAGCTGCATTGGTGCTGAAACCAGGCTACAACTTGCCCATTTGCATCGCATATTCTCTAAATACACCAATGGCTCTCTTGTCTTATTTAGGAGATCTGCCTGGATAGCTCAGCTGGTTAGAGTGTGGTGCTGATAATGGCAAGGTTGCAGGTTGGATCCCCATCTTCCAGCATTGCAGGGGGTTGGACCAGGTGACCCCCAGGTCCCCTTCCAGCTCTGTGATTCTAGGATTCTATGTTGGAATTATTCAAGGCTCACTTCTTGGCCTGTTCTGTTATGCAGGAATAAGCAACGGGAACCATCTAATGCAGGCACCTCCAAACTGCAGCCCTCCAGATGTTTTGGACTACAATTCCCATCACTCCTGACCACTGGTCCTGTTAGCTAGGGATCATGGGAGTTGTAGGCCAAAACATCTGGAGGGCCGCAGTTTGGGGATGCCTGATCTAATGTCTTCTATTCCATACTAAAAGTCACTGACACTTATCAGCCACCTGGCAACCACTCACCTGGTGGTGGTAATTTATGACTTGCTATTTGAAAATATGGATTAGGCCACAACAGGCATGAGACAAAGGAAGTGTGAACTCACTGTAGGGTAGTCTTCAGTGCTGCGCTTTTGTTGTACTTGCCTACAATAGCCATCCCCCAACCATGATGCTCTCCAGATGTTTTGGACTATAGCTTCCATCAGCTCCAGTGTAGTCTGGTGTAGTAGCTAGAGTGTTGGACTGTGAGACCAGGGGTCGGATCCCCACTCAGCCACAAAGCTCACTGGGTGACCGTTGGCCAGTTACTTTCTCCCAGCTTAATGTACTTCATATGGTGGATGTGAGGAGAAAATAGGGAGGGGTTGGACTGTGTACTCATGAGGCAATAAAACAATAACATCTGGAGGGCAGCAGGTTGAAGAGCTGGCAGCGCAGAAGTTTGCCTCGACCTTGTGATTGCTTAGAAGTCCACTTCAAAGTAACGTCTCAAGGTAATTCAATGGTAAAGTCAAAAGAGCCACAGGTTATGTTTAAATGACATTGCAAGCAGATGAACCTGAGATCAAAGTAGCCTAGTTGTGGTTGAAATCCACAGGATTTTCATGTTTGCGTAAAGCCTCACAGCAATTCACAAATAAGTAACCTTCCTGGGTGTGGAACTCAGGTTTAACTTGCCCTTTCCCCCTACCTGAATGTGACCCACATATCTGTGTAGTCCTGATGCTTTTATACTTGGCTGAAGTTGGTCCATCTGAAGGTTTTGGGTGCGATCAAACTATCTGGTAATATCAACATGATTCCTCATGCTCAGTTAACTCTGTCCCTCGGTGCTATAATGTTTTATGGACCCACTGAATTGCAGTCGGCATGAATAAGCAGCAGCGAAAAACGTTGCATTTTAGATGTTTGCATCAGGTGCCATGCTTTGGGCACCTGGAACTCAGGTGTGTGTTGTCATCTTCCCCTGAGCCTGTCTGCCTCTACATCTGATGATCTAAACCCAGCTTCTGCACAGTTCATTCAGTAATACTGGCTTCCATGCTCTTGAGCAGGCATCCCCAAACTTCGGCCCTCCAGATGTTTTGGACTACAATTCCCATCTTCCCCGACCACTGGTCCTGCTAGCTAGGGATCATGGGAGTTGTAGGCCAAAACATCTGGAGGGCCGCAGTTTGGGGATGCCTGCTCTTGAGTCTCTTTAGTTCCCTGCCCACCCACCCCCTTGCCTGAGATTTTCATACACCAGGAAGAGAGTGTTGTTGTTGTTGTTGTTGTTGTTGTTGTTGTTGTTGTTGTTGTTGTTCTTCTTCTTCTTCTTCTTCTTCTTCTTCTTCTTCTTCTTCTTCTTCTTCTTCTTCTTCTTCTTCTTCTTCTTCTTCTCCCTCTTCTTCTTCTTCTTCTTCTTCTTCTTCTTCTTCTTCTCCCTCTTCTTCTTCTTCTTCTTCTTCTTCTTCTTCTTCTTCTTCTTCTTCTTCTTCTTCTTCTTCTTCTTCTTCTTCTTCTTCTTCTTCTTCTTCTTCTTCTTCTTCTTCTTCTTCTCTCTCCCCCCCTCCCGTTTCCTCCCTTCTCTGCATTATGCTTTAGGGCAGCAGCAACTGATCTACCGCAGTGCTTTTGTCCTCTCTGCTAATTTCCCTGTGTTAGCTGTCTGCAGTAGAAGGTACCTGGGATTTTGGCTGAGTCGCCTTTTTATGCCTCCCCTTGAAGCAGGGCCAAACAGCTCCCCTCTGGATGACATCGTCCCCACCCATGTTTCTATCTTCTAACTCATCCATTCTCCTCCCTCCCTCTAGAAGTTGGAAGGGACTGCGAGGGTCATCTCGTCCAACCCCCTGCGACGCAGGAATCTTTCCCCCATTGTGGGGCTTGAACCCACGACCCAGAGATTAAGAGTCTCATGCTCTGCTGGCCGAGCTATCCCAGCAGTTAGGCCTATGTTTAGATTGACACTAGAGGCAGAGCATCACCATCATGTCTGGTGGCCGCTGAATTCTTTACCCTCCGTGAGGGTATATCACCACACACACACACAATATAATACCATCTGAAGCTGCTGTTTGGATCTGGAGGAAACAGGCTTCCCTCCTGGTGCAAGTAGCTTTTGAGAGGAAATATTCCTCGGGATCAAGGGTGGCGGTGATGGGAAGGACTAAACTTTCTCTCCCCAACTCCTGCAGACCCAACGTTGGTCAGGGCCCCCCCATGCATGCATTTAAAAAGCACGCAGTGCCACATCCATGTTGGTCTGAGCCAGAGCCCCGTATGAATGAATGGGGGAACTTTTCATCACTCCTGAAGGTCTACAAGGTCCAGTAGAAGAACCGCCACTCTGGTCCCTTGACCAGGCCTAGGCAACCTTGGCTCTCCAGATGTTTTGGAACTACAACTCCCATGATCCCTGACCACTGGCCCTTTTAGCTAGGGATCATGGGAGTTGTAGTTCCAAAACATCTGGAGAGCCAAGGTTGCCTATGCCTGCTTGAGACTGATCAGTATTTCTCAGTTCCCCTCCCCTTCTGAGCCATGCACCCGCACTGCTCCACATGCTGTCGTCTTGGCTTTTGAAGAATCTTCTGCAGTCTTCCCCTTCCCACTTCAACGATGGCTCTGCACCGTCCAACTAAGAATAGGGTTGATTAGAAGTTCTTGCAGAAAGCTGGACTCCAGTAACAGACAGTGCTTGTGAAATTAGAAAGGCCAGACATCAAAATGAAGAAGGTGCTCAAGAGGAGTAGGCTGAAGATTTCTTCCTCCTCCTTTTCCCTTCAAGCTTTTAATAGTCTCCAGGCTGGGGTAGTGTTCCCCCCCCCCTTACCAACTACAAAAAAGAAGAGAGTTCCTGTATCTTTGAGCCAAAAATGAAAAGGGAGTCAGATTCTGCCCGGTGGAGTAGAGGAGCATTTGAATTTAACAGAGCTAAGCAGGCAGCTCCTTTAAAGAGCTATATTTCTCTGCCAACGCAGGCTGTGCTCCTGTATCGATTTGATGGATTCACATATTTATATACTGCTTTTCAATTACCTAATTTGCAAAGCTGTTCCTAACCTTAAAAAACAAAGTGCAATCCATTAGAAACAAAAAAGCCAAAGTAATCAAAAGCTATTTGGCTATCAGCAGCAATATCCGTTTTCAATACCTCTTTGTAAACAGGGCTTCTGTTTCAAGCAGAACGGGAAAAGCTTTTTAACTGTCTCTGAAAAGAGGCAAATGGAAGAGCCAAATAAGCTCTTGGAGTAGGGGAGCCACTTATGCAGCACTAGAAAGGAGGAGACCCCTGATCCCAAATGCAGATGGGGAAGTGCCTAGAATTTACAGGTGCAAATTTATAGGCATAGATGAAAATGAACACATAATTACTGAAGTTTAAATAAAAGCACAATATATCTCAAGATAGTGGGGGAGACTGTGAGCAGGTTGCCTGTGTGCCTGTTGGCAACACAAGTCTGCTAGCTGTGTTGATGGTCAATTTCAAGGCCCATGCCCTCCCTTCTTACGGTTCTATATATTTTTAACCAGACGGACTGGGCAGCCAGCCCTTCAAACAGGACTCCTTAAAAAAAAGAGGATTGTAAAGTAAGACCCTCCAACATTTCTCCAATGAAATTAGGGACATCCTAAGGAAAAGCGGGACGTTCCGGGATCAAATCAGAAACTGGGACAGCTTCTCTAAATCAGAGATGACCCTGGAAAATAGGGATACTTGGACGGCCTGCATTCCTGGAGGAGAGCATTCCACAGTATGGGGGCAACAGCTGAAAAGGCCCTGTTCCTAGGGAGAAACTATACATCAGGCATAGGCAAACTCAGCCCGCCAGATGTTTTGGGACTACAACTCCCATCATCCCTAGCTAACAGGACCAGTGGTCAGGGATGATGGGAGTTGTAGTCCCAAAACATCTGGCGGACCGAGTTTGCCTATGCCTGCTATATATTTAAAGTGTGGCTGCATTTAGTGTATCTGTTGGTTTGGTCTCCTTCCTGTGGCTTTTTATTTTTTTAAATAACAATAAGATTGGTCCCATGGATGAGTTTAGCTCTTTCCCCCTAGTCCCAATGCACCCCACATCTCCCATATGCTGCTGGAGAAGCGTAGCTATTGGCACTTCTGCTTCTTATTCCACCCCTACACAACAGCAATAGTAATTTGATCCCTAGTGGGTGTTAATCTTGCAGCCCCCGAAATTGGTACAGGGTCCCAGATCTTAAACCACTGGAGTGGGGTGGGCATATGGGAGAAAATGCACCATGAGAAACTCCAGACCCAGACCTCCCAGGGACTTGAATTGCATCTGGAAACCTACTAGCAGCCCATGAACTTGCCATAAGATTGGTGTAATATATTTGGGATGCAGGTGGCGCTGTGGGTTAAACCACAGAGCCTAGAGCTTGCCAGTCAGAAGATCGGCGGTTTGAATCCCTGCGATGGGGTGAGCTCCCGTTGCTCGGTCCCAGCTCCTGCCAACCTAGCAGTTCGAAAGCACATCAAAGTGCAAGTAGATAAATAGGTACCGCTACAGCAGGAAGGTAAATGGCGTTTCCGTGTGCTGCTCTGGTTTGCCAGAAGCGGCTTTGTCATGCTGGCCACATGACCCGGAAGCTGTATGCTGGCTCCCTTGGCCAGTAAAGTGAGATGAGCGCCGCAACCCCAGAGTCGGTCACGACTGGACCTAATGGTCAGGGGTCCCTTTACCTTTACCTAATATATTCCCACTGACGTGTGCCAGGCAGCAGCATTTTTGTACTACAGTAATTGAAGTTTCTGGACAGTCATTAAAGGCAGCCCCACGGAGAGCGTGTTACAATAGTCTAATCTGGAAGTCACCAAGGCATGAATGACAGTGATTAAGTCTCTCTGCTTCGGTACTTGGCGCAGGCAGCAAATCCGCAGAAGCTGGGAGGGCAGTTTCCCGAAGCTACAGCTGCTAGGTGAGGCAAGGAGGGCCCAAGAGTTCCCTGGCTCCAAGCTGCAATCCCACCCATAATCCTATGCCTTTTGGAGGCCTGCTAGGGGACTGAAATATACTCGGAGTCAAGAGTGAATTTCATGCTCTTTATTCAGCTCATAGTCATCAAGGAGGAGAAGAGAAGACGAATGGCTCTTTTCCCAAAACCATCTGCTTATATACATTATTTACACAATGGGCCTTGCGTGATTGGCTACTTCAGGGCTACACCTGTGGGCCAATTATATTGTGGATTGACTTTTGCCTGCAGCCTGATTGGCTGCTCCTACAGGCCAATCAGGTAGCAGATTCACTTCTGCCAGCCGCCTGATTGGCTGCTCCAGCAGGCCAATCAGGTTGCGGATTCACTTCCACCTGGAGTTGGATTGGGTAGCTCCCGCTGATTCTGAATCCTATTGTTCTAGGATTCAGCTCAGTACATAACACCCCTCCCCTCTAAGTTCCAGTCCTGCCCGGGAAGTTGCATTCGTAGTCCCCAAGGTCTGCTGGCCGCCTCCGTGTGCGTTGTGGCCTGGGGTGTTCCTTGGTCAGGGGTTCTGGTTCTGGCTCGTGTTCCGAGGCTGCTGGCTGTGCCGGGGCTGTCTGGTCTGGCGCCACTGAACCACTAGGTTGTAGCTCTGGTTCCGGTGTCCTTCCAGCCTCGGGGCGCCCCTCTGTGCCTACTGCTTCTGCTTCCTCTGCCCACCCCTCTCGCTCTACAGGCCTCACTGCCCTGCTGTCCCCTTGGGACCCCTCTGTCCCGCTTTCCTCCCGGGTTCCTCCTGGGAATCGTCGCCGTATCTGGTCGCAGTGGCGGCGCCAACATTGCCCCCCTTCCGTTAGTACCTCGTACGACACGGGACCGGTCACCTTGGTGACTGTGGCGGGTACCCATGCTGGGCCTGCCCCAAAATTCTTTGCATACACTGGGTCCTGGGCCACAAATGTCCGGGGGTTCCTGCCTTTCCCCACCACTACCTCATCCTGAGCTCTGTCGGGGTGAAGTCGGTCCAGTCTAGTTGCAAGGCGCCGGCCCATTAGTAATTCAGCTGGGCTCCGGCCCGTCGTTGTGCTTGGGGTGCTGTGCTGTGCTAGAAGAAATGCGGCAAGGCGGTATTCCCAGTCCCCTTGTGTCATGCGGCGGAGGCTGTCCTTGGTGGTCCGCACCATGCGCTCCGCTTGGCCATTGGTGGCAGGGTGGAATGGTGCTGAGCGGATGTGGCGGATGGCGTTCTGCGCTGTGAAGGTCTGGAACTCCTCTGACGTGAATGCGGTTCCATTGTCCGAGACGAGGGTGTCAGGGAGCCCGTGGGTCGCAAACAGCTTACGTAGTACCCGGATGGCTGCCGCCGTAGAAGTGGATGGTACCAGTGCGACCTCCAGCCATTTGGTGTAGGAATCCACCACTATGAAGAATGTTTTTCCCTGGAAGGGGCCAGCGAAGTCCACGTGCAAGCGTGACCATGGATGTCGGGCGGACTCCCAGGGCTGGACTGGGGCCCTTGGGGGATCCGGGCGGGATTCTTGGCAGGTCTGGCAGTGTTGGACCCAGGCCTCTATCTCTCTGTCAATCCCCGGCCACCACACATAACTCCTGGCAAGGGCCTTCATCCTCACTACCCCTGGGTGTGTCTCGTGTAGGGCTGTGAGGACCCTTTTGCGGAGGGGCTGGGGAACAACAACCCTGCTTCCCCATAACAGGCACCCCTTGTGGGCCGACAGTTCATGTTTGCGGTTTGTGTAGCCAGCGAATTCTGGCCCGGGGCTGCTGCTGGGCCATCCTCGCCACACCCAGTCCAGGACCCGGGAGATGACCCTATCTTTTGTGGAATGGTGCGCAACTTCTTGTGCCTGAATGGGTCGGTCGGGAAGCAGCTCCAGGGTCATAACCTCTTGCGCAGGCGCTGGGTCGGGGCCTGTTTCTGGTAGTGGTAGCCTGCTGAGGGCGTCTGCGTGGCCCATCGCCTTCCCAGGGCGGTGGATTAGTGCATACTGGTAGCCGGCAAGGAAAATTGACCACCTGAGGACACGTGGAGACAACACTTGGGGGGTCTGCTTCTCAGGGGCAAACAGGCCAAGCAACGGCTTGTGGTCAGTCACTATGGTAAAGGGCCGCCCGTACAAGAAATCATGGAATTTTTTTACGCCCTTCACGATTGCCAGACCCTCCTTGTCAATCTGTGAGTAGTTTCGTTCGGCTGCAGCAAGCGTCTGGGAGAAGTATGCCACCGGCACCTCTCTTCCATCCGGGAGTTGGTGTCCCAGGACAGCGCCGATGCCATAGGGAGAGGCGTCGCATGCCAGCACCACTGGCAGCCTCTCGTCGAAGTGTGCCAAGACCGAGTTCGAGACGAGCAAGTCCTTGACTGCCTGGAATGCGGCCCTTTGTCGCTGGCCCCACACCCAAGGGGCCCTTTTATCTAGGAGTCTGTGTAGGGGCTCCGCTACCGCTGCCTTATGGGGAAGGAAGGCATGGTAAAAGTTCAATAGTCCCAAGAATGACTGAAGTTCGGGCTTGCTCTTGGGCGCTGGGGCCTCACAAATGGCCCGTACCTTGTCACCGGTTGGATGGACCCCTTCTGCGTCCACCTTAAATCCCAGAAAGTCCACCTGCGGCACTCCCAGTAAACACTTTTCCCGCTTCACCTTGAGGCCCGCCGTCTGGAAACGGTGCAGGACGGAGCGGAGGCGGTCCTCAAATTCCTCTGGTGTGGGCCCGGCGATCAGTACATCATCGAAGAAGGGGGTGACACCAGGAATCCCTTTAAGGAGAGAGTCCATTAGATTCTGGAATATGCCTGGTGCCACGCTAACGCCAAATTGCAGCCGCTTTACTCTGAATGCCCCTCTGTGCGTCACAATCGTCTGAGCCTCTGCTGTGGCTTCGTCCACAGGCAACTGTTGATACGCTTGGGCCAAGTCCAGTTTGCCAAAGATTTTTGACCCAGCCAGGGTGGCGAGGACATGGCTGACCACTGGCACTGGGTATGCATGGGCCGTGAGAGCCTTGTTTATGGTGCATTTGTAGTCTGCACAGATGCGGACCGAACCGTTAGGCTTGACGGGTGTGACAATTGGAGTTTCCCAGGGGGCGTTGGGCACCGGCTCCAGCACTCCTTGCTCCACGAGCCGGTCCAATTCCTCGTCTATGCGGGGTTTCAGGGCAAACGGGACCCGGCGGGCCTTGTGCCTGATGGGTCGTACAGCGGGATCTAGCTGTAGGGCAATGGGGGGTCCTGTATATCGTCCCAATGCCCCATCGAAAACCCCTGGAAACTCTTTGCATATGGCGTCCACGTCCACTTGTAAGCTAGTGCGGTTCACCCCGGTAAAGGCTAGCCCCAGAGGTCCAAACCATGCCAGTCCCAGTAAGCTAACGTAGGGGCCCTTAACTACCAGCAAGTCCAATTGTTGCTTTCGCCCTCGATATTGCACCCTGAAGGTCCCCACCCCCATAGTAGGGACCTTACGTTTCTGGAAGTCCCGGAGGGTGAATGGGGCCGGCCTTAGTTTGGGACCCCCATTAGGGCACAGTTCCCTTAATGTTCGGGCCGAGATTATGGATAGAGTTGAACCCGTGTCCAGCTCCATGCGGCATGGGGCTCCCTCTATCTGTACCTCTATATAAATTTTCTCTGTGCTGGGATGGGGCAACTGGAATACCTGGTAGTCCGTGATCTCCGTCGAGTTGCCTTGGTGCATGGTGCCGTGTGACCTGGGGCTCCTGGGTCGGTCATCTGATGCTTGTCGACGGGTGAGTCGAGCCCGACACACCCGGGCGATGTGTCCCAATTTTCTGCACTGCCTGCACTCTGCGTTGCGGAAACGACAGGTCCTCCTCTCGTGGTTCTCCCCGCAGCTTGCACAGTTCCCTCCTTCTCGTCGAGGCTGCTGTGGTGTGTGTGCTGCTTGAGTGCGCCGCTGTACTCGGTGTACTTCCTCCCTGTCAGATTCGGATTCGTCGGTGAGGTCTTCGTGGTAGACCCTCGGTTGGGATGGCGGGGCCGGTCGTGCCTCTTGCGTTGACCTCTCGGCGGCTTCGGTTGCCAGGGCTTCCTCCAGAGCAATCTGGAACGTGAGGTCTTTTTTTGCGTAGAGGCGTCGTTGCAACATCTCGTCCCTCAGGCCACCGACGAGGCGGTCACAAAGCATGTTCTCCAATTCTGAGAAGTTGCATAACCGGGCGGCTTGGCGGAGGGAGGTCACAAACCCAGTTATGGTTTCCCCCGGGGCTTGCCGTTTTGCGTAGAAGGCATTTCGGCAAGCTACCACCGAGGGCTGTGGTGAGAAGTGCTCCTTCAGCCGTTCCATTATTGTTTTGTAAGAGACGGTAGCGACATCTCTAGGTGCAAGGAGAGCCCGGGCGATTTCAAACGTCTCCTCTCCACAGACGCTGAAGAATGTCGCCCTCTTCATGGCATCGTTGGTGACTTCTTTCGCTTGCAGGAGGAAGTTGAAACGGGCGGCGTACCCTTCCCAGTCTCCTGATGCTGGTTTGAATGGCGAGAAGCTGCTGTCGGTTGCCATTCTGGGTTCCTTGGGTCCTGGAGCTGAAGCCTGGATGCACGGTGCGATGCAGCGGTGCAGCAGGTGGCGGTGCTGCGGTGCAGTGCGTGGTGGCGGTCAGCTCAGCAGGATCCCACCTTCGTCGCCAGTGAAATATACTCGGAGTCAAGAGTGAATTTCATGCTCTTTATTCAGCTCATAGTCATCAAGGAGGAGAAGAGAAGACGAATGGCTCTTTTCCCAAAACCATCTGCTTATATACATTATTTACACAATGGGCCTTACGTGATTGGCTACTTCAGGGCTACACCTGTGGGCCAATTATATTGTGGATTGACTTTTGCCTGCAGCCTGATTGGCTGCTCCTACAGGCCAATCAGGTAGCAGATTCACTTCTGCCAGCCGCCTGATTGGCTGCTCCAGCAGGCCAATCAGGTTGCGGATTCACTTCCACCTGGAGTTGGATTGGGTAGCTCCCGCTGATTCTGAATCCTATTGTTCTAGGATTCAGCTCAGTACATAACAGGGACCCTGCCCCCTATCTCCAGTACTGTATAATGGCTGGTATCACAACCAAGTGCTGTCTGTGTGCACAGACTGGAGCAGAAAAACATCCGTCACTGACTGTGCCCAACAGTAGTGCCTTTAATCTCTGTACATGTCTCATGTTGGCAGTGCAGGAGATAAAACCATATTTATATACCGTATATTTTTAAAGAGAGAACTTATCTTTTGCTAGTTTCCCAGTGGCGTTTATCAGATCTCCTGGCTGGATGAGATTTTATGTTCTTTGTCATGTAATGGCACATTTTTGCACTGCTTTGAGTATGATAAAAACATGCCTTGCCTGATTTATAGTAACTTTCCCTGCCTTACAGCATGGGAAATGCCCTGCCACTGAGCAAAATGCTCCCTTAGCATCCCAAGTTGGTTGCAGATGAGCGTGCTCCTATTTGGGTATTGATTCAAAGATGTGGGGTTTAAAGAAGAGTGACTTCGCAAAAGCATTTGACTGTGGGAGAAAAGCAATGACAAAACTAGACAGCATCTTAAAAAGCAGAGACATCACCTTGCCGACAAAGGTCTGTATAGTTAAAGCTATGGTTTTCCCAGTAGCGATGTATGGAAGCGAGAGCTGGACCATAAAGAAGGCTTATCACCGAAGAATCGATGCTTTTGAATTATGGTGCTGGAGGAGACTCTTGAGAGTCCCATGGACTGCGAGAAGATCAAACCTATCCATTCTTAAGGAAATCAGCCCTGAGTGCTCACTGGAAGGACAGATCGTGAAGCTGAGGCTCCAATACTTTGGGCACCTCATGAGAAGACTCCCTGGAAAAGACTCTGATGCTGGGAAAGATTGAGGGCACAAGGAGAAGGGGATGACAGAGGACGAGATGGTTGGACAGTGTTCTCGAAGCCACCAACATGAGTCTGACCAAACTGCGGGAGGCAGTGGAAGACAGGAGTGCCTGGCCCATGGGGTCACGAAGAGTCAGACACGACTAAATGACTAAACAATAACAACAGATCACTACTGCTGGCCACACCTATATGGGATGACTCTGGGTCAAATGGGTTATCCCTGGCCGTGATCTCTAGTTTTGCCCCACCTTATTTATTTATTCATTTATAACCGCATCTGGAATTGCAGAAATTTTGCATGTGCTCTTGCTTTTCTCTGCATGACAGTATCCCCCCACCCATTTTTTTTCAGGTGTGAACATAAGATCAAATGATATATTATGCTATCCTCATCTTTAGACCCCGTGTAGCTGCTTTAAAAAAAAAAAAGTGGGTGCAACCCTGACATGGAGGGATCGGGGCTTTACCCATGCCTTTGCCATGGAACCAGTCCAAAGGATATATTGTAAAGTTCTGGTGATGAAGAGTAGGGAGGTGTCATGGATGCAGAAGAACAGTGGGAGGAATCAACTGAGGAACCCCTGAGAGATCACTAGATGGGCAGCAGCGAACAGATGCAGAATTGATTATTGAGAAATCAGGTCAGCAATGGCTCCATCTACGGTATTTTTAAAATAACCCCCCACTAAGTTTTCTTACAATCAAGCGGCATATAATTTTTAAAATAATAAGGAAATAAAAGCTGAACCGGCTCTAAACTTTATGGGTGAACAATCTGTATATGTCAGCTCCACATGCTCATATCCTACACACTGTGCTTGTTTCTAGCAAGGGAAGAAGGAGGGAGAATTTGGACTTGCAACCTGTGAAGGCCTTGGCTGGGTGGGAAATAAGTTGTTTCACTTCTGGAGCTGCGTTTTTTGCCCGAGAACTAATCCCTAAAATACCCATAATGTGTGTAATTTATTCTGATAGAGGAATTGAAGTAAAACAGATGGGAGTCCTTGTTGCTGTCGATTCAGAATATGCAACTGCCCCATCTGAAACTGTGTGTGCTTCTCTTCTTCTTTTAGCTCTCCCACACCCCTTGTGTAGCCTAGATTCCGTTCTCTCCCCTGTGTGCTGCTGCCAGAGTCTATCCGCTTGTTTTATTTTTAGTGTTTCTCCCCTGGCAGATTTCCTTCTGTTCTCCCAGGCTGTTCTTAGCTCCTTCTTCTTCTTCTGCCGTATGAAGTTCCCTTTTTTAGAAGCCTGTTTCCCTGCAGCAAGTCATTCCTTTGGGAATGTCAATTTTTCCCTTTTTGTGTGGCGCTCCCCCCCTTCCTCCCGCCCCCTTTAGCAGCTTTTCCATTTCACTTTCTGCCATCCAACCCCGACTCTTGCCATTTAATTTCAAAGACAATCAAAGAGAACGTGTTCCATTTAATTTCATAGCAACATATGGTTTTTGGCTTGACGTTTTCATCCTGCAGATGCAGCGATTATTTTAAGCCTCTGATCTCAGGAGGTGCTGAGTGCTGCAGACTCCCATTGAAGTTGTGCTTTCCAGGGACCCTCACGCAGAGCCTCACAAAAGCTGGAGCTTGAAGTTGGAGATATGATGACTAGGAAACAATCGTATTTCCTTTCTCTCCTCCCTCTGTACCCCTGCCGCTTCTCACCAGGCAAACTCTTACAGCTTTTCTAACTGTATTCTTTTCTAGCCGGAAACATTTATTTCTGTGCTCTCTCATTTGACAAGTTACCCATGGAGTTTTGGTGGCACGTGATTAAAATAACAGAATTTCTGCTTAGCCTGATGTTCTCTCAGTCAGTTATCGGATGTGGGCATTTATTTGCCATCTCTTTAGTGGCGCAACTTTTCAGTTTTTCCCATGTTACTTCACCTGAATTTAAGTTGCCTGCCGTTTCACCAAACAAGGACGAAATCCACATGACCAAATTACAGTTCCCTCCTACATTATCCAAGAGACTGCATGGCTGGGATCAAATCGGAAGCAGAAAAATGGGCTGATTTTTCAGAAAGGCACATCAACTCACTTCTTAATCTGAGAAGTTTTTCTATGTGAAATGCAATTCTTAAGGCAGGACTAAAATAAAAAAATGCTTGCAGCATTCTTAACCGTGGTCACAGCAAAATAGATGGACCTGGAATTCTAGCTCACTTTTCCAGACAGAACGTAGCCTTTTACGTCAATGTGCATTTTCAGAGCAATTACAGCACTTTCAATTCAGCTTTGGCACACTTAAAATATTACATTTGTTTTCACCCTTCGTATGGTCCCTTCCTATTATTTCTTTCCAGGATGCCCTGCGCGCCACTAATTGCCCTACGGGAGCTAGAAATACTGTTCTATATATGGGTATTCTTTGCAAAACATCCTATGATTACCATTCATTTATTTCTAGGAGTTTGTGGCTTGGCACACAGTTAAACATTGCTTTCCCTCGGTGTAGCACACCATAAGCAAAAACTTTCCTGCATCTTGCACATCTAAACTAACCCTTTAAACAAGAGCATTAAGGAACTTGGGAGACCTGGCCTATATAATGAAGAAAGTTTGTACCCAGTGTTGTCCCATGTGCTGCTCTATAATTGTATTCCTATTTAGCCTTTTCACTTGGGGCCGATGCACATAGTATTTAGATAGTGAAGTGAAGGCCCACCGAGGACATCCATCTATATAAATGTCACTGCCCCACAATCTTTCAATACCCTTTTAAGGCTGTCTTGTGCCTCACACATCAAGGGCGCTTCCAGACTGTCACAGTTTTGCAGGTGGGATTCAATGACATACAGTCAAACCTCAGCTCCCAAATGGCTCCGTTTTCGAATGATTCTGCTCCCGAGTGCCGAAAGTAAATGCTCTGGTTTTTCGAATGTTTTTCAGAAGCCAAACGTCCAATGTGGCTTCTGCTCGAGTGCAGGTAGCTCTTGAAACCAATCGGAAACCGTGCCGAGGTTTGACTGTATCAGCAAATTTAGATAGTGCAATTGAAGATGATTTGGAATTCTTGTGCAACGAAGTCCCTTCTTCCTTCAATGGTCTTTTTTGCATTAAGGAAAGTGATGGGAAATGCACTGGAAAGTGTGCAGTTAGGCTTGATGCCACTTCACTGCAAACAGATCAGAATAAATGCTCAATAAATAGCTAATGTTGTCTAACTTTTTTGTTAAAAATAATAATCTGATTTTGCTTTCTAGAGTGTTTACATATGCAATTTAATTGACTGATTTTTTTTGTCTGTGCTAGACCCTTGGGTTTGAGCTAGCTTGGCCAATGGTGATGCCATTGTGTGTGTATCTCAAGATGGAACATGGGAGGAGGTAGCAAACATTCAAGGGAGGCTCTGTTATGTGCAAAGTAAGTTGCATACACTTATGCTTTAAAAGCACATTCAGAACACATTCCCCTCATTCTGGGCACTGTAGTTTAAGGGTTGCCAGGAATTGTGAGGAGTAAAATATGGTGCCCCCTTCATGGATCAATGCCTTGTCGTGGCGAAGGGGCTTGAATAACTCAGAGAAGCTATGAGCTATGCCATGCAGGGCCACCCAAGATGGACAGGTCATAGTGGAGAGTGATCCACCTGGAGAAGGAACTGGCAAGCCACTCCAGTATCCCTGCCAAGAAAACTCCATGGACAAAGACAACAGGCATATAAAAGTTATGACGCTGGAAGATGAGCCCCTCAGGTTGGAAGGCGTCCAACATGCTACTGAGGAAGAGCGGAGGACAAGTACAAGTAGATTCAGAGCTGATGAAGCGGCTGGGCCAAAGCCGAAAGGACGCTCAGTTGCGGATATGCCTGGAAGCGAAAGGAAAGTCCGATGCTGTAAAGAAAAATATTGCATAGGAACCTGGAATGTAAGAACCATGAGTGGAGGTAAGCTGGATGTGGTCAAAAATGAGATGACAAGAATAAATATCGACATCCTGGGCATCAGTGAACTAAAATGGAAGGGAATGGGCGAATTCAGTTCGGGTGACTATCATATCTACTACTGTGGGCAAGAATCCTGTAGTAGAAATGGAGTGGCCCTCATAGTCAACAAAAGAGTGGCAAAAGCTGTAATGGGATGCAATCTCAAAAATGACAGAATGATCTCGATACGAATCCAAGGCAGACCTTTTAACATCACAGTAATCCAAGTTTATGCACCAACTACCGGAGCTGAAGAAAGTGAAATTGACCAATTCTATGAAGACCTACAACACCTTCTAGAAATGACACCAAAGAAGGATGTTCTTCTCATTACAGGGGATTGGAATGCTAAAGTAGGGAATCAAGAGATAAAAGGAACAACTGGCAAGTTTGGCCTTGGAGTTCAAAATGAAGCAGTGCAAAGGCTAATAGAGTTCTGTCAAGAGAACAAGCTGGTCATCACAAACACTCTCTTCCAACAACACAAGAGACGACTCTACACATGGATATCACCAAATGGGCAGCATCGAAATCAGATTGATTATATTCTCTGCAGCCAAAGATGGAGAAGCTCTATACAATCAGCAAAAACAAGACCTGGAGCTGACTGTAACTCAGATCATCAGCTTCTTATAGCAAAATTCCAGCTTAAACTGAAGAAAGTAGGAAAAACCACTGGGCCAGTAAGATACAATCTGAATCAAATCCCTTATGAATACACAGTGGAAGTGAGGAACAGGTTTAAGGATTTAGATTTGGTGGACAGAGTGCCTGAAGAACTATGGATGGAGGCTCGTAACATTATACAGGAGGCAGCAACGAAAACCATCCCAAGGAAAAGGAAATGCAAGAAAGCAAAATGGCTGTCCAACGAGGCCTTACAAATAGCGGAGGAGAGGAAGCAAGCAAAATGCAAGGGAGATAGGGAAAGATACAGGAAACTGAATGCAGATTTCCAAAAAACAGCAAGGAGAGACAAGAGGGTCTTCTTAAATGAGCAATGCAAAGAAATAGAGGAAAACAATAGAATGGGGAAAACCAGAGATCTGTTCAAGAAAATTGGAGATATGTTAGGAACATTTCGTACAAAGATTACCATAATCAAGGACAAAAGTGGTAAGGACCTAACAGAAGCAGAAGACATCAAGAAGAGGTGGCAAGAATACACAGAGGAATTATACCAGAAAGACATGGAGGTTTCGTACACCCCAGGTAGTGTGGTTGCTGACCTTGAGCCAGACATCTTGGAGAGTGAAGTCAAATGGGCCTTAGAAAGCACTGCTAATAACAAGGCCAGTGGAAGTGATGATATTCCAGCTGAACTATTTAAAATTTTAAAAGATGATGCTGTTAAGGTGCTACACCCAATATGCCAGCAAGTTTGGAAAACTCAGCAATGGCCAGAGGATTGGAGAAGATCAGTCTACATCCCAATTCCAAAGAAGGGCAGTGCCAAAGAATGTTCCAACTACCGCACAATTGCGCTCATTTCACACGCTAGCAAGGTTATGCTTAAAATTCTACAAGGCAGGCTTAGGCAGTATGTGGACCGAGAACTCCCAGAAGTGCAAGCTGGATTTCGAAAGGGCAGAAGAACCAGAGACCAAATAGCAAACATATGCTGGATTATGGAGAAAGCTAGAGAGTTCCAGAAAAACATCTACTTCTGCTTCATTGACTATGCAAAAGCCTTTGACTGTGTCGACCACAGCAAACTATGGCAAGTTCTTAAAGAAATGGGAGTGCCTGATCACCTCATCTGTCTCCTGAGAAATCTCTATGTGGGACAAGAAGCTACAGTTAGAACTGGATATGGAACAACTGAGTGGTTCAAAATTGGGAAAGGAGTACGACAAGGTTGTATATTGTCTCCCTGCTTATTTAACTTATATGCAGAATTCATCATGCGAAAGGCTGGACTAGATGAATCCCAAGCCGGAATTAAGATTGCCGGAAGAAATATCAACAACCTCAGATATGCAGATGACACAACCTTGATGGCAGAAAGCGAGGAGGAATTAAAGAACCTTTTAATGAGGGTGAAAGAGGAGAGCGCAAAATATGGTCTGAAGCTCAACATCAAAAAAACCAAGATCATGGCCACTGGTCCCATCACCTCCTGGCAAATAGAAGGGGAAGAAATGGAGGCAGTGAGAGATTTTACCTTCTTGGGCTCCTTGATCACTGCAGATGGTGACAGCAGTCACGAAATTAAAAGACGCCTGCTTCTTGGGAGAAAAGCAATGACAAACCTAGACAGCATCTTAAAAAGCAGAGACATCACCTTGCCGACAAAGGTCCGTATAGTTAAAGCTATGGTTTTCCCAGTAGTGATGTATGGAAGTGAGAGCTGGACCATAAAGAAGGCTGATCGCCGAAGAATTGATGCTTTTGAATTATGGTGCTGGAGGAGACTCTTGAGAGTCCCATGGACTGCAAGAAGATCAAACCTATCCATTCTTAAGGAAATCAGCCCTGAGTGCTCCCTGGAAGTACAGATCGTGAAGCTGAGGCTCCAATACTTTGGCCACCTCATGAGAAGAGAAGAATCCTTGGAAAAGACCCTGATGTTGGGAAAGATTGAGGGCACTAGGAGAAGGGGACGTCAGAGGACAAGATGGTTGAACAGTGTTCTCGAAGCTACGAACATGAGTTTGACCAAACTGCGGGAGGCAGTGCAAGACAGGAGTGCCTGGCGTGCTATGGCCATGGGGTCACGAAGAGTCGGACACGACTAAACGACTAAACAACAACAACAAAAAATATGGTGCCCAAAATTCTTTGAGTAGGGAAATGTACCGGTACTTCAGATGTGTTTTAAGTCATTCTCAGAATCAAAGTTTATTTTTTTCAGCAGTGATTTCTGTTGGTGGAAAAACCTGCTAATATGTAAGAGCCAAATAAATAAACCAATAAAAATTTTGGGTTGGGTTTTTTGTGTGAGGAGCATGTAATTAAAATACAGGTAAGCAAGCACTCCTTAGCCAGGGTTTGTTTCAGGATGGTTGAAGGCGTCTATAATAAATGCTTTCTCCTTATCTAGCAAATGAGATCTTTACAATCTCATTCCTTTCCTGTCTTCTTCTTTCTGCTTATAGTCCTTCCTTCAAGGCAGCCCAGTCTGAAATGCAACCCAGTCAAACCAAAGGACCTGCACTTTTACAGCAGATTTAGCCTCATTGCCGTAGCATTTAATTTTAAGGCTTAAATCCAAGTGTTTCAATTTAATTCCACTGTCGGCAAGGTTGCCTATGAATAGCTTTCTGCTTGCTCTGGTTTCTTCTAATCTGCTGAAAGCAAAAGCAGGCCAACCATTTCAGCCTGAATTTTGTCTTTCTCTGACTAAAAACTGCTATGAACAGTCTTTCACTCTCCTCTTGATTTTTCTTCTTCTGCTGCTGCATATCTGATTTTCCCCAACCTGCTGAGACGTCTCTCTGCTCTCTTCACTAACCCCCAATCTTTTATCAATTTCTCTCTCTCCTTGTCAAACCCACATTTCTTTTACTTAGCTCATGCACCCTCTTTCCTCTGCATCTTTTTTCACCATGAAACTCTCTCTTCTCTCACTCCCATTAGTTTTCCTCCCAGTCTAATTTAATTCCTAGAAGAGCATCTTTAATAAAGGGGGAGAAAATAGCATCCCGTCTTCTCTTTACTTGTTATGCAAAAAGACTGTACCTGAATCGTACAACTTGTTCCTTTGCCGAACAGCATGACCTTGGGTCAGTCACAATCACACAGCTTAATTTGCCTTGTACTGCTGCTGTTGCAGCAATTCTCTCTCTCTTTGGCGATCACTCGTAGCTGAGTAAGATTGTCTTCCATAAACATGGTTTTAACAGTGAGTCCGTAAGTGACTGTGGAGGCCAATTCTGGATCCACACGTCCTTCCACAGTGGGGACATTGGTTTCCGGGCAGGAGTTGATCACGGTGTGGATTTGCTGAGCGTGCCTTCCTCTTAGCACGTTTCTCCTCCTTACCAGAGCTATGACGAGCACCGGAGACTGCTGGACAGATCACTGACTAATACGCTCCACAATGGCTATCAATATTGTACCTCAACGCAGGCTTAAAGGAAGGAAACCAAGGCGCAAAATGAACATCCAAGCCCTTCAAGATCCCATTAAGTGGGATTGCTTCCAAACGACTCTTGAGGACCATCTGCTTTCAGAATTCCCTGATAACATTGAGGAACACTGGACCAAGCTAAAAACATCCATTATTGCACCCTGGGAACAAACTATTGGATACCAAACCAAGAAACGCCAGGACTGGTTTGATGAGAATGACAGTGAGATTGAACGCATGATTGACAAGAAAAGGAAGGCCTAACAGGGGTGGGAGGGAGTATGCTCACCTGAGCTGCTTGGGGTGAAAGGTGGGCTAAAATTGCAATAAATGAATGGTTGCAATGTCTACTGCTTTCAGTGGGATCTGGTTACAGACAACCTCTGCATCTCTGCTGCATAAGATTAAGGTAGCACCAGATTTAGGGTGGTGGGTGATTTTCCAGCACAGAACACTGAGCTGAGGGGGTGCATCATCATCTTCATCATCATCATCATCCCAACCATATATTTATGCGGGCACCTACTGAGAAGATCCACAGAAAAAGCAACTGTACCAAAATGAATTATTGTAAAAAGAATACATGGCTGCATGGGCAAAGCCAGGGTTTTTGTTAGGGGGGCAGGCCTTTTGCTAGGGGGGACAGAAGCTGTCTGCTATGTATTTTTTATTGATTTTGGTGGGGTGCAGCTGCCCCTCCCTGCTCTCCTGCCCCCTCCTTGGCTATGCTCATGCATGGCTGTATGGAAACAGGAAGCATTAAATGTAGCTCATGAATGAGGTTTATTAATTATTATTATTATTATTATTATTATTTTAAATCAGGTTTCTAATTCTCTTACAGTAAAGAAACCGAGTATGTGTTTCTGGAGGGTAAATGCTTAGAAATGAGAAGGATTCCAGCAGGCAAAGAGTGTTGGCACTTTGCTCATCGCTGGTCTGATTCCTTTCCTGTTCCTCTTTGTCATTCATCACAACCTATCTTCCTCTGCAAAGTTAATTGTTCCAAACCTCCTTCCTCTGCCTGTTACAAAAATGAATAAGAAAAATTGCACCAGTTCCCAAATTCTGATCCAGTCAATCGTATGACTTCACACTTGGGTATCCAAATGTGAGATGATCTACTTAAAGATAAGCGAACAAGCCCAAGCTCATTTAAAATAAAAATAAAAATAAAAACAGAAACAATTTTATTCATGTTATATTATTACAATTTGTAGTCAGGGCCCAAGCTTCTTTCTAACACCCTGTGATATAAATCCACATGTGGTATATATATTGACTGTCGAGAAGGCATAAATTGAGCCCAATCCAATGTGTCTCCTTGCTTTGGCCTGGGGATCAGTGTCAGAATTCATGACCTTTTCTTTTTGCAAAAGTTTTGAATAAGGTTTCTTTCAGATGTAGTGTATTCTGTGGAAGCTGATCACAAGGGTGGGATATGGTACCAAGCACAGTTTAACAAGCAAATTTTAAAAATTCCTTAAGGAATTTTATAATTCCTTATTTCTATAAAGAAATATTGGAATGAGTGAAAAACGTAGGATGACATCTCAAGAGGTCAGGGTGGGACTGATGCAGCAATCAGGTTTTCATGGCACAGAATTAGGATTGCCTTGATGCAGAAAGACAATTTCTTTTTGTGACACAAGCTACACTCAGCTGAAGTTATTGGCTAATGTAATGCCTCCCTTTTTGCCATTGATCTTTCTGGTGCGTTGACTGGAACAAAGCAAAGTTCAAAACCCTGCTCAGTCCTGAAGCTCAGTGGGCGACCTTGGGTCAGCCACGCTCTCTCAGATAACCTACCTCACAGGGTTGTTGTGAGGATAAAACAGGGAAAGGGTAGAACTGCATATACCACGAACTCCTTGAAGGAAACATGGGGGTATAAATGTAATAATAAATCAATAAACAAAGTAAGTTGTCATGGGAATGTCCTCTTCGGTTTGTCTTATTTTATGCCTCCTATCTACTTGCTTGTGTGTTTGTTTAACACGGGAGACCCACTGGGACAAGGGAAGCCTAAAATAGGAGGCAAATGGATATATCTATCACACTGTGCGTGGAGTATACACAATACCCTGTTTCTCATATTTTAAGACATACCCATAAAATAAGACATAGCAGGATTTTTAAGCATTCAAGGAATATAAGCCATACCCCGAAAATAAGACATAGTGATAGGCACAGCAGCAATGCCTGCCATGGCAGGAGGAGGAGGGGAAAAAAGACATCCCCTTAATATAAGCCATAGTGTGTTTTTTTTTAGGAAAAAATAAATATAAGACATGTCTTATAATATGAGAAACACGGTATATCATCATCATCATCATCATCATCATCATCATTGCAGTCATCATCTGGGTTGCTGCTCTCTTTTATCAAACATTGTGCTTATGCAATAAGAGAGAGGTTAAAAAGATATAACAGCTACAGACCACTTTCCCTTTCTTTTGCAGCTTTGAGTAAAAACACTGTGGAGGTTTCAGTAAAAACACTGCGGGGGTGAAGGTGGGAAGACAACTTACGAAACAATGTCGTTGATTTGAAGGTTATTGTGAAAATGTTAGAAAGATTTAATAAAAAATGTATGTACAAAGGAAAGAAAATGTATTCCTTTTTCTAGTGAGCTATGGCTGGGGGAAAACAACCCACCATCTGGAGCTCAGTACTGCAAATGAGAGGTAGAGCTAAGGAGTATCGAAGGTATCGAAGCAAGAGGGTTCTTCCTGAAATACCTTTGTACACAGAAAGCAATTGAAGAACAAGAGTATGACGATCCCCTTGTTGAAACAAGCACTGAGGGAGCTGAATGTGGTGCTCCTATTGCAAATGATATAAACTCTAAGGCAGAAGTTTCACAAATGGGAGATATTTATAGAAAACACTCAGAGGAAAAAGAGGATGTCAAGAAAAGTGAGAGTGCTGCAAAGTCTGCATAAGAAGATGATATTGTGCCTGACTTGAATTACAGTGAACCTGCTAAGTTTTGAGAGATGCTACTGAGATTGCAAAGGAGCTAAAAATACTACCAAACTTTGAGACAGAACAAGTTAGAAAAAGGAGAAATTTAGAAAAGGAGAAAGAAATGGAAGTTTGAGGATGAGGCCTAAGGAGATGCACCACAAGATCCAAAACAGAAATTCAAAGTAGATTTTTGCTATACTGTCTAAGACATGGCCATACAATCTGTTGCAGAGAGAGTCCAATGTTATTTCCTATTTGGTTTCGTGTATGTTATATAAAATATCAACAAAAAATCTACTGAAAATGTAACTTAAGGCCTGCAAGAATTTGGAAAAAAATCACTGATACACAATGGAAACAATGATATTGATGCGGAAGATCTATGCTGTGAACTTATAGCTACAACTCAAAGACTTCCACAGTCCACGTGGCCACAATGAGTACTTCTCGTCATACTACAACAAAAACACCTGTATAATGTGCCTAATGCTTCTGTTGCTCTAAGGATCCTGCTTATACTTCCAGTGTCAGTGGCAAGTAGCGAACACAGTTTCTTAAAGCTCAAACTTATAAAAAAATTACATACTCTCAACAATGTTGCAAAAGAGGCTACTTGGCTTAGCAACTATATTAACTGAATATGCCGAAGCATTAGCACTTGACCTGAAGACATTGGTGACAAAATCTGCAAAGGAGAAGGCACACAAAGTGAGGTTTCGATGTGCCTGAAATTGAAACTTTCAAGAGACCTAAATGTTGTGAACTCACAGGTCACAAAATCATTCAGAATGATTTGCGCGCTAAAAACATTTTCTTTTGCATTTGAGAAAGATCACCAAAGATTGCTGCATTTATTCTTCTTGAAATTTAAAATAAATGTGGCAGTTTTGATGGGGTGGGGGCTGATGTAAGTAGCTAGCCTTGCCTACGGCACAGAACAGCATGACACTGGTGCCAACAACTGGTGCCAAGCAGCAAGTCCAACCATTCCATGGTTCCCGCTGCCTTAGCTCTTCTGTTTGAAACCTAGCAACAGAAATAACTGTGTGCAGGTCCAATATCTGCATCAGTCAGGATGAAGTGGTAAGAACGGACAGTACCATTTCAGTCTAGTATGGTCAGGTGAAGAAGAGGACAGGTTTTAAATAGTTATGTAGAAGAGGGAATTTCAACAAGTGTAGCTTGTCCTGCAAGTTTCAGCACTATGGCCTCTCTCTGCCAGTCTGCCTAAACTTAGTGGTTTGATGCAGAAGCAGGCAGCTTCATCTTAGTACCAGACACCTTCAGTTTGGGGAAAGAGGCACCCAGGTGTTGTGCTTTGAAGCACATCAAGGGAGAGAGTCCTCCTCTTATATTATCTTTGCTTCTCTTTTATCTCTAGGGAAATTCCAGCCAGGTTAGGCATTAACTAGGCCTTGCCATATCTTATCTTCCTCAAGCTGGGAGAGGGGGAGTGGAATTGCTACAGAATGAAAACTCTTTGACAGCTTGTGTCCTTCCTGCAATCATCTGCCACAGGCAGCATCTAGCAAGCATCTGATGAAGCCCAGAAATTGCTGTGACCTGGAGCATTACAGGCACTCAGGTGTGTCTTGCACTTTCACATCAATTCATTTCAGTTTGGCCTTCTGCATCTAGAAGTGAATCTTTGCCCATTACCAGCCCACATAATACTTGTTCCTCTGAGGACTGCGAACTTAATTCTCCCCAGTCCCCAAATTAATTAATTTTTTTTTAAATCAGCACTGAATACATGCCGTTGAACCGTTCTACAAATACGCATATTGGGCCAAGATGGTGGTGGGCCTGAAATGGGATTGTGAATTATCTGTGTTTGTGAATCTTTTTAAAAGTATCTTTTCAAATGCACCTCTTCCCTTTTAAACTCACTGGTGCAGGAAGTCAGGGTAAGAAACACAAAGGCTGAGGCCTGCAAAAGATGCTTTTCAAGGGGGCTGTTAACATTCGTGAACTAGGTTGGCTATAAGGCAAAAAGAGGTTGAGAATTCTGGGGCATGTGTTGCTGCAAGAAAGAAGAATGCTTCTTCTGTGGTTCTGAGTATTTGGGTAACTAACCTCTGATGCATCATGTAGACTCACAACCAAAGAACGCTGTCCAATGAGACTCTTCTCAGGAGTCTGGTAAAATGATTAGTCATTCATTCATTCATCCCCAGTCTCATCACCATTTTACTAGCCTAAGGAAGGAGACTTCAGTTGTTAGGAAACTGCAGGATGAACTCTGAATGGGTGTGATATGTTGGTGTAGGGTGCATGGGTGGGTCTTGCAACCAAGGACCCTTATTCTAGATCCCTAAAGTTGTCCCAGTCTCAAAGGGGGAAAAAAGACTACCACATCACCAATCAGTATATAATATATGTGTATAAAAATCATAATATTGAGAACAGTAATAAGTGCAAGGAATACACAGAAGGGGGGAAATCTTTGGCTTGAAGCTTATCAGATACAGCTGAAAGATCTTGGAGAGATGTTTGTCAAGAGCAAGCAACACAAGGTCCCCTCTCTGCTTCCCTATAACATATAGAAAAATGGCTAGGAAGCTCTGGAAGCTCCAGTGGGTGACTGATTTTTCACACACCGTCAATCCCTTGTGGCATGGGTTGCCAACATGACACCCATGGGCCCACACCCACCACAGACACATTCACTGGCACCCACAAGGTTCAGTTTCCCTGCCTGCTGAAATTAAGCCAATGGAAATTGTAGCCAGTGGAAAGCTTTTTTCCAAGGCTAATTGTGGAGCCAAGGGCAATGTGGAGAGGGTGGCTTGTGACACCACCACCACCAAAAATCCACACACACACCCGTGCCACAATTAGGCTTTGAAGATTCATATTTCCCCCCTTTTACTATTATATTATGGGTATTTATGTTGTAAACTGCCCTGTGGTGTTCTGATGAAGGAAGGTATAAAAATTCAATAAATTAATAATAATACAGCAGCCTAATCGTCGTGGAGGGGAAGCGATCATCCTGATTATTGGAGCTTGGGGAGGGAAGAATAACTCTTGCCTCCCCATCCTCACTCTCCAGGAAGATTACCTCCACTGGGGTTGCAAAAGGAAGCAACAACACTCTCCCCCCCCCCCCCAAGTCTAATTGCTGGCAGAGGGGGGAGTTTGCATGTGTGTGTAGTTGCCATGTATTTATGCGTGCTTGGTTTTGGTGTGAGCATGGTGTCTTGCAGCAACACTTTTCTCTGGTTTGCCCACAGGCAAAAAAAAAAGGTTGCTTATCCCTGCTTTAGGCCGAAACTAGACGTGTTCTTAAATGTGCCGTTGCATTTAACATTTACACACATAATATACAATGCAATTAGCAGCTGTGGCATGTATGTCTGATAACTACTTGCACAACAGCAGGCAGAGTGGAGGAGAGTAACTCTTTCTTTCCCTGCTGTTGTCCTGACAAAAAAATCCTTTGATACTGCTGTTCGCCTTGGGAGCAAAACTTCCTTTGACGACAAGGGCTGTAGCTCAGTGGGAATGTTTGTATGCTGGGGGTCTAGGATCAAGCCCTGGCCTTCCCAGGTAGTGCTGAGAAACACCCACCTGAAACTCTGGAGAACCACTACCCATCAGTGGAGATAATACTGAGCTTGGTGGGCCAATTAGGTGACAGTATAAGGCAGCTTCCTTTTTTAAAAAGTGCATGTTAAATGCAAAGACACACTTAACACCACATCTAGTCTGGCTAACTAAGTTTGCCATTGGTATGAGCTTTCGTGTGCATGCACACTTCTTCATATACTACCGTGTTTCTCATAAGTCATGTCTTATATTAATTTTTTTCTGAAAAAAACACAGCATGCCTTATTTTCAAGGGATGTCTTATTTTTTAATTAAGTACCGGTACCGGTATCTGTACAGTCCACAGACCTGCTCCCACCTGGTCTTCGCGCGCGGCAGGCAGAGGCTGCAGCCGGGTCCTGGGGCTTCGCGCGCGGCAGGCAGAGGCTGCAGCCGGGTCCTGGGGCTGCGCGCGCGGCAGGCAGAGGCTGCAGCCGGGTCTTGGGGCTGTGCGCGCTGTGGCTGCAGCCGGGTCCCGGGTGTCCGCGCGCAAAGGCTGCAGCCGGGTCCTGGGGCTGCGCGCTGAGGCTACAGCCAGGTCCTGGGTGTCCGTGCGCGGTACGCAAAGGCTACAGCCGGGTTCTGGGGCTGCACGCGCTGCACGCTGAGGCTGCAGCCAGGTCTCGGGGGTTAACGCAGCAGCAGCAACCCTTCTTTGCCACAGACCTTCTTCCACCACCCGGTACGGCTTATTTTCGAGGTATGCCTTATATTTTTCCACCTCAGGAAAATCCTGCCATGCCTTATTTTGTAGGGATGCCTTAAAATACCGGGTATGAGAAACACGGTATCTGAAGAAGTATCTGAAGAAGAGGTATCTTAATAAGGATCTGAAGAATATCTGAAGTGGTATCTGAAGAAGTGTGCATGCACATAAAAGCTCATACCATGACAACCTTAGTTGGCCTCTAAGGTGCTACTGGAAGGAATTTTTTAAATTTTGTTTCAACTATGTCAGACGAACACGGCTACCTGCCTGTATCTAGTCTGGCTGTTAGATTTAACCCAGTGCTTCCTAGAACCCAGCAGTAACTACCAGGATGACCAGCCCTGGAATACCAGTGTGAGCCGAGTATTGAATCTCCCCACAAATGCCATTCACGTATAACTGCAACTGCAACTCTTCAAGTTCCTCAGGCCACCAGTGGGTTGAGGTCAGCAAGTCAAAACCCATGGGAGTGAGGAACAGCCATTGGCGAAGCCTTCCTCCACAGTGCTTGCCTATTATATTCCTGCTGTTACTTCCTGCTTTCCTCTCCCTGCTCCAGCCACATAGATCTCCTTAGCAGTGTTTGCAGGAATGGGCTTCCTCCAGCCATTGCCAGCTCGTTGAACAATCAGAGTGCTGTGAGGTACAAGCTTTGTGACCTCATCCCCCAGAAATCTCTGCCTTGGCACAAAAACCTCTCTGTGTGAGCGTCGGGGAGAACGGGCTCATTCCAGAGAGGCGGCATTGCCAAGAGGCATCTAAACCAGAGGACACGTGGAATGCTGTGATCCAACACCCCTTGTTGAGCAGAGACACCAGGAAGGACAGGAAAGGACAGGCAAGGGTTCCCCAAGCCCTTGGAGAAATTGTGTGCTCTAATCATTAACGCTCTTGGACAGAACTAGCAGTATACAAACAGTATACAATACTGGACCTTGCTGGACAGAATGGGGGAGAAAAGAGCTCCTGAAGGGTATATATTATGTGCAAGAAAAGCTCCCTTTGCATTATCTGTCCCTCCCAAACACTGGGGAGAAGGGCAGAGAGACCCTACTCTGGACTGGTGTTTGCTTGAGTCAACCGAGCTAGGCACCAAGACAACAAACTTTATGGAATCTTTTTGCAGTAACTGAGTCAGGGAGGGAGAGCAACAAAAATGCATCTTCTTGGGTCTTTCTAAACATGATCTCTATGGGAAATCATGTTGTGTGGTGCATTCTGATTCTTACTGGCAGCCATATCAGATGCTGTACAATGACTTCTTCCTCATGGCTGGTATGTCCTCTGGATACCAAGCGTCCGCTCTCTGGCATCCGCCTCATCCCTTTTGTTTATCATCTAAATAGTTTCTTGAGAGCAGAGTGATTTGACCACAGAAAAATGCAGACAGGGCTGGGAAAAGGCTGTGTATTAGTATCTCCTAAAATATGCAGAGTGGGGGGCAAGGGGAGAGTTGTACTTAGGAGCCTGATTCTAATGTTGTTACTATGTTAGGAGAAGATGACAACAACTCCCAGGCTTTTCTGTCAGGACCTCTTCAAAATGTGCCTCATGAGATGATTCAGAGTGACCCACCTCATGTTTCACATGAGGTGTTTCCCCGCCAAAACCACCCCTAAGTGTAATTTACCAGCTCAAAGGGAAGGCTTGACCATATTCACTCTTTCTGGGGTGGGAAATTGTTGCTGTGGGAGAATATTTCCTGTGAGGTACATTTCAAATGTACTTCTCCCCACTTTGTTAGTGAAACTTGAGGTGGGGTGCAGTCTTTGAGGACTCGATAATGCCGCTATATTTGTCTGAATGGCCCCACTGAGGCCACATCTTTGAGGACAGGGATGGGGGAAACCATATGTTTTTAGATTCCATCTCCCATCATCCTGCCCATTGGCCATGTTGGCTAGGGCTGGTGGGAATTTGGTTCCAACATCTGGAGCGCCACATGTTCCCCATGTGGGACAAGTTAGGCATGTTAAGGCAGACTGAGGGGCTACACCCAGCTATACCCTGAGAAGTGCTTTTCTTCCAGAACAAACAGCCTGTGGGTGAGCTACCACAATGGCAGGGAGGCTGTGAGTGCTAAGGACACAGTTAAAAAACAACAACAGGTATGGCTTATGGGCCTTACATGCCCTATTCCTGCTTTAGGAGACCCAGGGAGTAGGGTGAAAAGAGGTCTCCCTCTGTCTCCCATTTTGTGAATTGGATTCCTACACTTACACAAAATGGAGGATCCTGAACTGAATTCCTGTGCAATCCCTGGAAGCAGGGTGAATAACAACTTCATAGATAGGCTTCCCTGGAATGAGCTCAGAGTGATACCTCATAGAAGACCAAAATGTACATTTCCTCACTAGACTGCAAAAGGAAGGATAAACAGACCAGGTCCAATCCAGGTTTCAGTAAATGAAGAAATGGATGGAACACCAAAGAGACAGTTTGAGATCAAATCCAATCCAAGTCTGGTGTTCCTTATAATCAGAGGAGAGAGGACATCTTGGATGGTTTGATGTTTGAATATTGGACTGGAAGATTAGTTACTGTGATCTTTACCTCAAGCAGAGGACATAAGTATCTCCTGATAGGTGAACAATGTTGCCTTAGGACTGAAGGAAGCCTAGCATCTTTTGGGTTTTCCTGTTCCACCTAGACCTCAGGTTTGCTCCCTTTTCAAAAAACTTTCCTTCTTATAATTGTTTGATAGTGGTGTGCAGAGTCTCCTTGGTTTCCCCCCTCTTTCCTTAAGGATAAATTCTTTTTACCAGGCCATGGAGGGGTCATGGCACAATTTGCAGTGACAGAATCAGTCAGTCAAAGGGGTTAAAGGGAAATGTGAACTCATTAACACCTGTAAATTGCTGGCTGCATTGCAGAGCGATGACCTCAATGAAAGAGCAACAAGGGCTGGCCATCTCCATTGTATGGTTCTGCTTTACTTCTGTCCCTTTCTTTAGACCACCAAAGCCGGAAGGAGGAGCAGGAGAGCAAAGCAGATAACTGAGCTCCCTCCTTCACCGGCCTATCACCACCTAGAACATCTCCAAAGAAGGCTAACCCTGTGAGTTCACACATCAGTTGGCCTGCAAGGTGCATAGTTCCCTTTAACACCGGTCTCTCCTGGAAGTGTGATGGGAGGTCACAAGAGAGCAGCTACAGCTGTTCAAACCTTCACTTCATCGTCCTCCTCATCAACATAGTCAAAGGAATCACTGTGCCCCTCCCTAGCAATGCTTGCTCCATCTCTGTAGAACTCTTCTTCTTCCTCCTCCTCCTCGTCTTCCTCCTCATCTGCTCTGTGGTGCCATCTGGCTTTGCGTTCCTGCTGTTCAGCCTTCAATCGCCACATGTTGGCATCTGGGCTTTCCCATGAGGCTTGGTTTCTTGGCTCTTCTCGCTGCTGCAGGCTGCGGTAGGAAGCTAAAACCTGGGCTGCCCGGTTGAATTCTCTTGCTTCCATGTCACAGCCATTCTGGTGCCCTTGCCAGTGGGTTTCCTTCGGCACTGCTCCCAGCTCAGAGGGCGGGTTCTTTCCCCTAGAGCAGGGTGACCCTTCCTGCGACGACTCTCTGGAATGAAAATCCCCATTGGCACAAACTGATTGCACCAGCGGTGAACTGGCCTCGGAGTGAACCCAAAAGCTTGGTGCAGTTTTGCTCTCTTCGCTTTTAGCGTGAAGAGATCCTGGTCTCCAGGGCAATGAGTCCTCCCCACTGGTGTCCTCTGGGCGAAGAGATGAGGCAGTGTCGCTGCAGGCTGAATTTTTGCTCTCCCCTCTTTCCTCCTCTTCCACGTTGCTGCGACTGTGATCTCCCGAGAAGCTGATGACATGAAGGAGTTCACTCATCAGGGAGGGGCCAAGGTCAAGGTCAAGGCGGAAAGACAGCAAGGAGTCTGAGCGATTCAGCGCCGGTTCGGCACGGTGGGAGCTTTCCTGGGTCTTCTCTGAGCGAGGAACACGAGGGATGGTGCAAAATCCAGATTCCACTCCTGAAAAGGCAGTGAAACCAATGGTGAGAACAAAACATGGGAGAACCTGTCCTTTGTAGTACACACGAGAGCACAGGGCAGCCTTTTCTAATGTGGTGCCCGTCAGATGTTTTCGAATGTAACACCCATCACCCCCACATCCATTAGGATGGGAATTGTAATCTAACAACTTCTAGGGAGAATCAGGTTGGGGAAGGCTGGTGTAGGATGGCAATTCTCTTAATCATATATGATGCAAAACATATGGATGGGTCAGCATTAGTCTCCAGGGAAAGGGAAAGCTGTTTCGTGTGGCCCAATCCTTCTTTTTAAAACGCTGCGAGTCTCTGTCCCTCACAATTGGAGAGATGTTAACAGATGTGATAGCAAAAGAAGGGTAAAAACTAAGCAAGCATGTCAGAATGAAGACCACATTTATTACGTTTGACAACTGATATGGCTTCTAAGACCCAGTTTCGCTGCTTTTCAAGTGCTTAAGTCAAGGTTTCTTTGCATCAGAGGATAGCAATTTCAAGATGAGGTTATCGTAGAACGAGCGCACTGTGTCAAGCTAATGTTGATTCACATTTGCTATGCTCATGCATGTTGTGTTAATAGCATGCAACTAAAATATGCAAATTAGCCACAGCTCAGTGGCTTATGAGCTATTTCCAATGAGCAGCTCTCGGTGCCAAAAGCAAATGGTTCATCCCTGAGCTCACCCGGTATCCCCCCTCCCTCCAACAGAGTCTGTATCAGATGTAGAGAGGAGAGGAAATATGTGACATCTCAGTATGATAATGGCACGCCACTTTTCTTGCTTGTCTTTTCCATCCTCTGGCAAATAAAACTCTGTGGCCTGAGCTCCCCAAACTTTTGAAAACCAGGGCAGAGGGTGTTTTTCCACCTTGGAGGCACAATGTACTTTCACAAAAACACATCATTTATTCAGTCAGCTCCCAGAACGGTAGGAGAAAGGTGTTTACCTTGGCGTTAAGGGGCAGGCTAGTTAATACTTTGCCTTTGCCCAATCAGTCAGGGGTGAAATACCAAGATTTTGGGGTAAGAAGGATGCTTCTTACATCACCTCAAGCCAGGGGTATCCAAGGTGATTCCCTCCAGCTGTTGCTTGACTCCATCTCCCATCAGCTCCAGCCATTGGCCATACTGGCTGGGGCTGATGGGAGCTGTGAGTCCAACCACAGCATTGGCTACCCCTGCCTCTATGCCTGTCAGCTGTAGGGTGGGCTGTGTCCTCTATCAGGATACTATCACTTTCCATACAGAGGCAGAAAGAGGGGGATCGATGCTGCCTTGCTTGCTCCATTGGGCACAAACTGATGGGTGATTCAATAACTACCTAATAACTCAAGGCACTCTCCAGTCCCTCTCAAGTGCTACAACAAGTAGTGTGGGGCTCACTGGTTTAAATATACTTTGATGTAGATGCTGATCACTTTTAAGTTAATAGCCTTTGTGAATAAGCTTCAGTCTTTTGTGTAAGAGCAGGGCGAATTCTGCACCAGGGATGTTTGGTCTGAGTGATGAAATCGTAGGGTTGGCTGCACCGCAAATAAATAGCAAGCAATGGGATTGCAGGCTTGATTGCATTGCAATATTGGCTGGATAAATTGGAGAGAATGGGGAACCAGGTCTACATTTGAATGACTGACCAGGCTTCTCTTTTACTCATAAAGCTGGAATTAATCTGGGTGAAAAGGAAAGGCGATACGGTATGAAGAAATCTGGGGGCAGAAGGATGTGCGTGCGGCAACTGCTGCATGGCTTGCAATGTTCAACAGAGGGCAGCATTGCCCTGCTCTCTGCCTTGATGAAAGCCAGGCAGGCGCCAGCAATGCTAGAGGGGGCCAGGCAGCCGGGGGAAAGCCATTCTGCAGCAACAGGAGCTCAGAACAGAGACCGTTATTCACCTCCCTCCTAGTCCCACCTCAGTGCAAATGCTGCAGTGTGGACATTTCGTATTGGGCATGCAGAGTCTAGACAGAGCAAGCAGCGTCTCTGTTTAAGCAGTGAAAGTCAGGCTAGCTGCTATGCCAAGCTTTGAGCTCAAATCACCATAGGGCTAGAAGCTTTAGTTATGCTGGTTAGTGGAAGTCTAGGTTCTCCCTTTTAGGGGAGCAATGCGTTTTGCCAATGGAGCAGGGTTGCCCTATTGTACTCTCTCTGTCTGCTTCTCCCTCCGTTCAATACTCTCTGTTCCAGGGCCCATGTTACTGTCACCTTTCCCCCATATCCCCCTCTCTTCCTTTCTCCTCTGCCAAACATGCTGCAAATTCCTTACCCAAAACACACACACAGTCCTATTGCCCAACAGCTGCATGTTCGGCATTTGTTGCCTGAGACAAACATCCAGACTCGAGACAAAAAAGACAGGCTTTTCCAGAGCTTCTGACAAGGCTGCTCCCAAATTAATTAACTATCACTTTACATGTCCATGACTATCTGACAATACTGGACAAACCAGAAAACCGATGTACAGCCCAATCCTAAATTATGTGACAGTGAAATAAGCTCCACTGCATTTGCACATTTAAGACTTCCAAAACAATTGGGCACAGGACTGAAGCCTTAGACTTCTTTCTCCGTCTTTTATTTCCTTCTCTTCCACACTTGCTAACCCCTAAAGTAATGCCAGTAAAATACCAGCCAGTTTTTGTTTCACATATTATTATTATTAATTTTTTTTTAAAAAAAATCTAAACTGAAAAGGCTGCCAGTATGGCTTACATGGGAACAATGACAAGCAAGACTCATTAGTTATCTTGATTCCAATCACAAATCAAATATATTTTAAAAGCAAAAGTGTTACACTATCTTTACTTGCACCCACACATTCAGCATAAGTTGTGGAAAGTTTTTCCATGCTGTGCAAATGATACACACATATGTTCTGTATGCCAGTTGGGGGTAATCTGTCTTTTCCAGAGTTACAATTTGTAAATGTGCAGGGTTTTTTCACAAATAACACTGAGCATGCAGATGAGGCAGAAGTGAAGACTAGAGTTTCCAGACTTGAAGGGCTTGCCTGGCCCTCTCCAGGTCGTGGGTGAAAGGCTTGAATCTCCAAGTGGGCAAGGCTGCATTTAATAATAATAATAATAATAATAATAATAATAATAATAATAATAATAATATATTTAGAAGATAGTGCATGCAGCTTTCAAGTTTCAGTCTGGCATGAGCTGGCTGCAAATTATAGCATAGACACACTGTGTGTGCATCTCCCCTCCTCTCCTCTCCCAATTAACCTCTGTCTCCAGGACCCATCTCCATGACATCACCAAGGGCCACCCCAAGGTATTTGGTTTGGGCCCTGAAATCTCAGGGTCTGGGATGCTCCTGACCTGACCTGGCAACTCTAGCAAGGACAGCAATAACACTATCCTCCCCTTAGGATGCTCCATACTGTCGCCATTTGCAGTTGGTGGGGTGGGGTGGGGTGTTGCTGCTCACCTTACTTCCAGTTGCTTGCACTGCTGCTGCTTAGCGTGGAGAGGTGAGGCAGTGGCAAGGCCAACATGGTGCAAACACACTGGCAGGGACAATCCAGCACTCCTGCTGGTGTGTTTGCACCACACCCACTTCTCCCCTCCCCCATTACTTCCTGGTAAGCAGCGGCAATGTGACCAATGAGAGGCCAGGTGAGCCATGGTGCCACATGTAACTCTGTCTGCTACTGTTCTCCGTACAGCAGACATCAATTATTTTTCTCTCCTGGTCTGCTAGTACATTTTAATCTTATTTGACTTGCTCATGATGTCTGCAAAGCTGATCTTGTTGCTCTTATTTATTTTGCTCTAATTTATACCAGTTTAGTTCTTGCAAAGTTAAGCTTGCTTATTTGCTAGTAACATGGTAAAGAAAGAAAGAAAGAAAGAAAGAAAGAAAGAAAGAAAATAAATCAGCAAAGGACTTCAGAGAGTAGCACTTTGATTTAAAGTAAACAATGAAGAAACAGATGAGAGAAAAAAGGAATAAGCTAGTCAATAAGCCAGGGTAGTGGAGGTATGCAAGCAAACAAGAAAAAATCAGTAGCTGTCTTATAGAAGACCCTATGCACCGCACTGACCTAATGTTTACTCTTAGGAAAATAAGACGTCTCTGAAACATTAGTCATTCCTGAAAATATCCAGGGACTCTGCTATCCTATCCTGTAATATTCACCAACAGCATGTATAGTTGCAATGAGAGATATACCCTGCCCCTTCCTTTCCTTTTCCCTTGTTTTTTTCCAAACCATGTTTCCCATCATCAGTCTTTCAGACTTCTGTGGAGAACTGGGTAGACCAGAAAACATAGGTAGCTATTTCTAGCCTCTTCTTAATGGTGCCAGGACTATGCCCAGTGCATTCTGGGATTGCATGACTTGGCAGAAATATCACTGCTTGTACACTGGTGGAAGTATATTGGAAAAGCCATCACAAGGAAATTGATGAGATCTATGGCGCATAGTTAAATGCTTTGCTACCATTTGCTTTCTTGGGGGAGGGGGATACATGAAAACACTCAGAGCCCTGGAGTGCTACGTCCCAACCCAAAACCTCCAATCTCCTTAGCTTCTATTTTATATTATGTTACTCACTTTAAAGTCCTCTAGACCTAAACATATGTACAGTCATGTTTGCTGGTGATGCCCGTGGAACAACTCTGCAAGCCTGTCATTTCATGTTGTTTATTGGACACGTTGCAATGACTCAGGAGAAAGCACTGATTTGTTAGTACAGCAAGCTGCAGACTTGTGTTGTAACAAGTGAAATAACTGAAGGAAAGAGATTTAATGGAGCAGACAGAAAAAGAGAGATGAAGAATAGCTGTGCTATTACGGAAGAGGCCAAGTTCAGCACGCTGCCCTTAAACATGCACAGCACTCCTAAACATACAGAAATCTCAAAAGTATTCAATAACGAAGTATTTGCATATGCGTAGGATTGTTTTGATTGCACACCTAAGAAAACTATGGCACAGCAAAGGTTGTGAAGCAAGACAAACCAACCCATCACCAGATGCCACCTACCATAGCCAGAGAAGCTGTTGGGAGTGCTCTTGAAGGCAAAGGGTACTCCAAAGCCATCGCTCCCGTAGCTTCCTTCATTCAGCTGCGGCAGTGATACAGCATTCTTGATGATGGGCGAGATGGCAGGGGGCGTAGGAGAGGCCTCATCCTTGTTCCTGCTTCCTCGGCTCCTTAGCGGGCTCCTCCTCACGTGCCACAGTGTCCGAGCAAAGAAGTTGTTGGGCTTGGCATCCTCGCCGCCATGGTTCCTGAGGAAGGAAGTGTCCCCAAAGGCATCGCCGCCACGACCCACATGCATGGTATGGCGGAAGTCTCCCAGTGGTGGGCTGATCATGTCCGGCGTCAGCTCCACTTTGAGACGGCGCTTGCTGTGGGAGCCAGACACCCAACCAATCACCGGCAGCTTCCCGAGACTCATCTCCTAGCCTGTTTATCGAAACACTGTCTCAGAAACACAGCGAGGTGCCGTTCAAGAGAGGTGGGCACAACTCTGGAGGTGTTTGTGTCTCAGTGACTGGTCACAGTCCAGGATCCCTCCATCACTTGTCCCTCTTGCTTTCTTGCTTGCTTCAGAGGTCTTTCTTCCGACCTATTGAAGACCAACATAGAACTTCTAGGTTTCCAGCTGGGTGTGGGAACCTGATTTCCACCCACCTCTGTAGACCCCCTTGAAAGCGCCTCTTCACAGCTTTAAGGAAGCCACCAGCCCAATTTGTTTCTTCCAGGTTTGGGCCTTCAGGAATGCAGAGGATGTGTGTAGACTGGAACCCCTGTCTCTCTCTCTCTCTCTCCTTGGACAGAAGGGAGGAGAAGCAGTTATCAAGGAGGCTGTTGTTACACCGGTCGTTGTTCCTGTCTGGCTGGAAGTGTGCAAAGCTGGAGGATTAATGTTAATCCGCTAACTCTTCTTCCGCCTGCTCTTTCTCTCTCCCCGCTTCTCTTATTCCACCTCCCACCGGTATGGGAGCTGGCTAACAGATGGGACAACAGGTCGCCAGAGCCAGAGTGACAATCTTAGGTCAAATGCCTTGATCCTGGATTCCTGCTGTAAGAAGTTCTGAAAAAAAGACAGAAATGAAGGTGAGGCTCCTGAGCTGAGATGGTCCGAAACTGAAAACCTCAGAAGTGAGACTTTGCTCAACTGCTTCTTGTTGCACAACTTGTGTAGCAAAAGCACACTTTTTGCATTGTGCTCCACGGGGCCCATTAAATAGGACTTCTTCTCAGATGCCACACCAGGTGGGTGAGGTTTTCTGCCTGTTATGCTTTAGTGCTCTCATGGTTGATATTTAGTGCAATATTGTTGTGGAGAAGGCACAAGGCTTTCCAATAAGCAGGTAAAAATAACTTTCTCCCTTATCTCCCCACTCTGCTAGCATGGTTTAGGATGGCCAACAAGGTAGTCTGAAACAAAATGTGAAGGCGGGTGGGAGTTGTCCTAATTTATTTCATCTGCAGAAGTTTCATTGGTTACCAGTGATTACCTTTAAAACCTGGCATGGCTTAAGTCCAGGATACCTTGGGGACCATCTCCTTCCATATCACCCTGCCTGCTTCTTAAGATCCAGAGAGGCCCTTCTCTGTGTCTCATGGAGGGTGGGAAGCCTGCTTCAGTGGGGTGGGAGGACCTTCCAAAGGAGCAGCACCCAGATGAAGGCACACCTGACCTTGCCCTGTGAAGTGTGGTGGGTTGGCTTCTCCACTCACTTGTTTTTCACTGCTCGTTGTGCACTGTTATTCTGGAGGGTTCTCACTGCATGTAGCAGATAACGCTTTTTTGTTTTGACTTCAACTGTTCACCTTATCTCATTGCCCTGACTTTTTTTTTATAAAAAACAACAACAACAACAGAAAACCATAATTTTAAAAATGTTTCGGAATGGTATTTTTCTCAGGGTTTGAAATTTCAGCAACGGCGAAAAGTTCACAGGTTTGACATGTTGCCAGATTTCAGTACAAAATTTCCTTTCATTGAGCTGGCTCCCAAGAAATGCTCTTATGCCCATTTCTCAGCTGAAGACTTTTTTTAAAAAAGCCTGTTGCCTTGTGGGCCAGCCCTGCCCTTAGCCTTTTCAGGAGCTATATCCCACCCCCCCTCTCCATTTGTTCCCTCTCTTGTGGATCACCTTGGAAAGCACAGGTGCCAAGGCAGGCTAGAATGCCATGCTCTGTGCCAGGGCCACGTCTCCTTCCCAGCCCTGGCTCGTGTTTGCTCACTCAGGGCCCCTCTTATCTACGCAGCTGGCAAATGAAAGATTAAAAACCTCAAACTGGGATTTATGATAGATGTTGACTGCCCTCCCCCCCCAACCCCAAGAGGGGTAGAAAACAGTGACCCTCTGCCCTTCATTCCTTGGGTAGCCAGTGTCCCTTGTCTGTATACAAAAGGACACAGAAGTGGTGGTCACCCATGGGGGTGAAGGAAGGGAAAGGCAGCATGAAAAAAATCACAAGATGGATCGCAGTAGTAGTAGCAGTAACAACAACAACTCCCTCTCCCCAGTGGATTTGCTATTTGCTGCTTGCATTCAGTGCCAGCAGTGCTATATCCTTCTTATTAAATAATGGAAGGAGTTTGTCTTAAGCACATGATGGTGCCTTCTGCCTGGGACATTCTTCTACCATGTGCACTCTCCAACAAACTATGGCTTCCATCACTACTGAAGAAAGAGCTTGCTTGCCTTTACTGATAACGTTGTACACAGGTGGGCCACCCACAGCCCACCTGAGCTCCATGCAGCCCTTCACCATCTTTGGCGCAGCACCCAAACTCAGGATGGGGCAGGGAGAGAGAAAGAATGAATGAATGGTGGATGAATGGAGAGGAAAGAGGAATGGATGAAGTGAGAGAGAGAATGGGTGTTTGTGTGTGTGGAGAGAGACTGAATGGATGGATGATACATGAATGATGAGGAGACAGGTAGAGAGAGAGAATTGATGTCCATTTCTTTTTACTCCACCTGCCACCACCTCCCAACCACCTTTCCCCAAGGGAATATGGCCCTTGACCCTGAAAAGCTTGTTCACCCTGCATTTTGGGAGACATATTCTCCAGCATCAGGGAATGGAGCAGAACCCTCCATGTCAAAAGCCAAAGTGTTGTAATGCTTCAGGGGCAGGAGAAGATGGCTGTCTCCCTGCCCCCACCCTCGCCCTACCTGGGAGGTAATACATGTGCTTAATTCAAACATACTCTCTCTCACACATGACAAGAGCTAGTGAGGAATGCAAGATGCAATTACAGGTAGGTAGCCGTGTTGGTCTGAGTCGAAGCAAAATAAAAAAAATTCCTTCAGTAGCACCTTAAAGACCAACTAAGTTTTTATTTTGGTATGAGCTTTCGTGTGCGTGTGCATGCACACGAAAGCTCATACCAAAATAAAAACTTAGTTGGTCTTTAAGGTGCTACTGAAGGATTTTTTTTATTTTGCAAGATGCAATGTTTGTTTAATTTTTAATATGTGTAGCCCACCTTCCTTTTTCAAAAAAGAAATCCAGGACAAATAGATAATATGTATCAATAATAATCAAATATTAAAAAATAAAATATTTCATCAGAAGTGCTAGCAGTTTTGCCACCTTCTTTATGGCAAAGCTCTCCTATCTTTAACAGCCGCATGGAGGGCCAAAATTCAATAGGTGTAGTTTTATCCAAGAATAGAGATGCAATAGTTGAATTCTGCCCATCATGCAGCTGTTAAAGGCCCCAAAGCCCTGCCAGTAACAAATAGTGGCAACCTAAAATACAGTTATTGTAAATAACAGTTGCCAACTTTTTTCTGGCAGTGTTTCTGTACATTTCACAGCTGCACAACAAGCACAAATTCAAGAGTCCCAGGCTTTTTCTTATCAACGTATCTCCATGCTGAGAATATTTCCAGCTGGATTTTCTGTGTGTCATGCAGCTATGAAAAGCACAGGAGTCCTTTCAGGGGAAAAAGAAGGGACTGTTGATGAAAATTTATCTTGCTTTTAGTTCTCCCATTCCCTATATACCACAGAGATACAATCCACTTCCTAGAGCAGCCTTCATAAATCTGGTGCTGATGTTTTAGACTACAACTGCCATTATCCCAGACCTTTGGCCATGTTAGCTGGGACTGATGGGAGCTGGTGTACAAAACATCTGGAAGGCACCAGGTTCAGGAATGATGGAGTCTAGAGCCATCAGTGGACCATACTGCCTGAAAGGCTGCAGAAGAAGGGGGTGCATACCTGAGCCTTGTTTCCTCTGGAGCCTTCTCTCTTTGCAGGCTAAGAGCAGAAATTGGGAATGTACAGAACTGTAATATACGCTGTTTTAAGAAAAATGTGTGCTGGTTAAGGTAGACACATGGAGTGACCAGAACCAAGGGAGAACGGGATCTCCTGTAACTTTGACAACGTTGAAGAAAATGTAATATTTGCAGCTGGTCTTGTCACAGTGTGGCATGTTTGAGAAAAGATGCACCTGCTGCAATTCCCTCTTCCACAAACTATTATCAAGTACAAAGCACCAGGCATCTCTTGCATCCAGTCAGTCTAGAGCTGCCCATTCAGGCTTTTTGTTACGTCACATTCAAGTGCAGCCAGTGAGCAAGCCTGAATGTACTGTAGTTGGCAGCTACAGTACTATATTTCTATTACTCCCTACATCATGTGACCAACATGGCAGCTTTTGCAGGAAGCTAGGTGTGTATGTTCTCATTGCTTGCACAGTAGCCTTTACATGTTCATGGGATATCTCTGCAACTGCACAGTCAGGGATAAGCACCAACTCGTCTGTCCTCTCCCTTTCCCTCCAAGTCCCTCGTACTTCAGTCCATTTGTGAATTTGAGTGTAGGGACCTATTCATTTTATTTGTGTACAATGGCCTGGTTGACGCATCACATTAAACCATGGTTTAACACTGAGGGAGAACATCTACAGGCCACAGCTTCCCTATCCCTGGTCTAGAGTGTTGGGCTAGGAGGCCTGCATTCCTAGTGAGGCTCAGTGGGTGACCTTAGTTCAGTCACTTTCTCTCAACCAAACCTACCTCACAGGGTTGTTGTGAGGGGAAGTACCATGTATGCCACTCTGAGCTCCTTGTAAGAAAGGCAGGACAAAAATATAATGAAACAAACAATAAATAATTCCTGACACATACAACGAGTTCAAACTCTAACTCTTTGAGTCCTTGCTGCCCCGGGTGGCAAATGCCAAGCAGTGCCCTTCCCCTGCAGCAGGAAGGCCTTGGTCTAATGCCCAAACCACAGTGTGCCACTGGCTCCACAGAGCTCCTTATCTTCCATCTTTGGCTCTGCTCCCTCTTTCGTTCTTACTCCTTCCAGCCAACCTAGGCTGCTACTGCTGAGACTACCAAATTAGCCTGGAAGGAAAACAACAAAAATCTTTCCCACTCACTAGAATTCACAGGCCAAACATCCAGTGATGTCTTTGTTTGAGGAAAGCTCTCGTGGTCAACAGATGAACAATGGCTTTTGTTCTGCTCCTCAGTCTATGTATTTCGTCTGTCACATGTGCAGTGGACTCCTAAGCGTATTTACTTGGCTCGTCCAAATGAGTTCAACAGTTGCATACTCCCATATATGGGTGGATAGGATTGCAGCCATTGCTTTACAGCATTTGCCACCCTGGCCATCTGTCTAGAACAGCCTTTCCCAACCTGGGGCCCTCCAGATGTTTTGGGCCACTACTCCCTGCATGCCCCTGCTGATGGGAGTTGTAGTTCAACATATCTGGGGGACACCAGGTTGGCACAGGTACTTTCTCCCCCCCTTTCTAGCATCTCTCAGGTTGGACACCCAGCTTTCCTTCACCCCAGTCCTGCCTATTAGAAGAACCCCAAAGAAAGAAGAGAGTGAACAACATGAAATGGCCACCATCTTCATGAAGCCTCTTATTTTTTAGGGGATTCTTCTGGCTTGCTGTTGTCCAGCCCACCATAGTCACACTAAACTTAATCAATGTATCATTCTCAATGTATCAAAGATCGTTCTCTTTCAAATAAGAGTGAAAGGGAAGTGATACAGATGTCTCCTTGATTGGAACAGCTAGAACCCAAATTGGCTTCCCTAAAGGTAGGCACACCAAAGGCTGAAAGAGATGGTTCAAGGCGGTCTGAGAACAGAACTAGAACTGTTTGGAGTCACACTTTTGAGTGCAACGAATCCTTGCCCATTTCCCCTTGCTAGGCAACACTTAAAGCCCTATCAGCTGAGCCATGTGGAACTGGAACCAGCCAAAGTCTAGAAGACCCTTCCGCTGGAGACAGTTTTCCTGCCCAGATCGGGAGAATAGTTTGGAAGGTCAGCCTCATAAGCCTTGAAAGCAAAGTGATGTGTGTGTGTGTGTGTGTGTGTGTGTGGTTTTTTATCTGATTTTGAATGTCAAAGTACTTCATATGCACCTGGCGAAGTGAATAGTAGTCACGGAAACTTACGCCATAATACATTTGTTAGTTTTTAAGGAGCCACAAGACTTTGATCAAAGTACTTCCTAGTCCCTTCAGATATACACACTCCCCCCCCCCCGTTTTTCCCTTTCCTGCCTGAAAAAGCAAAGTGGCCTGCTTAACCCTTCAAAGAAAAGATGATCCAAACTACTTTCACCCAGCGCACACACACATCACAACTTCTGCTTCAGTGACCGTTTTCCTCTGTGACATGGCTCCCTCTTGACTCCTTAGACCTTTCTCCACCCTGCTCTCTCTTCTTCCCTCTCTGCTCATTTCTCCCCATCTACAAATCCCCTTTCAACTTACTTACATTTCTCTTTTCTCTTACATTGTCCCTCCCCTTCTCATTCCAGTGCCCATCCCGCAAACAACGTGCCTTCCATTTCTCCTCCTGGCCTCTTTAAATTCACATTTTCCTATTACAGCTTCCCTCCGTTATGATGATGATGATGAGGATTTTATTAGCAGTTGCCATAGAGCTCTATTTCCTTTAAGACCCCACAACTCCACTTTCCCCTTGCCAGCCCAGTCTGCCTCACACCCCTCATGTGTGACACGCATACAAATACCCCAAACTTTTGGACTTTACCTTATCGTGAGGGGACAAAAAAAGAGAAGACTTTCTGAGGAGCTTGGATCATCTGTTCCACCCACAGCAAACTTGCTGGCACGCCCACAACACGGGGAGAGCGGTCTTCTTACACTCTTGCCCCCCTCCCTTCGCCCCTTCGCCGCGAGAGATGCCAGTGACGTGGGAAACCCCCAAATCCTTCGCCCTCCGTTCCCTCACCGCGGGCATCCAGCACTGGAGCCGCTGGAGGAGGCACGAGAGGGATGTGGAGAGCGCGGGGCGGAGTTTCAGCCCGCCCTGACCAATCCGGAGCCGTCAGGGAACGAAGTCCGGAGGAATGGATTTCAAAAGTCCGGCCAGGGGGGAAATTCAGGAACTCCTGAGCCCCATTCCCCCCCCCCCCGTCTTTCCACATGAGACTTCCGCCTCACGAAGCGTCTGGCATTCTGGCTGCTCCCGACTCGCGAAGTGGGAAAGAGGGCCAGCCTCTTCCCGCGCGCTCCCAACAAGACCCACTTTTCGCCCAAAACTCGAGGGGGGAAACTAGACGGTGCGCCACACGTGCGCAAAGAGCAGCAGCGCGCATGGGACTTGAGAGCGTGGATCTCAGGCAGTGGCGCAGCGGGGTCCTTTTCGACGCCCTCCGTCCATTATTTTATGGGAGGGAGGGATTCAAGCGCATACCGGGGAGTTTTAAGTCCGCGCGCCATCCAAGTGTCTTCAAGCGCTCTGTTGCACTAGCGTAACAAATCCATTTTGACTTCTTGTGGTTAGGATAGGAAAGCGCCGGGGGTTGCACTGAAATATGTCGAATCAGGGGTGCCAACTTGAATAAAATATGGGGGGGGGGACAAGTAGGCCCCGGCCCCGCCCAGCATAATTAATTGCATGACGTGATGTGTGCGCAACATTTGAATGGCAATGTCCATCAACTGGGGGGGCGCTGGACCCACCTCAAATATTTTTGGGCCCCCTCAAGACACCTCGACCCCTAGGAGTCGGCTCCTATGCATGGGATGCACCAGTAAGCATAGATAAACAACAGCCCAGGAGCAAATCAGGATGAATGTGTAACCAGCCCACAATCAAATCAGAACAAATGCTCAAAGAAGGCCAGGCAACTTCTGTGTAAGCTTTGGGCAAGCAAATCAGAATGCATGCTCAATAAGCCTTACACCGCAGACCTTCAGCTGTGCAGCACACAGTAAACTTTTGTCTTGTCTCCTCTCCTCCCCACCTTTCCATCCTTTACAGTTGCGTCTATATTGGCCATGCTGGCTGGGGCTGATGGGAGCTGGGCTCCACCACCTCTGGAGGGCCACAAGTTCTCCATCCTTACTATAGTGAGTCTAGTTACTTCCAGAACAGATTGCCATAATGAGCTCCAGGTGGGACTGCCCTTTGGTTCAGAATGCAGCTACCAGGTTTCGGCCTGGAGTCAGTAGATGAGATAATACTACAACTATTCTCTTCTAGCAAAACTGGTTAGCAAGTTGTTTCTGGACTCGGTTCAACCCAAACACAGATCTTTGCTATCTTGTCCTTGATTCTTTTCTAACACTGGCATCCTGTACAGGCATTTTAAGGTAGTTCAGAAAACATACTTTCCGCTGCAGGTCTTATCCTGGAAATATGCAAATCCTACCTGGTACGACCAGGTTCCATGTGTGAAAACAGTTTGCTAAGTCTTGAGATAAAAGTTCCCCGGGCAAACACACCCGTGCAGTGACTCCCAGTAAGTACATGGGAGACTCTCGTCTGTAGCAGTTACTGAGTCCTTGATGCAGTAGGGACAGAAGCAGGGGACATTTGGCCAGATGTAGCAACGGGTTGGTATTTGGGGCAGGTGCTGCAAACCAGTGTCAATAGTCAGAGCCAGCACTGGGTGGGACCATTCACAAAAGCCCTGTAATTTAGGTCAGGCTGTATCGGCAGAGGTGGGGAAACTTTTGCAACCCGAGGGCCACATTTACTTGTGGGCAACCGGAAGGGGGCCACATATCAGTAGTGGGTGTGGCCAGGACACACCCCACACTCCGTCGTTCATCTGCCCATCCATCAAGGCAATCAAGCAAGGAGTTTTAACACAACTCAAGGATATATTCCAGCCCGGTAAGATAGAGGAGGGTGCAGAGGCAGGACAGTGAGGGGTGTGGCTTGTAGGCCCCTCTGAGCCTGAGAGTCCCTATCATCAATGCTATAACAAGATAATTATTTCTCAGACAAGTGGGGATTAAAGGAGGGGGGGGAGGATTCGTGTATGTGCTGCACTAACTTCCTCAAAGTTACATAATGACATGCTGTTTAAATGCAGAATGCAGGCAGATAGGATGATAACACAGGCCTGAGGACCCAGGAAACATTCTTTGGCATCCCTGATGCTGCCCTCCACTGGGCTCATGGTTGACTGGGAAGATCTAACAGCTGGGAGAGCTCAATCTTAATCTTGGGGTCGTGGATGTCTGGGGGACTCAGTACAGGGACCCTCCCCCAGTCATCCTGACCAGCACTTCGCCCAGTGACAATGCAAGCAGCGGGTCAGGAGGAGGGAATGAGGAATGGAGCGGAATGGAGAGGGGGCTCCAAGACGTATCAGAGCCTCGGCACCGACCCAGCTGGCCAGAGGAGGAAGGACAGCGCAGCAAGGTGTCGGAGCCTCTGCAACGCTCCAGCCAAAGGATGGGAGAAGGAACGCAGCCCCTTCTGGCGCCCACGTTGGGTCATGCACCCCGACATAGGGCAAGGGGGCGGCGTTTTGGGGTTACCAGACTATTATGCTGGTGCAAAAACAGATAAGCGCCATTGCCGGGTTCTGAATCGGACTAGGCAGTCATGTTTTCTTATGTCTCTGCACTGTAAATAGTATGCACAATAAAGCTCTTAAAGACAGAGCAGACTGGTGTGTCTTTACTCGAGAGCAGCCGCAACAATCCCCTGACAGTGGGTTTGAGCCCCATGTTGGGCAAAATATTCCTGCATTGCAGGGGGTCTGTGTCCAGGACAGTTGTTTATCAGCTCCATCTGGTACGCAGGCTGAGACCCTACCTGCCCGCAGACTGTCTCGCCAGAGTGGTGCATGCTCTAGTTCGCTCTCGCTTGGACTACTGCAATGCGCTCTATGTGGGGCTACCATTGAAGGTGACCCGGAAACTACAACTAACCCAGAATGCGGCAGCTAGACTGGTGACTGGGAGTGGCCGCCGAGACCACATAACACTGGTCTTGAAAGACCTTCATTGGCTCCCAGTACGTTTCTGAGCACAGCTCAAAGTGTTGGTGCTGACCTTTAAAGCCCTAAACGGCCTCGGTCCAGTATACCTGAAGGAGCGTCTCCACCCCCATCGCTCTGCCCAGACACTGAGGTCCAGCGCTGAGGCCCTTTTGGCGGTTCCCTCGTTGTGAGAAGCCAAGTTGCAGGGAACCAGGCAGAGGGCCTTCTCGGTGGTGATGCCCGCCCTGTGGAACGCCCTCCCAACAGATGTCAAAGAGGAAAACAACTACCAGACTTTTAGAAGACATCTGAAGGCAGCCCTGTTCAGGGAGGCTTTTAATGTTTAATAGATTACTGTGCTTTATTTTTCTGTTGGAAGCCGCCCAGAGTGGCTGGGGAGGCCCAGCCAGATGGGCGGAGTATAAATAATAAATTATTGTGATTGTTGTTGTTGTTGTTGTTGTCTCAAAACATCTGGAGGGCCGAAGTTGAGGAAGCCTGAAGTACAATAGAGGCAGCAGATCTGTGTGAATGAAGAAATTTATTTATTTATTTATTTTAAAAATTTTATTTAAATCACCAACAACGAAGCACAAACAGTGAAACCCCCCAGGCGGCCGATACATTAGGTATACATAAACAACAACAATAATAAAAATATTTAAATCAACCATATGGACAATTCTATATATACTAAGCTCCACATTCCACAAGGTTTATTTCACTTTTAACATTTTAATTACCCCAAATTGTTCAAACCTACCCAAATAATTCTTTTCAAACCAATCCTCCTCTTTCTCATTGACCTTAAACCCTTTCATTTTACGCATCTTCACAGTTAGGTATTCTAAAATTATAATATTATTAAATCCCCCCCCCCCCATTTGTTCAGCCCTAGCTCTTCTGCATTTTTCCAATTACTTGCTCTAACCTGTCTAGCTGCAATTACCATCAATTTTACCCATTTACATTCCTCTTTTGTTTTTAATCCGGTGCTACCCAGGCTAATAAGAACCATTAATTTAGATATTTCCACACTTCTCGCTAATTCTATACCAATCTGTTTCCAAAACTTAATGAAGAAATTTCTAAGAGTGTTGCCATTATAGATTGACACTTGTCAAATCCCTCTTCAACTGGCTGGATGCATCTTCTTGATGCGATGCTTATCCTCATCAAATGTTTTGTGTGATTATTGTCTAAAATGACAGCTGGATCTGGGCACTGCCACCTGCATCCTCAGAGCTACCCAGCGAGCATCATGACTGTGCAGGGGTTTAGCCCTCCATCTCTTACATCTTTACAGTTCTGGAAATGTAATTCAGCACTCTTACCTCTATCCTAAGGGATGCAGGTGGTGCTGTGGTCTAAACCACAGAGCCTAGGGCTTGCCGATCAGAAGGTTGGTGGTTCAAATCCCTGTGACGGGGTGAGCTCCCATTGCTTGGTCCCAGCTCCTGCCAACCTAGCAGTTCGAAAGCACATCAAACTGCAAGTAGATAAATAGGAACCGCTACAGCGGGAAGGTAAACAGCGTTTCCGTGTATTGCTCTGGTTCGTCAGAAGCGGCTTAGTCATGCTGGCCACATGACCCAGAAGCTGTCTCTGGACAAACGCCGGCTCCCTCAGCCTATAGAACGAGATGAGCGCCGCAACCCCAGAGTCGTCCGCGACTGGACCTAATGGTCAGGGGTACCTTTACCTTTTACCTCTATCCTATATTGTCAGGCCAGTTGATACCATGAGCCCCAGGGGCATTGCTTGGCACTTAAAGGGTTTGGAGCACATGCTCCTGGTACAAATTGACATAACATTTGCATCTTATAATGTACACGTATATGTCCCTCTGGGCAAATTGAGAAGATGGATAGCTGGGGGTCTCACCCCCAGCACTCACTGTTCACTGCCACCAGCTTCCCCTGCCCTTTAAGCAAAATGGTAAAGGTTTCTAAAAGCGAGGCAGGAGCGGAAATTCAGGGCTCGACACAAAAGGCCAGAGGCTCAGCTACCCCCACTTCACCACCCAGCAATGCCCCCAGTGAACTCACTTTCAGCCTTCGTTTCTTAAATTCAACATTTCTACAATAACTTACCAGATACATGGCTGGTGTTTCAGACTATCGGCAACAGCAGCATTTAAAAGGTGGTTTTCCATGCTCGATAAAGCATGCTTCTTTTCGCCCTTGCTTGATGTGGCATCTGTCAAACGTTGGAGGGTTCGGATTCCTGTGAAACAGGGTTAACAATTACTTACCCCACAGCGGGGCTTCTGAGGCCAGACTTGCTAGACCAATTTATTATTAACGTGCAGGAGTGCTGCATTCTTTCGGCCTTGGCGGATGGGGTGGGGCTTTCTGCCAAACCTACAGATCTGGGTGCACCAGGGCGTGATGTTTGAGCAAGTCCTGGCTAAAAGCAGCTGTCCATTCCCTCTGGCTTCTGAACCCAGCCAGCCACCCATTCATCCAGGGTAGTACCTTGAGGGTGCCATACAACCCACCCCCTGTCACAGAACGTTATTTCACTCTGTCTTTTTTGCCCCAGCTGGCATTGCTCAGCAGAAGTTTTAACTTTAGCCAGATGAGTATGTCCACCCCTTCGCTGGAAGATCATGGGATATCCTCCCCGCCCCCAAACTCTCTCATTGTCGTGGGGTGGGGGGGAGTTGATTCCAAAGAAGCTGTAATCATCCCTGCTTGGGAATGCAGAACAAATCTCTTCCAGATTGGGGTCTGGTGGGGGTGCAGTCACAAGACTCTCAGCTGGAAGGGGCTGCAAGCCCTTTCCATCCCCCCCACCCCCTTTTTCTCCCCCCACTAGCTCTCAGCATCTCTGTACTCCAGGGCAGCAAAGACTCGCTAACTTTTCCAATAAAATGGATGGAACGCTCCCTTGTGGTCCTGCAGTCAGACCACCCGGGGTTGTGATTCCATCCTTATCTTCTTAAATATGAAGGTTTCCTATTTAGGCATGCTTAAATAGTGGACCACCATGGATCAGGCCACTGCGCTGCCAACACTGGGGCAGAGAAGTCACAAAGGGAGCAAGGTTACTCTTATCACTCCTCTGTTAGGTCAGGCATCCCCAGCCTGAACTCCACCGGTTGTTCTAGCCTACAGCTCCCATCAGACTTGTTGGGCAAAATAGTTGTAGGCTACAGGTTTGGGGAAGACTGCGTGGAGACACTGCAGGACATTGTTTTTCTGTTCAAATGGATGGTGCGTGAAACTTTGCATCTTCCTTGAGCCCAGATTATGGAGGAGAGGGGAAAAGTATAACTGCACAGGCCAGAAAGATTGTTTGTCTTGCTTGCAATATTTCTTCAGCGTCTGTACAAAAATGTGAACAAAACTAATTCGTGCAACATATAAATGCATTTTAAAAGTAATAAATAAACATAGCAGCAGAAAACTAGGAGATAAGAGGCAAATACCAAAACTTGGCGGGGGGGGGGGGAATTAGTAACAGAATAGGACAAAATTCCAAGCATCCTCCAAAATCAAAAATGACTGAGCAAACAGGAAGCTGTTTTAAATTAATGCTGTAACCTGCCCTGGGACTGTAGGGCAGGGGTGTACCTAGGTTGGCCCCCACCAAGGGCCCAGGCCCGGGGGTGCACACGCACAAAGAAAGATGGAGAGCTGGCGATTGCCAAGGGCACAAGGGGTGGCAGGGAAAGGGTTGATGTCATGAACTGGCAGGACAATGGAGAGGGGAAAGGAGGAAGAGGATTCCAGCAAGGGGTGTAGCCAGGACAAGGACACACCGGGCAAGCTGGGGGTGGGGAAGGAGAGGTTGGTGTAAGAAGAACTCACTGGGTGGCAGAGGGTGGCGAGGGGATGGGGGTCAATGCACAGGAACCAGAGCGGCAGGACCCATCACGAGAGCCAGGGGGGCTCCTGTCTCCATGAACATGGCGGGCTCTGGGGCGTAGGGAGTAGCAGGGGGATGCTCTAGGTCTAGAGCAGGCATCCCCAAACTTCGGCCCTCCAGATGTTTTGGACTACAATTCCCATCATCCCTGACCACAGGTCCTGTTAGCTAGGGATCATGGGAGTTGTAGGCCAAAACATCTGGAGGGCCGCAGTTTGGGGATACCTGGTCTAGAGGCTGAGGCAGGCAAAAGGCATGTGATTCCTCAGCTGGAGGAGGCTTGGAACAGGTGAGGGTCGGCTCAGATACTGCAGTCAGCATGCAGGGTACAAAAGGGAAGCAGAGCTGAGGTGCTATGTCTGCTTAACTGCCCAGGTTGATGGGCCTTGGGTTGTTTGCTCCTGGAGCTCTGCAGGACTGTGCTTTGGATTGGACTTTGGACATGTGGCTTGACCCTGGACTGGGGACCAGATATATTGACTTGCTGCCAGGTAGGCCAGGGGTCCAGGACACTCTGCTTTAGAGTGAAGGGTGGTTAATCTATACATCAATAAATATACAGTGGTAACTTGGTTCTTGAACGGTGTGGTTGTTGAACAAATCAGCTCCTGATCACCAAAAACCCAGAAGTAAGTGTTCGGTTTTCGAACTTTTTTTGGAATTCAAATGTCTTCCATGGCTTCCGATTGGCTGCAGGAAGCTCCTTCAGCCAATTGCAAGCCACGCCTTGGTTTTCGAATGGTTTCAGGAGTTGAACGGACTTCCGGAATGGATTAAGTTTGAGAACCAAGGTACCACTGTATAATGATGATAATTGTCATGGGTGGGGAAACTTTTTCAGCCTCCTCAGGGCCACATTCTTTTCTGGTTGGTCTTCCAGGGGCCAGTAATGGATGCAGTCACAGACTGAAGGGGGCTGAGGAATACCATACCACCATACCCTCCAACATTTTACCGATGAAAATAGTGACGTCCCATCCCATAATGATAATTTTACTATTTATACCCCACACATCTTACTGGGTTGCCCTAGCCACTCCGGGCACCTTCCAACATATATAAAAACATAATAAAACATTAAACGTTTTTTCAAAAGCCATTCCCTTTACGAGGTTGCCTTCAGGTGGCTTGGGGGTCGGATATCTCCACACCCTCCAACATTTCTCCAATGAAAATAGGGATGTCCTAAGGAAAAGCGGGACATTCCGGGTTCAAATCAGAAACCGGGTTGGCTTTTCTAATTCAAGGATGTCCCTGTAAAATAGGGACACTTGGGGAGTCTGGAATACACGTACATTTTACCTTTCAACTGTAGGCTAATTTCAACACATACACACAGTACTCTATTCACCATACAGGAAAGCACGAATAATCCTATCCACAAAACCCTACATTTATAACCCTTCACTCAAAGAATCCTGGGAACTGCAGTTTACTTCTCACAGAGCTATAATTCCCAGGGCTCTTAAGAAAGTACAGGCCCCATAATTCGGGAGGTGGGGGGAGGGGGAGGGAACGTTGCTTTTGGCAATATCAGTAATGTGTTTTGGCACAAGAGATGTTTAAGTGTTTGCGTTTGTAATTCTTATGTTACGTTTTGAATAGAAGTGCTTGTTGTAAACTGCATCGAGGGCCCCAGCTGAGCCATAAGGAGGGGTCATAAATCTGGGAAATAAATAGAGAGAAATAAATATAAATGCAAATCCAGCTTCCAGAAAGGCTCCGTAGTATGGGAGATGTCACATTAAAATAGCAAAAGAAATAGAAAAGAGGGACTGGCAAGGCAATCCTACACATGTTTACTCAAAAGTAAGATCCAGGCAAGTGTGTTTAAATTGCAATCCTAAACATAAAAGGTAAAGGTAAAGGGACCCCTGACCATTAAGTCCAGTCGTGACCGGCTCTGGGGTTGCGGCGCTCATCTCGCTCTATTGGCCGAGGGAGCCGGCGTACAGCTTCCAGGTCATGTGGCCAGCATGACTAAGCCACTTCTGGCAAACCAGAGCAGCGCACTGAAGCGCCGTTTACCTTCCTGCTGGAGCGGTCCCTATTTAGCTACTTGCACTTTTGATGTGCTTTCAAACTGCTAGGTGGGCAGGAGCTGGGACTGAGCAACGGGAGCTCACCCCGTTGCGGGGATTCGAACCGCCGATCTTCTGATCGGCAAGCCCTAGGCTCTGTGGTTTAACCCACAGCGCCACCCGCCTCCCACTAATCCTAAACATACTTAATACTTATTTATTAATGTTTTCTGACATTTTAATCCCAGCTTTCTTCAGTCATGGCATGGCTTACGTGTGGCTCCCAAATGGCGCTCCTTTCAGAAGGACTCACTTCTGAGTGAACATGCATAGGATTGTGCTGTTTAGGCTTGTACAGGGGTGGGGGACCTGTGGCTCTCCTGATGTTGTTGGAGTCAGGCCCCCATCACACTGAGCTAGCATGGCTAATGGCCAGGGGTGGTGGGAACTGTGTTCCAAAAACACCAAGAAGGCTGCAGGTTCCCCATCTCTGCCCTACAGCATAATGAAATGTGGGATGCCCCTAGGATGCCCCTTTTGGACATTTGAAGTATTCACATGCTGCCTATAAGAAAATGTGGCATTTAGGCACATAAAGGTACCTCAAGGACTGTCTCTCCCCTCCCCCAATGAACCCACTCATGCCCTGCGGCCACCATCTGAGGCCCTTCTTCGAGTGCCCGTTCCACGGGTGGTTTGGAGGGTGGCAACATGAGAACAGTCCTTTTCAATGATGGCCTGGTGCCATTTTCATGCCGTTTTAGGTAACGGCGTTTCTCATTTCTGGGTGTTTGGGTCCTAACATGAAGGGCGCCATTGTGGCCTCTTTTAGTTGGGCAGTAACTGTAGCCCTGCAGCTAAGCCACGGCTGAGTTTTCAGCCCTTAATTTGTGTCGCTGTGTTTTTAAGTTTGTATCGCTGGTTTTAATTGCTTTCAATGTATGTCACCTTGAGTTACTTTGTCGGAAAAGCAACTAACGCAAGTTCGCAATAATAATAACTCCTGAGCAAATTGCTCCTGTTTGATGAAGCTCTATTGGCCATTGGAAAGGTTTTAAACGGCCTTTTTATTATGCATAAAAACCGCACTAAGAGGAGGAAGAGTTGATTGAGTGTGGCGGGGGGAGAGGAATGATGCTGAGGGTTGAGGTGGTGGGTGGGAGGGTGTCTAGTCTTGCACAGGTGAAACAAGTATCCTGTTTCTGCCCAGAGTCCACTCCTGGCTCATGTTTCCTCATTAACTGGGAGCAATGCTCAGTTGCAGGCAGTGCCGGATTATGTATAGGCTTAAGTAGGATGAAGCCTAGGGCCTCTAAATCTAGGGGGCCTCACCAGCCAGCCCTCTCCCCAGCAGGCAGTCTCCCCTCTCCCAAAATTGCAAACCCAAGACTTCATGTGACAGCAGGGCAACTTGGGCCTCTAAATCTAGGGGGCCTCACCAGCCCATGAGCCACCCCCAAACTGAGCCGCCCGCTCAGCGAGTCCGCGTGCGCTGCGATAAACCGGCGCAGCGTGGGGACTCTCTTCCGTGGCTCCGGAAATCGCTTCTGCGCATGCCTAGATGCCAGAAATTGCATCTGCACATGTCCACAGCGCTGAAAATTGCAAAAGCAATTCTCTGCGCAGAAGCGATTTTCTGCATCTGGGCATGTGCAGAAGTGATTTCCGGCGTTGTGCTGCACCAGTCCGGCCTACGGAGGATCTCCGTGGGAGTGATCCAGCCCATGCCTGATAAGCTTTGCCGACCCCTGATCTAGTCCACCCCCTGCAATGCAGGGATATGCAGATGTCCCATGTGGGGATCAAACCTGCAGCCTTGGCCTTATCAGCACCACACTTTAGCGAACTGAGCTGTATTTGTTTACAGTGGTACCTCTAGTTGCAGACTTAATCCGTTTCAGGGTGCCGTTCGCACCCGAAAAGTCCGCAACTAGAGCGCCTCTTCTGCGCATGTGCGTGACGTGATTGAGCGCTTCTGCGTGTGTGAAGTGTGCTGGTTGCTTCTGCGCATGCGCGAAGGTTGTTTCTGGGCATGCGCGGGCGGCAAACCCAGAAGTAAACACTTCCGGGTTTGCCACGTTCGTAAGCTAAAAGTCCGTAAGAAGAGTGGATCGCAACAAGAGATATGACTGTATTTTAAATAAAGCGTTTTTTTATATAAGTTTGCTGTCCTGCCCCTGCTTTCTAATATTTAACCATTCCTTCTTTCCCTCTCTCTGTCTTCCTCTGCCTCTATTTTTCCCCAGCTCTCAGCATAGATTTTCAATGCAGCTGTTCAGATTACACTTTACAGAAGTCACAAACACAAACACACTTCAGCTTGTTGAACATAAAGCATGGAGAAGTGAGAACAAATGGACCCCAAAGTGCCTATCGGCTTATATTTTATCCACTGCTACCATCGAGTCTCCTGCAAGAGGGGAAGCAGATACTTGAAATGCCAGCCCTCCAAGGGCCTATGAAAACGATCTAGAGAATTAAAGGGGATTTGGGGGGAAAGTAGGTGGGATCCTATCCCAAGTGTCTGAAATTCCACTGACATTTCTATCGCCCTTCCAGCTGTTCAGACTCACTTTTAGTTCCTCTGTTTTACGGTGATCTGACTGCAATTTATTCTCTCCCTCCCCTCCTCTTTAACTCTTCCCTTCCTTCTGAGATAATCCTAGGGTAAAACAGTTTCATCAAATGAAGAGAGATGGGACAACACCTCTTCCTGTTCCTTATCACATTTGTGACTCACCTTTCCTCCAAGGAGTTCATTTAGATGTTCAGAGCAGGGGTTTAGTTTCACAACAACCTTGCAAAGTTGGACAGGCTGACAGCTAGCGACTTGACCAAGATTCATGTGAGCCTCAATGTGACTCATGCTGCAGTGACTCAACATGGCTCATGATGCAACTTAACAAATTAAAGGCCAAACTCGATGTTTTAAGAACATGGTGTTTCTGTGTAGCATTATAGCATCAAAATCTGTGTCTCCACACCCATGATTTACATTACAGATATTGTTGGACTGCAGCTCCAGTTATCCCTGGCCTTTTTCCAAGCTGGCATAGGCTGATCATAAAATTGTAGAATTGGAAGGGATCCAGAGGGTCATCTAGTCCAACCCCCTGCAATACAGGGATCTCAACTAGATAATACATGGCACATGGCCATCCAACCTCTGCAAATTGAGCCCCGTGCTAAATGGTCGCCACCTGTAGTTAAAAAAATATCTGAACTGCATGTGAAAGCATTTCTCATAATTACCAAGTGGACCGAATGTGAATTAAGTTCATCTGGGGGTAAAACTCTGAATGATTTCTAGTTCATCTTTAAGTTCATTCTGTTCCATGTGCTTTTTACCGTTCTGACTCTTTGGGCCTTTAAACTTGAAGATCATAGTTCTTGGGGGAAAGAAATAAAACAATTCCCATTCCACTGTGTGTGTATGTTTGGATATTTTCTTAGTCTTCCCCAGTATATTTCTGTGGTTCAGTTTAGCAGCTTGTAACATTCTTAATGCCGGGGGGGGGGGGGGAGTTGCCAAGGATTATTTGGAGGAACTTGAACTGAACTGTGAACTGAACATGAAAAGATTTGTTCCTTAAGGTACAACAGTGAACTGGAATTAGTTCCATTTTGAACTTGAACTAGATCTAGTTCCCTTAAAAAAAAAAAACTTTCCAAGTTTGTGCTTCTCTATGCATAACATGCGCTCTACTACCATAGTTGTCAACCCCAAGATTTGAAGATAAGGAAAATCCTATTGTGCTGTCAACTCCCAGATATGAAAGTAAGGGCGCTGAATAAGGGAATTTCCCGCAAAAAAAGGGAAAGTTGACATCACTGTCTACTACTTAACAATGGAATCTCCCTGCATTCATATGCTTTGGGATATAAAATAGCAATGTGGGTCACTTGGACCTGGACTGCTGCTCTGAGGAATCTCCTATCACATGTATACTGCCGAAGAAACCATTACACAAGGGAGAGAGCGGGTGAGAGCGGGAGGCCTAGCGAGGCCCCCCAGATTTAGAGGCCCTAGGCTTCAGCCTAAAGGGACCCAGGTGGCACTGTGGGTTAAACCACAGAGTCTAGGGCTTGCTGATCAGAAGGTCGGTGGTTCGAATCCCTGCAACAGGGTGAACTCCCGTTGCTCGGTCCCAGCTCCTGCCCACCTAGCAGTTCAAAAGCACATCAAAGTGCAAGTAGATAAATAGGTATCGCTACAGCGGGAAGGTAAACGGCGTTTCCGTGCGCTGCTCTGGTTCGCCAGAAGCAGCTTTGTCATGCTGGCCACATGACCCAGAAGCTGTCTGTGGACAAAGGTCGGCTCCCTCAGCCTATAGAGTGAGATGAGCGCCGCAACCCCAGAGTCAGACACGACTGGACCTGATGGTCAGGGGCCCCTTTGCCTTTTTTAGGCTTCAGCCTATACATATATCTGGCACTGCTCTGCCCAATATATCTGATGTGGAATTTTAAAAAACGTGGTTTGCTTCTATAAAGAAAGCAACCACTGCCACAAGAACAGTTACTCAGCCTGCCTACCAATTATCCTTTTTATTATATTTTTTATAAAATTCATTAATGAAGGCATTTAAGCATGTCTTTCCCCGCCCAGAGTTACATATGTAGTGGTTTGGCAGCCAGAGTGAGTGAGGGGCTCGTATGATGGCTGGATCGACGACTGACACTTTCATCCCAGGTTTAGATTTAAGCAGAAGATTGCATATTCCTGTACAGTACAGGAGAAGCATCATCTCTTTTAGCTGCGTGTCAAAAATAAACAAGCATGGAGAATGAACGTGGCAGAGGAGGGCAGATGTGAAGAGCACAAGCAAGAGGACGACAAGAGAGACCGAGGGCCGGAGAATTTTGGAGAGCTACTTTATCTTAAGTGCTTTGCCTCTCCACGCCGCTCATGTATTTTTGGCCTGCGGAAGCGGAGAAGTCGGGCAGCTAAAAATAGGCGCTTTTCTGCCCCAAAGTGACTGTCCATAATCCATCTGGGGTTTTTTTGCGTGGGTGCTGGGGGCAGGGTGTGGTGCGGAGGGGAGCAAGCCTGGTCTCCGCCCTGAGCTGTCTGGCTTTGCCTTTGTTTGTGTCCCAGCTCTTGCGAGGACAGGAAAAGGCCTGGAGGCTGCGGAACAATGGCTCATTCTGCTGGAGTCAATGCCTGGTGCTCAGCGATAGGGAAGCGGGCAAGTGGCCAGCCTGCTGGCATTGGGTCTCAACCCCCCCCCTCAAGTCTCCAAGTGTATGGAAGGGTGAAAGGAAGAATAGTTATTGATGCCTTGCACAATGCCATCACCCTTTGCAAACCAGACAGCATCCTTTTCTCTTAACTGGCCAGTATGATGTGGAAGGGGAGAGAACAGACTCCTTTGCAAGACAGTGAGAGCCTGTATAGAGGTCAGGATTGACTTCTTATAGAGCTCAGAAAATAGGCATAAGAAGCAACCCTAGAAGACCAGGGTGTGGCTCCTGGGCTAAGAGGTTAGATAAGAGCTAGAGGTGGAAGGGATAGCAGGAAATGAAGTTCATGCACTGATTATAAACATTTGGTGAAAATGCACACGATCTCTCCAGAACTAGAACTCACCAGGACTTCAATCAACCCCCCGCCCCAATTGACAGAGCTCCAACATTAGCACAAGAGATGTAATATTTAAGACAGTGGTGTTTCTGGGCATATGCAGACAGTCTTTCACCTGCCACTGGGTAGCAGCAGCAAACATTTGGGGTGAAGGGGCAGAGCATCTACTGAGGTAGATACATCAATAGTCTGACTCGGCCTACGACAGCTTTCAATTTTCCTATGGTTAGACTCTTGTCTGCTCAGAAGGGTGAGACAATCTCTCATTCCAGTATTCGAGTCCTCGCCTAAGCCTTAACCCAGTTTGTGGGAAAATCTGTTTACAAAGTCTATTTCTTTCATGCCTTTTAAAGAAGGTTTTACTGGAATGTCCCGAGCTTGGTCAACGACCGTTCGGAGCAGAGAGGATTTCTGCCACCCGACATTTATGGTCTTGACAGGATGACTCGCCGGCCAGTGACCACCGCGGAGAGCAGGCAGGGGAGGAGGGAGGGAATGAGGCTTGTTCGACTTTGTGCCGGGGGACCTCTTTCCAACCCTTCGCTCAAGGTCTCCGATGGGTAAGGCCGAATTCCTGCCAGAAAAAACCCCTTGTTTACTCAACTGGGAGCTGACACATTCAAGGTCTTTGCTGAGTCCATTTTCCCACACGCAACTTGTTAGCTGCATTCCTGGGCTGAGGGGGACACACAGCGGAGTCCAAGAATGTGAGGGGGCTTCTGTCAGGCACCCGGAGGCATTCCATAGCCGTTCTACACCAGACGGCTGACATGGCGGCAGGCATGTGACACTCAGGCAGAGCTGTGTGGGCTGATTTGCAGGAACTCTTGTAGCTGGGGTGAAGCCAACAAATGATACACTGTTATTGGGCAATGGTAACCTCAGTCGTTTTGCTCTATGTTGTGTCATGGGAAGGCCCAGCCTCTACTGCCTCAGTCTTGGCCAAACCATTCCCATGATGCTTTTAAAACTCCCAGTTCTCCTTCCCCACAAGTTTACCCTTTAGGCTAATCTGACCATTTCTCTCTCTCTCTCCATTTCTCATTTCCCCAATCTTAAATTCTGTTCTACATATTTCCACATCAGTTTTTTTCTTTTTTCTTTTTTAAAGTCATCATGAAATTTCACCAGCATTGTAGTGTGAATTTATCCTAACAGGCAAAAGTTCCTTTGCATTTTTTCCTAATATACATTTTTTGACAAAAACAATGCTCCCTAACACAATGCATTTGTTGCATTTCATTTCCGTGAATATATGCGTTTTTGTATGTACTACTTGGTTGGAGAACTACATTGCAAATTTCGAAAAAGTGCAAAATTCAAAGGGCAGCCTGTGTTTCAGTTTGCAAATTGTTTTGGAAAATGCAATTTATCCCCTATCTCTACATGCTGGGCAATGAACATTTTCATGTAGATTCGTGGTTTTCTTAGTCAAATGCAAAGGAGTAGTGGGTCTATTAAATATATATCCTAATCTTATACCTTGTACTCTCCATGAAGTGTTTTTGCACACACACCTTCCCATTTCACTTTGATGACATAACTTACAGAGATTATTGAGATTTTCCTGCAGTTAGCACTACAGATGAGAAGCTCCTCTTTTATCAAGTCTCTTACTGTTGAGCATTTGTCTTTAATACCAAGTGAGCCTTTGTACAGGTCAAATTGACCTGTGCTTCAGCCAGTCGCTGAAAGCACCGGGGAGCTTTTCCAAAGTAAGTTTACAGAACACATTGCTACGCTTATGTCAACTGCAGTGTCTGATCCAACTTGTGTTACGCAGCAGGGAGCCTTAAACTTGGACTTTCTGAGATGGATTTGCTCACTCATCCACCACCTCTGCATGGTGCCTAGATCTCAGCAGCACTAGCATTCATTAGGGAAATTATACAAGACCACAGTGCTTTTCCTGCTAGCCCAGAATTCTATGCTCTGACTGGTGGAAGTTCTGCAGAGCCCTCACTGATCTTTTTAAATAGAGATGCTTTTGCATTGGCCTGCCCTCTGGCACAGGTCTCTTGGCACTGGCCCCAGCCTGGCTTGGGCATTCTAAAGATGCCTACCCATCTTGCCCTCCATAGTCTCTGTCAGGGACTGGGCAGAGGAGGAATGGTGGAGACCGCCTCCCCAGCCTGACCCTTCCAGAGAAGAAGAAGACAGTTCAGAATTACAACAGGAGTTTGAGGGAGATCACAGCTCAGAGGCAGATGAGGGGGAAAGCTGGGAAATAATGGGAGAGGAGGAAGAAGAAGCACCAGAGGGGCGACAGCTGATGGACACAGTGTCTTTAGAAAGCATTCCAGACCCCACCTCCCAGAACCTGGTGAGCATTGAAAGTAGGAGAGCGAAGAGCTCAGAGGTAGAGGGCACTTCTCAGCACCTGCAGTGATGAAGCATGAAGGGAGAGAGGGGTGGAGACTCACTCGGGGCATCACCATTCTTCTAAGGCTGCATTTCCAAGCCCCTCTCTGTGAATATTGAATAAAAAGCAGTTGGTAAGAACTTTTCCTTGTCTTATCCGTTCCTGGCAACCTGCCGTGGGGGTTGGATCCTCTGCCGCCTGACAGACTCCGACCCTCGGCTTCTTGTTAAGTTTACTCTGATGACAGCCTACTTCCCCGAGAACCTGTTCACACAAAGACATATATAAGGGACTGACTTTGGTATTTCAAATTTCAATGTCGCACTGTGTGAAGCCCTTCCACCTCTCACCTTCTGTTCTGCTCAATTCACTATGTCATAGTTGTGATGCCCTTCGGTCAGTGCCGGATTTATGTATAGGCTAAGTAGGCTGAAGCCTAGGGCCTCTAAATCTATGGGGCCTCGCTAGCCCGCCCATAGCGGGCAGTCTCCCCTCTCCCAAAATTGCAAACCCAAGACTTCATGTGAGGGCAGGGCAACTTGGTCCTCTAAGTCTAGGGGACCTCACTAGCCTGCCCTCTCCCCAGTGCCGCAGTCTCCCCTCTCCCAAAATTGTAAACCCAAGACTTCATGCAAGGGCAGAGCAAATCAGGCCTCTAAATCTAGGGGGCCTCACCAGCCTGTCCTCTCCCTAGCACTTCCATTGCTGGCCTCCGCTGAAAATGGCTTCTCTATGCAAACCAGGAAGTGACCTCTCCAGATAACAGAATGACTCTTGTTTACTTATCTCTGTGGCTGCGATCTCCTGGGTGACATGGATGCCATTAGGCAGTTGAGTACGCATGCATACTCCATCTGTTTCTCTAGCCTCAAGGACAAGCCCAGGTTCTTAATGCTGGCACCATCACATAGAGTCATAGAACTTTAGAGTTGGAAGGGACCATGAGGGTCATCTAGTCCAACCCCCTGCAATGCAGGAATACTTTACCTAATGTGGGGGTCAAACCCATGACCCTGACATTAAGAGTCTCATGCTCTACCGACTGAGCTTCCCCAGTTGTTTGATGCAGCTGGGAATCAGGAAGTTCCAATGCAAATGTCTCTGCCATGTACTCATGAAAAGGTAAAGGTACCCCTGACCATTAGGTCCAGTTGCGGACGACTCTGGGGTTGCAGCGCTCATCTCGCTCTATAAGCCGAGGGAGCTGGCGTTTGTCCGCAGACAGCTTCTGGGTCATGTGGCCAGCATGACTAAGCCGTTTCTGGTGAACCAAAGCAGCACACAGAAATCCTGTTTACCTTCCCACCAGAGCGGTACCTGTTTATCTACTTGCACTTGACATGCTTTCGAACTGCTAGGTGGGCAGGAGCCATAGCTGCCAAGTTTTCCCTTTTCTCGCGAGGAAGCCTATTCAGCATAAGGGAAAATCCCTTTAAAAAAGGGATAACTTGGCAGCTATGGCAGGAGCTGGGACCGAGCAATGGGAGCTCACCCCATCACGGGGATTTGAAGTGCTGACCTTCTGATCAGCAAGGCCTAGGCTCTGTGGTTTAGACCAGTGCTCCCCAACCTTTTTATCGCCGCGGACCAGTCAACGTTTGATAATTTTACCGCGGCCCGCTGGGGGGAAGGGCCTGGTTTATATTTTATTTAGATTGTTTTGATTTAATAATTTTAATTTAATTGTATTTCAATGTTCCTTGGGCAGCCCGGTACCAATTGATCCACGGACCGGTCCTGGTCCGTGGCCCGGGGGGGTTGAGGACCACTGGTTTAGACCACAGCTCCACCCGCGTCCCTATATGTACTCATTACTTGGAGTCTTTAGGCAAGACCCTCTCTCCCCTCAAGATAGGTAGGATAGCCATTTATGCATCAACCCCCCCCCCCAAGGAGAGGGTGTAGATTTGCATAGGATAATTTATGGGTATCGATGCAAATTTAGAAATAATGAACATGATTTCAGTAGAAACACAACATGTTTTGCCGTAGTGGGGAAAGCAGTGTCCAGTTGAAGAACTTTTTGCCAGTGGAGTTCTGTCAGGCCACAACATTGCAGGCTTTTTGGAAACGGTTGAGAAATCATTCTCCTCTTTGCTGGCTTTTTCGTTCAGTTCATCCAGGGGTTTCAGCTGGTAGGTTCTACTCTGTGCGTGTGTGTGTGTGTGGGGGGGTCTTGGTTATGCCGTAGCAATTTGGGGCCAGTGTGCTTGTTTTATGAGTTGCTGGTTTGTTAATATTTTATCCGTGAGTATATTGCATTGGATATTAATGTTTTTTTTTCTTTTTTGGTGGAAACTGCTTTGAGAGAGTTTTACTTTTACAGGTGGCATTATTTATTCATTGCTCCCGTTTATGGACCCCTCTTTATTGATGAAGATCTCAGGGTGGTTCATGATTCAACCTAAAGGCAATGAAATACAATTCATCTCGAGATCATCACTAAAACATGAAAAAGAATTAAAACCTGCAATTTAACACCTAAAAGCAATAGCAGAACAGAAGACAGATTAAAGCAGCTACTCCAACCTCACAGGAACATTGAGATGTCCCCAAAGCCTTTGTCTTAATGACAAAACCCCCGCAAGGAGGATAAATGACATACTTCCAGAGAAAGGGAGATTCACAAAGGGGGCCTAAACATATTTTGAATTAAAAAACTATTGATGGGTGAGTCATGTGACCTGCACCTTGCTCTCACCTCTCTCCCCCCCTCCAGAAAGTGCTTTTCCCAGGGCAAGAGCACAGCACCCAAAAGGGCTGCCGAGTCCTAGTGCGAAAATTGGGGTGCCCCTTTTTTCTGGGGCACTTGGGGGATATGAGCAGAGCCACCTCTCTGGAGGGGCAAAAATGGATGGAGGTAGATCAATACTCCTCTGTTCTGTTTTCACAGCTGCCTCTATCGCATACTCACACTGCAAGATTGCCTCACTTCTTCGTTTCAGCCTTTCACTCCCCTATGGGGTTGGCAATGGCTGAGAGAAGGAGCAGGGCCATGCCTTGTTCTGCTACTGTTTGTTTGCTTGGTTTTTCAGGCGCTTCTGTCTCCGAGGAGCTGCTCATTCCCTCTGGTTCCTTTCCTCAATCCAAGCGCACGAGGTGCCAAGGGTTAAAACGCATTGGCAGCTGGCAGATGGTGGGAGCGAAGGCAAATCAATCCAGACTTGCGGGAGGAGGAAGTGGGGCCCCTCCCTTGTGGGCACTTTGGGAGGGTTTTTTTTAAAGGCCTCACCAAGTCCGCACCCTCCTTGGCAGCAGCAGCCCACACCAAACTTGAGATTTGGGTTTGACTGGAATAGCACCACAGAGGTTCTGTTTGCGCCCCCCCCTTCTCCCTTTGAACAACAGCAGCAAAAAAAAAAACCCCTCTAAAAATGGACTCTGAAATGGACTAAGGTGGTGGAAGTGAAATCCTTAGCAGTTTCCCCTCGCTTTGCCTTCCTCCCAGCGACACTAAGAAAACAGCCTGAGGACCTCACAGAGCTGTAGCTCAGGAGGAGAGAAAGGGCTGCACTGCGGCTCATTGGTAAAACATAATAATAATTCATTTTGCACGCAGAAGGTTGCAGGTTCAATCCCCAGGCAGGGCTGGGAACACCATGGCATGGAAAGTTTTCCTCCTCTCATAACACTGGACCTCGTGGGCCTCCAATGAAGCTGAATCTTGGAAGATTCAGGGCAGATAAAAGAAGTATTTCTTCATAGTTAAACCATGGAACTCTCTTCCACAGGAGGCAGCGATGGCCACCAACTTGGTTGGCTTTAAAAGAGTATTAGACAACGTCATGGAGGGGAAGGCTATCAATGGCTGCTAAGCATATAAATGTGCTCAAGTCCTGTTTAAGGGTTTCCCAGAGGCATAAGGTCAGCCACCGTGCGGACAGGATGCTGGGCTAGTGTTGGGGACTGGACTGAGGAGGAATGATGGAGACTGCCTTCCCCCTCCTCCTGCACTTCCCAGAGAAGAGGGAGACAGTATAGATTTGGTTTAGAGGCTGCAGAGGGTAGAAGCTGGAAAATATTGGGAGAGGAGGAGCACTTGGGTTGAGACAGCTGACAGACTCGGTGTCTTTGGAAAGCATGCCAGGTCCCCCCCCTCCCCCCAGGTCCTGGAGAGCATTGAGAGTAGGAGAACGGAAATCTCAGAGGCAGAAAGCACAGATGACATATGATAGGAGAGACGGAGCGCGTGGGACTTTCCTTGGAGCAATGCCATTACTGCAGAGTAGAGGCACTTCTCAATGCCTCTCTCTGTAAATATTGAAGAAAGGACTGGGTAAGAACTCTTCTTGGTATCTGCTTCTTGGCTGCCCACTGTGGGAGGGATTGGATTCCGTGAAGCCTGACAGCTAGATGGGCTCTGTTGGCTCTTACACTCTTATGTTCAGATGTTATTGAGGAACCATGGCTCGGTTGTTGAGCATGTACCTTGGATGCCTAAGGTCCCAGGTTCACATTCCCTGGCATCTCCAGATAGGGCTGGGAATACCCTCTTGTCTCAAACGCTGGAGAGGTTCTGCCAGTCAAAGCACATCATATAGTACTGAGCTAGATGGACCCAACATCAGTGTGAGATGGCATCTTATGTTCCCTCTTCTCTGAGCAGGCAAAGAAGCTCAGGCCCACTTGGGAGGGGGGGGGAGAGCAGGGACCAGGTGATGTGGGATGCGGCTCCTTCCACTCCGGGGATCTGCCTAAACCGAAAGGCCTTTCCCCCAATTCATCTGCCTTCCCATTTTTATTTTATTTGAAGGGATGTTCCTTCTTGCAATCTGTTAGTCTTTATTCCAGCACATCCTGGTGCCATGGAACATAATGGATGTCCCTTATCTCAGACACCACAACCCCAGACTGTCCCCTCGTTGTTGTTGTTTTAAATCGTATTCCTTGCCTGTGTGTGTGTGTGTTTTGCTTTTGTGTTTTCACGTCTCTCCCTGCCTAGAGTAAAGGGGCTTAAGCATCTGTCTCTGGCAGCCTTTTCAACTGCCACAGGAAATGCATGGAGGTCAAGGGCCAGCCAGCAGTCCCTCCTCTGGGATTTGGGGAAGGGGGGAGCCCTGCACACATAACACAGAGCCTTGTTTAACTCCAAAGGGGGGAGAGGGCCAGGCATTTCCTGTTTATGCGACTTACAGACCCCAAGAACAGGGGAGGGAGGGAGGGAGCGAGCCAGGGTGGGTCTGAGTGGCTGCAGCTCAACCAAAAGCAATCTCAGCGGCCTGTTGTGGGTACACATGCATGTGTTTTGGCAGGGAGGCAGGCTGCCTCGCTGTCTCCGATGAAGGGCTGCAGCTGAAAAGCCTCCTTGTGACTGAGGAGTGAGGGATCTGGCATAAAACTGCATCCTAACCTCTCTTTGTCTGATGTAGTTTATTTCAAATGGTTCTCCAACTTGGCGACCTCCTGATTTTGCCGAGCTGCAATTTGGTTGCTTCTTTTCCCAATCTATTTTTACTCCTTTCTGCAGCAATCAGCTGTTTGTTTGTTTTTTTAAAAAATCCTCATGGAAATCTTATCATGAATTTATCCTCATAATACAAGCATCCCCCCAAATGATGCACGTCCTACTCATGCGCGACCACGATACATGTGGCGCTGGGAAATAAAGAAATGCTCACTGAGCCATGAAACTCACTGGGTTACCATGGGCCAGTCACTGTCTCTCAGCCTAACCTACCTCACAGGGTTGTTGTGAGGATAAAAACGGGGAGGAAGAGAACCATGTTCGCCACCTTGAGGTGCTTGGAGGAACGGTGGGAAAGAAATGCAAAATAAATACATAAATAAGTACAGTGGTACCTCGGGTTACAGACGCTTCAGGTTACAGACGCTTCAGGTTACAGACGCCGCTAACCCAGAAATAGTACCTCGGGTTAGGACCGTTACTTCAGGATGAGAACAGAAATTGTGCGGTGGCGGCGTGGCAGCAGTGGCAGGCCCCATTAGCTAAAGTGGTACCTCAGGTTAAGAACAGTTTCAGGTTAAGAACGGACCTCCAGAACAAATTAAGTTCTTAACCCAAGGTACCACTGTATTGACTTAATGTTCAGTAGAAACTATCAACATACCTCTAATTCTAGTTCTTTCCCATAACAATGAGAACTAGAAATTAAAACAAATGCCTAGATCAGGCACCCCCAAACTGCGG